>NC_084495.1:27850744-28151064 GCF_030035675.1 Rhineura floridana | reverse complement strand
TAGATTTCTTACCGCCTGCAGGGATCCATGGATAGACAGCCTTTGTCTATGAATCGACAGAGGCTTTGTCTCTGAATAAATATCCCAAGAGTTAAGCTCTTTTTCACAATACTGCATCCAGTCTTAACAGGATGGGTTTTTTGGCATATAAGTGTAGAGTCATTAAGAAGGTGGTATTAGTCTCTTAGTCATTTTCCAGTTGGATACAGGGACCATGGACAACAAAGATGGAGCAGATCTCATGACTGGGTCAAACAATCATCTGTCTTCAGAGCCCAGCTTTTATCGGCTTCTTAGCAAGAAGTCCTGCAGATACCCATAAATATGTGAGGCTTTATCCTCAGTCTTGGTACTCCAGGAAACATCTGTTCAGGAGCTGAACCCCCCCCCTCTCTCTGAATCTGTGTTCTCCAAGTGGGTAACATGTAGCTAGCTGTTAAATTGACTTAACTGATCCCCCCCCCAAAAAAATCTATTTTATTTATTTTATTTGCAAGTCTTGGTGTGGTATGCTGCCTTCATCAGATGCCTTCCCCTTTTCCCTAATAGATATTTGGCTTCATTCAATTTAAAAGGCAGTTATCTGGAATTTCTCACTAGATTCTTCTCACAGCTCATTGTATACCCATTGTGTTCTAAGGAACTTTCACAAGGTTTTTTTTGCTTCAGTTCTGTGTCCACTGGACTTTGGGAAAATAAATCCAGAATGTCTCTCTGGCATTGGGCTGAAGAAAGGGGTGATGGGAAACAGGGCTCAGAACCCCCCTCCCCTTCCAGCAACTAGGTGGACTAGGATGTAGTAGGAGGTAGGAGGAAGGAAAAACAGCCACCCCCATGATCCATTGCACTTGCAATTTTTTTTGCTTCAGCTGCGCTTTCATGTGTTTTCAGGGAGAGGGGCACCTCTATGCAACTGGCCCACCAGCAGTGAAGTCACTGCTTCTTACTGGGGTGGGTGGATGTCTGTGCTGTGTGGGCACACCAGTGGAGACATTACGGTCCTCCTGCTAGGGCATCTACAGAGAGCTGCCCTTCCTCCCAGTAAGCGGGGAACAGGGGTCTCCTAACTGTTATATAATATATATATAAACATAAGGTTTATTACTACAAAGAGGTAAAGTCATACATGCTGAAGCAGCCATGCAGCTTCCAATCAGGGAGCCATTGCTAACTAACTGAGAACAAAGGCAGGAAGAGAAGGGAGGAAGGAGAGGAGCAAAGCCTGCAAAACAACAAACACTTTAGAGGACGAATCAGCAGAGGGACGAACAGATTGCCTTTCTATTGCCCTCCCCCCTGGTTCAGGTTACTTATAACATGCTTTGGTGCTTTACTCCCAACACTAACAACTCTCAAATTACAGTTCCTAGGATTCTTTGGGGGAAGCTATGACTGTTTAATGTGGTATAATGCTGCTTTAAATGTATAGTGCAGATGGGACCCATATGTATGCATCCAGCTCCCAGGACGAATCTGGGAAAGGAATGAAGGAATTAAGTCTGTATTTGGCCTCAACAGATCTTGTGGAGAAGAGGCAGATTTGATGAGATTTCATGCTTCACGAGAGGGCCTTTGCAGCATCCCCCAAGTTAGCTCAATGTGTGGTCTTTTCAGTTTGGTTCACTTCTGAACCTCTGTTTCCCCTCCTGAGCCTGCAGGCAGAGCTGGTTGAAATATTCATGACATTTTCTCTCTCTCCCCCCCCCCCCAATGTAGCAATTTGTTGGTTCCTGTGTTTGCAAACAGCCTTTCTTCTCAAGGGATGTATTATCCAGGTCAGCAAGCCCAAAACCTCAGGTTGCTGCAAGTTGCTGTATATGATAAGGAAGAGAACACACCATAATTGGCTTTGCTGTTGAGCTCTTCTCTGGGCCCGTGAAGTAGCTTGAACAAGGGCTGCATTCTGAAACATTTGGCTCGAGGGCCAAGAATGTATCTTCTTCAGAATATCCATTGTCCCTACCCTTGCTTGCTTTCAGTACTGGCCATTTTTTGAAGAAAGGATGTTCCATTAGATGGACCTGTGCTGGGTGCACTGAGGAGGTCAAGCAAGATTATTTTCATTACAAATGGGCCAGTCTTTGGTCTCCAAATGAAAATGAGTTTGCAAGTACAGTGGAGGCTGCTCCATTAGGGCAAACAGGACACTGCCCTCAGTCTGCCCTCCCCCAGCCCTTACTTGCCAACCTTCTTACTTATAACCAGTCACGGAGGTGGCACTGTCTGTCAGATTCTTTCTGCAAAAGGCAAAGAAGCCAACAGTAGATGGAGCCAGAGCCGCAGGTCACATCCACACTGGACATTTATTCCACTTTAAACAGTTATGGCTTCCCCCAAAGAATCCTGGGAAGTGCAGTTTGTGAAGGGTGCTGAGAATTGTTTAGGAGACTGTTACCCCCCTCACAGAGCTCCAGTTCCCAGAATTCTCTTGGAAGAGGGGCTAACTGTTAAACCACTCTGGCCATTAGAGCTCTGTCAGGGGAACAACAACACTCAGCACCCTTCCCAAACTACACTTCCCAGGATTCTTTGGGGAAGCCATGGCTGTTTAATGTGGAATAAATGTCTGGTGTGGATGTGGTCACAGAGCCAATTGATTCTAGTTTTGCCCCCTCCTTCTTGCCTGTGGAGTTCTACAAGGGCAACACTGAGAGCAAGGAGCAGGAAACCAGTGACACCCCTTGGCAAGAAAGCAAGTGGTGGAGCAGTGCCCTGTTTACCCTGATGGATGATGATGATGATTAAACAATAAAACAGACACCACCCCCAGCAAAGCTTTGGCAGTACACTAATACAAACATCATCTCAGTCTATCAAATATCTGGGAGAAAAGGCAAGTCTTTACCTGGCACCGAAGATATGTCAATGAAGGCACCAGGCAGACCTCACTGGGGAACGAATTGCACAGATGGGGAGCCACAATCGAAGCGGCCCTCTCTCACCACTCTCTGAGCCTTCCCCAGAAAGGGGACTTGGAGACTGGCCTCAGAAGGAGATCTAAGGGTTGGGGTAGGTTCACATCGGGAGGGGTGTGTTCAAAAGTTACTGGGGTCCTGAGCAGCAAAAATCTTAATAGATCAAAACTAGCACTCTGAATTGGGCTCCAAAGTGTATAGGCAGCCAGTGTAATTAGAACAGAATTGGTGTTACATGATTTGTTCGCCTCAAACCCATCAACAATCAGGCAGCCGCATTCTGCACTATTAAAAAAAGAATGTGTGCAATAGCCTTTCCTTGGTGAATGCCTCTACATGGGAGCCTACGGTGGGCGATGATAATCTTTAGTTTGCTCCTTTCTCACTCCTTTCTGCCTCCTCCAATTAACTCACCGCTGAGTTTGTGTACAATATGTAAATGCCTCGTCTGTCTCCCTGTCTTCACACAGCACACCAACATGGTGATTGGCTTATATGTCATTGTCATCCCTTTTTCCTGTTTTGGCAGCGCTGTTCCTGAGGGTGAAAAAACAGATGGTCACACGCCTTTGAAGAGGGACTCTGTTGACGCCACGTGATGCCACCCAGGCAACGTAATTGCAGCAGCTTCAGCCAGTGGGGTTTGGGCAAAGGTAAGTGCTTGATGTAGGCTCTGCTTTATGCACATTGAGGACAGAGTCACCAGGCAGAAGGGAAGATTTAGATCCCAGAACCTATTTAAAAAAAGTGTTTAAGGACAAACCACATGCGACATTAACTGCGTCTTTGCATCTACCATGCAGGTTTTTAAAAACGCAAATTGCATCAGCTGGAGAGGCAGATCGTTTACAGGATCAGAGGAAGCATGGAGAGGGAATTTAAAGAGAGATGTGATGAATAGCCTCTCCTTCCATTTGTGGGCTCATTAGTCCTCTGCAAAAGTGGGGGAGGGATATTCAGCGACCTTTGGGGGAGGAGGTGGGGAAATTTTAATTTTTTTGGGTGGTGGTGGTAAGTCTTGCCTTTGAAGACAAGGTGGCTTAGGGTTTCCTTATTAGTTTTAACCCCCAACCCCAATCATCAACACCATTTCTTCTTCTTCTTCAAAAAAAAACACACAACACCACAAAAACAACTACAAAGAAACCAACACCCTAGGGTGCCTTATATTGAGTCAGCCCATTGGCCCATCTAGTTCAGTATTGTCTACACTGACTGGCAATGGCTGTCCAGGGATGCAGACTGGGCTATTCCCCAGCCCGATCTGGAGACACTGGAGACTGACCCTGGGACCTTCTGCATGAAAGACAGATGCTTTAACACTTTAACTTTCTAGCTGCTTATTAATTAATTAATTAATTAAATCAATCAATCAATCAATTTATATCCCACCTAGGGTTGCCAGGTTCAGGGCCTAAGACTGATCCTGTATCTTTAGGAGAAGAGAAAGTCAGCCAAGTGCAGGTGTTCTTGCAACACTGTAATGGGAAAAACCACAAGGTGGAATTCTCCCTTCCCCCTGCACAGCTTTTAAAGATACAGAAGACCTCTTGGAGGCCGGGCCTGGCCTCCCAGCAGGAGCCCAGGGCGGCTTGTGATGCAGCATAATTCCCAGGGGCATTCTTTGGAAATGTACCAGTGGTATTGGCTTACACTCAGCAAATGGAACAAGATATAGGGTAGGGACAGAGAATTCTAGGATCAGGGGCTGAATACAGTGTTTGAGGACTCTGTCTGGCTGTTGGGAATCTTGCCAGGCCACAACCCCTTCTCTCCGGGCCGCACCCCCTCACTGTCCTTGCTTTGCACCCTTCTTGCACGATTTTGCCTGGTTAGAATATGTCATTGAATTCTGAGAATGTTTCTTGTGTGCCTGGATGGAGAACAGAGAGGAATTTTGTATATTATTTCATTTTATTTTATTTCAGGCTAGCACAGCTAGGTGTGTAAGAAGGCAACTATATCCATCCTGTCCTGTGTTCAATTCTGCTACAATTTGGTTTCTGCTAAAGCTTTTGTTATTCATCTCACTTTCCACCATGGCTGAAAGTTTTGTATTTAATTACATAAGTGATTTCAATGCATTTTAATGGAAGGGAAATGACAAAAACAATGCAGAAACTAGCATCATTATTTACGAAACATTTACAGATGAAAATCCCTCCCCCCCCGATAGCGAATACCACTTGCATTCGCTAGTGTGATTTTCGTTCCTGATCTCAGATGAACAAGAATTGTGGCAATTTCTGCTCCCATTTCCATTTCTGATGGAATTATCTGAGGTCAATTTTGATGAAAAAGAGCAACCAGTGTTGTTCAGACAGAATCAAAATGTTTCTTTCCTATGTGCGAAAAACTTTCCCCACTGCTTATCAAACTTTTCTTGCCTCTCCTACTATTTAGCAGATCCCAACCATGCATTGCAAGATTTTATGTGATTCCATGAGGAACAAACTACACAAGCATGCACATTGAAACACCAAAGGCATTTGGGAGTTATATCGCCATATGCTTTCTTCCATATGCTGTCAGAAGGGGGAAGGAAGATTTTTCTATCTGGGAAATAAAGTTTCCTAGCAAGCACTTAGATTAGAATTGACACACACACAAAGGTGAGATTGAACCAAGCCATAAACACTTCAGAAATTCAGTCTCTTGCTCAGGAATGGAGGACTATTTTCAGCCCAAGGGCCACATTCCCTCCTGGGAAACCTTCTGGGGGCTACATTCCAGTGGTGGACAGAGGCAGAGGCAAAAGTTACTGGAGTAATGAAAGTTAATTTTAGCTTTGTATAATTGCTTTGTGGATACCATGGACCGTGAAAAAGACAAATAATTGGGTGTTAGAACAAATTAAACCAGAACTATCACTAGAAGCAAAAATGATGAAACTGAGGTTATCATACTTTGGACACATCATGAGACCTGATTCCTAGAAAAGATAATAATGCTGGGAAGAACAGAAGGGAGTAGAAAAAGAGGAAGACCAAACAAGAGATGGATTGATTCCATAAAGGAAGCCACAGACCTGAACTTACAAGATCTGAACAGGGTGGTTTACAACAGATGGTATTGGAGGTCACTGATTCATAGGGTCACCATAAGCCGTAATTGACTTGAAGGCACGTAACAACAACAATAGCAGGCTAGTTTTTACACACAGTTGCACTCCAGGCAAGCCAGAGACATTACCTGAGTTCAAGGACACATTTCCACCAGGCAAAAACATGCTAGGAAGCAAAGTAGGGCTGATGATGGTGTGGCTGAGGAGCAGGTATGGCCTGAGGGTGGCAAAGAGAGTCTTGGGGAAAAGATAGAGAGGCTTGAAGGGCCACATTTGACCCCAGGGCCTGAGATCCTCTATTCATGCTATAGCTACATCTGTGATGATTGATGCCTGAGAGCCTGTTCAGACAGAGCTGGTTCCAGGTCTTGAGGTCCAAGATGCTCTCAGTAGGCCCTCCTCCCTTGTCACTGTCTACTGTGGACAATCCACACCACCTCCCTCTGGGTCCAATCCAGACCAACTCCCAAGTGGAAAGGACAAGACAGCCTTAACCAGCCTGGCCCTCTCCAGATATTCTGGGCTACAACTTCCATCAGCCCCAGTCAGAATGGCTAATGGTCAGGGATGGGATGTAGTTTAGTGGTAAAGCAACTGCTTTTCATGTATAAGGTCCCAGTTGCAATCTACGGCATCTGCAGGTAGGACTGGGAAAGACACATATCTGAAACCCAGGGTAACTGCTGCCAAATTATGTAGACAGCATCCCCCAACCTGTGCTGGCTGGGCTGAATGTAAAAATGAGATTCTGCATACTGGGGAGAGATGTAGGAAGAGCTTCAGGTAGCACCACTTGGCTGCTTCTCGCAGTAGCAGTGAATAACAAGAAAAATGCAACAAAAGGAAGTTGTAGTTCCTTGTCCCTTTCTGTGATGCATGAAGGTACCAGGCAGTGGGTGAGTGAGTGAGTAACCTTCAGTTCTGAGAGAGGGCTGGAATGGTGCTGGTGGTAGTGGGATCCTCTGCATGTGGTTGCAGCACAAAAAACCCCAATTGCTCCTATGGTCAGCCTTCTGATATGTGGAGCATGGGTGGGGAACCTTTGGCCCTCCAATTGTTGTGGCACTACAGTTCATATAAACCTTTGGCTGGGGCTGATGGGACTTGGAGTCCAACAATATCTAGGTGCCCACAGGTTCTCCATATCTGATGTATCTGATGTAGAGGCACCTTCACGGGCTCCTGTGTGAACATGCCTGAAGACTCTTCACCTACACTTAGAAGGACTCCATATGTCTGTGATGACCCATCATTCTTGTATTGTATAGCATTGTATTTTTTTCATTTATATTGCATCTTTTCTCCAAGGAGCTCAAGGTAGAGTGCATGCTTCTCCCTCCCCCATATCCTTGCAACAACCCTGTGAGGTAGTTTAGTGTTCGAGGCTATGACTGGTCCAAGGTCACCCAGTGAGTTTTATGACTGAATGGAGATTTGAATCCAGGTCTTCCAGGTCCTAGTCCAACACTGTGACTGTTAATTTTCTCAAAGAAAGGGGAAATCTATTCCTGCACACAAATGATGACTTAGTCATAGATTGGAAGCCAGCACACACCTGTTAAACACCAACTGATCCAGTCCAAAGGGGATGTGAATTTACACACATACCCAGATACGTATGCTATGGGTTGTACCCAATGTAGCACTAGGTTAAAGTTGCTTAGCAGTATACTGTATATACTTGGTCCACTGGTGAAATATTTTGTGCCAGTAGAATGCTGTAGGGCAAGAGAACGTGTAAGCAGATTGCTGGTATCTTTACTGAACAACAGTGTGTGCAATCTGTTGTAAAACAAGTTTTTGCTAGTGCCACTGTTGCATTGGATTCCTCTGTGGCACAATATTAAAAGTCACCTGTCTGCTAGTGCAAAAACCCTTTCACTAGTGGACAGAGAAAGTTACATACAGCCC
The DNA here is from genome assembly GCF_030035675.1 of Rhineura floridana. Taxonomy (NCBI): domain Eukaryota; kingdom Metazoa; phylum Chordata; class Lepidosauria; order Squamata; family Rhineuridae; genus Rhineura; species Rhineura floridana. The sequence continues at coordinate 28,143,174 of NC_084495.1, read as the reverse complement.
TATATATTCCCTTCCAAGTTGCAGATGGGACATTCATTCATCATTTCCTTCATTCTCTCCCATTTGCTACCTGTCTAGGAAGACTAATGAAAGACTTCCATCCCCATAATCACCAACCTGCCTTGCTTAATTGGCTGCTCCAGTTGGCAAAACCAGGTGCTTTCCTCCATGTTCACACTTTCTTTTTCAATTTTTTCAAAAAAGTCTTGAACTTGCCACAAAACAAACGATTCTCCTATGGCTATGCAAATGACTGCTTTCCCTTTTATTACCATATGGCCCATCCCAGAGTGGCTCATAGAACTTCTCGCTATCGTCTATACACCAACTTTTGGGTATTTTTGTTTACCACTGATGCATAGCTGTTTGCACCATGGGTGGCTATTTTGAGCAGGAAATCTGACAGGGAAAAATGATCTTTCTATTATCTCATTCCTTCGCTCTAATGAGCATCCTCTCCCTGCATATAAACTATCCGTTTATGCTCATGTTGATGTTGTCTGTATTTGGTCCTTTTTAGGAATGGGGGGGTATTGATCAGCAAAAGGGAGCAGAATCTCTGAAATGCAGGAATGACGCAGTTTTTCTTAAGAAATGCTGCAAACTTTTGCAAGGTTTGTTAGCACTGGAACACTGGAAGTCCCCTTATACAGGTTAGACAATTGGCCTGTCTAGATGATGATGGTGATGATGCTGATTAAATTTATATACCACTTAATGCCCAAATGTCTTCATTGTCTGCACTGACTGGTAGTGGCTTTCCAGGGCAGGGGTCACCAGTGTGTTCACAAGGGGCTTCCCTGGTGCTCAGAGGGTCTCCTCCCCATTCTAAAGTTATACTTGAAAGAAATATTCCATTGTAGGCAATAGAATCATTGCTGTGTGTGCATGCCATGCCCACCACAGTTTCTCCTGTTTGAAAATGTGCTCATGGGCCCAAAAAGGTTGGTGACCCCTGTGCCACAGTTTTAGGCAGACCTGCCTGGAGATGTAGGTGTAAGCACCTGCCTGGATCAGGACCTGGCAGATTGCCAGGAAGGGCTGGAACCTCCAAGAGTGGCATAAGTTTTCAGTGTGAGCTGCTTCACTGTTGCATCCCTTAGAAGTCCTAACTCCTGTGAAGCACCTTCTTGAACCAGGAAAGTGGTAAATAAACCTTCAAAGATCAAATGCCACACTGAGGACACTGATGATGCCTCAGACACAAAGGCATCTCTATCAACTCACATACTCAAATGTTGAGCAGCCATCATGTGAAATACATACTTGTGTGAAACAGTCCAAAATATATGCAGAGTTTCTTTCTCTCTACCAAAACCGGCCTTCAGACATGCAGAGTTAGGGGAGAGAAAGCTTCCAGGTCAGATGGCATGACTTCCATAAGGGTTTAACTCAGGGAAAGGGAACCTGTGGTCCTCCAGATGTTGCTGGATTACAACTCCCTTCATCCCCAACAGTTGGCCACGCTGGCTGGGATGAATGGGGATTGGATTCCAACAGTATCTGGAAGGTCACAGGTTCCTCTTTACTAGTTTAGGTTCTAGAACTATAGAAGTTTTCCTTTTGAGAAACTGAATACCCTGATATCTGGGGTGGGGTGGATGAGAGAGGGACATGTGTACAGTTTTATCTAAGAATTTTCCTCCAAAGACATTGAAACATACGAATGTAAAAAGAACCCTGCTGGTTCAGATCAAAGGCCCCTCTCGTCCACCATCCTGTTTTCGCAGTGGCCAACCAGATGGCTATGGGAAGCCTGTAAGCAGGAGTCGAGTGCAATGGTGTTCTCTTCCACTTGTGAATTCCAGCAACTGGTATTCAGAGGCATACCTCCTCTGACACTGGAGGTAGAATATAACCATCATGTCAAATAGCCATTGATAGCCTTATCCTCCATGAATTTGTCCAATCACCTTTTAAAGGCATCCAAGTTGGTGGCCATCACTACATTATGTGGGAGCAAATTCCATAGTTTCATAGAATCATAGAATAGTAGAGCTGGAAGGGACCTATAAGGCCATCGAGGCCAACCCCTGGCTCAATGCAGGAATCCAACTTAAAGCATACCCAACATGTGGCTGTCCAGCTGCCTCTTGAATATTTCCAGTGTTGGAGAGCCCACCACCTCCCTAGGTCATTGGTTCCATTGTTGTACCTCTCTGACAGTTAGGAGGTTTTTCCTGATGTTCAGCCAAAATCTGGCTTCCTGTAACTTATTATTATTATTATTATTATTATTTATTAAATTTATATACCGCCCGACTAGCAATAGCTCTCTGGGCGGTGAACATAAAATAGCATAAAAATACAATGAATAACAAAACAATACTAAAATACAATCATCAATCCAATACAATAAACATTTTAAAAAGTAAATCAGTGTAACTTAAAATGCTTCAGAGAATAGGAAGGTTTTGACCTGGCACCGGAAGGAGAGCAGAGTCGGTGCCAGGCGTACTTCCTCGGGGAGACTGTTCCATAGTTCGGGGGCCACCACTGAGAAGGCCCTAGATCTTGTCATCACCCTCCGGGCCTCCCTGTGAGTTGGAACCCGGAGGAGGGCCTTCGTAGCAGAACGTAGTGTACGGGCCGGTTCATATCGGAAGAGGCGTTCCGCAAGGTATCGTGGTCCCGCACCGTATAAGGCTTTATAGGTTAATACCAACACTTTGAATCTAGCCCGGAAACATATTGGCAACCAGTGCAAGCTGGCCAGAACAGGTGTTATATGCTCGGACCGCTTGGTCCTTGTCAGCAATCTGGCCGCTGCATTTTGCACTAGTTGTAGCTTCCGAACTGTCTTCAAAGGTAGCCCTACGTAAAGCGCATTACAGTAATCCAAACGTGAGGTTACCAGAGCATGTACCACTGATGTAAGGTCCTCTTTACTCAAATAGGGACGTAGCTGGGCTACCAACCGAAGTTGGTAAAACGCATTCCTAACCACCGAGGCTACTTGAGCCTCAAGTGAGAGGGAAGAGTCTAAAAAGACTCCCAGACTACGAACCCGGTCCTTTAGGGGGAGTGTAACCCCGTCCAGGACAGGGTATATATCCACCATCCGATCAGAGAACCCGTCCACCAACAGCATCTCAGTCTTGTCTGGATTGAGCTTCAGTTTGTTAACTCTCATCCAGTCCATTGTCGCGGCCAGGCAACGGTTCAGCAAATCGACAGCCTCACCTGAAGAAGATGAAAAGGAGAAGTAGAGCTGCGTGTCATCAGCATACTGATGACAACGCACTCCAAAACTCCTGATGACCTCTCCCAACGGCTTCATGTAGATATTAAAAAGCAGGGGGGACAAAACTGACCCCTGCGGGACCCCATATTGGAGAGCCCGCAGTGTCGAGCAATGTTCCCCAAGCACTACCTTCTGGAGACGACCTGCCAAGTAGGAGCGGAACCACTGCCAAGCAGTACCTCCAACTCCCAACTCCGCGAGCCTCTCCAGAAGGATACCATGGTCGATGGTATCAAAAGCCGCTGAGAGATCAAGGAGAATCAACAGAGTTACACTCCCTCTGTCTCTTTCCCGACATAGGTCATCGTACAGGGCGACCAAGGATGTCTCAGTGCCAAAACCGGGCCTAAAACCCGATTGAAATGGATCTAGATAATCAGTTTCATCCAATAGCGCCTGGAGCTGGCCAGCAACCACCCGTTCCAAGACCTTGCCCAGGAATGGAACATTCGCCACTGGCCTGTAGCTGTTAAAATTGTCTGGGTCCAAGGAAGGCTTTTTCAGGCAGGCACTTGAGCCCATTATTCTGTGTCCTCCACTCTGGGACAATTGAGAAGAGATCCTGGCCCTCCTTTGTGTGGCAACCTTTCAAGTGCTATCACATCTCCCCTCAGTCTTCTCTTCTCAAGGCTAAAAAGGCCCAGTTCTTTCAGTCTCGCCTCATAGGGCTGTTTCCAGTCCCACTAATCAACCTTGCTTACTTATGTGCTGTGAGAACAAGTCCCTCCATAATTTCCATGCATAATCCAGATGACTTGCTCTTTGTAGCAGATCCCTGAAAGAAAACCTGATGATTTATCTGAGTTCTGGACCAGCCTGAAATAGGAGGTAGAGACGGAGGAAAGTGTGTTTCCTTCCTGGATTCCTAACTACCATTTTTTGCACTAAATTAGAAGTGCAACTGTTGGTTTCATTGTTTCAACATTTCATGCCCCTCCTCCTGCTTCCTCCCCACAGCCCTTTTGAAGCAGTATAACTGTGGCTTGACTATGATTTAGCTGAAATTACAGCAAGCATTTCCTTTTCACTGACCAGCTGAATGGAAACGGCTGACGTCTCCTGAAAAAACCGGAGACAAAAGCCGAGCAAAGGAATTTTGCTTGTCATGAAATAGCATCAGCATTAGCATCTATAATGTTTTAATTTCTTCCTCTGTACATCTTTTGAGTCCTCAAAAGACTGCATTTGCATGTGAATGAGAAATGAAACCACCCAAAATTCTATTCCTAGATTTATTGCAAAGGAGGCTTCCTTTTATGGCCTACCCTTTCTTTCAAAGTGAATCCTCAATTACCAACTAAACTGTCGTGCCAGCTGAAATTCTAAGTTAGTCTAAATATTTTATAAAGTTCTGTGAATGGACAGGAGAAAAATGCCTTTCCAGTTGGTGCAGGTGGTTTCTCTCCCCGTTTTTACTCTTTGCATCCAGTGTGGCTTATGCCATCAGTGTTTTTATGGCTTCCCTTCCAACGGTAAAAGACACTCATTTTGGCATGATTTCTAGAACTAAACCCTAAGTGAATAGAATTTCATTTTGTAACTCTAACTAAAAGGTAGCAATTGCACTTAAATGGAATCATTTATTATTCAGCCCCCCATTTAATAATCATCCTTTGACACAATTTCAGATGTTCATTTTTTAAAAAAAAAAGATGTACGTGCTTCATTCGGTGTAATGGGGGGAGGGCAGAATGAAATAATGATAAAAAGCCGGAATCATATTTCTGTCTACAGCAGTGTGGAGGCATCTTATAAAATGTCAGCTATCAGAGGAGCAATCAAAATGCAATTTTGAGCATATATGAAATCAAAGCAGGAGGAATTTGCAGCAAAAACAACCAGCATTTTATTTATGGCAAAGTTTCAAATGGAGAGATAAGGACAACTGGATAAACAAGCGTTTCAGCAGCAGACAATGTCAGAGGATGAAAATGTTCAGCTGATGAAGAGGGGTATCCTATAGGTCTGCCAGCTGAGCTCTGCTACTCATTTAATGAACATTGAAATAGGAACCTGACCTTTACACCTGCTTAAATGGAAGCTCACATATTTAGCTGAGGTGTCACTTTAGATTTATGGCAAAGATGTGAAAAGAAACAGCCAAGCATGGCTTAAGTGCTTTGCTGGATTTTCAGTATGGCCTAATTCACATGGGTGAGTGCATCACTCCATTTCCTGACATTTGATAATTATTGTACACTCAAGGCTGATTCACACATGCAGGGTCCCTGAGTGATGACTTGCATGTGTGAATGGTTAATTACAGATATAAACATGATAGATGCGGTATCCATATTATAGGTTGAAGAGAACAGGATATGTTTAGCTTAGAGAAAAGAAGGCTGAACGGATGGTGGTGGAGTAAGCATACAGGATACCTAAAAGCAGGAGTGTTGTTTTTTCTGGGGTTAAGGGGGTGGTCATAGATCCCTTACTTCTTGGGGAGCAGGGTCCCAGCCAGGTCCCTATGTGTGAGCCAATCATCATGAAAGGGAAGCATGTTAGCCACTGATAAGAGTCCTTGTCCTTTTGTGCTGATTGGAACCCAGCAGAATGAAAGGAGGTGACTCAGCGACTGAGAAGCACACAACTTCTCCTTTCAGGCTGATTCAATTCTAGGGACGGAATTGCAGTGAATAGCAGTTGTAGAGGAGTGTGGACTCAGAGACAACACGGAGAGCAAGAGAGACAAAGAAAAGTGGAAAAGGCGGTGTGGCTCTAAGGGGGCATGGCTGGGAGGGGGCCTGGTGTGACTATCATGAAGCGACCCTGCACTTTGGAATTTGCCACTCCACTCCACTACTCCCTTAGAGGCTGTCACTACAGGAGAGGGCAAGGATTTGTTCTCTGCAGCCTCAGAGGAGAGAACTTGATTCAGCGACAGTAGGTAGATCTCGGTTGAGCAGTAAGAGAAACTTCTTGAAGGGAAGAGCTGTTTGACAATTACTTACATCAGCAGATGCTGATCCATCAGGGTGACCAGGGCATTCCCCCACCAACCTCAGCCACTCCTCACCTGCCTGCCTTCTTCCTTACAAACAGGCCAGGGAGTAGCACTGGCTGTCAGCGTCCTCCTCCTTAGTCTCCATGCCCAATGCACAACTCAGCAGAGAGGAGGATGGGGACAACACTACTCCATTCTGCCTACCATTGCCTCTGGCTCCACAAACTGTTGGGCTCCCTGCCTTCTGCCCTACCTGCCCCAATGGGCACCAGCCGCCACTGACTTGCAAGGGTGATGGGGTGTCCCTCATTGAGGGCAGGGTTTCAACTAATCTGTTGGGGATTCTTTAACTTTGGATTTCTTGCGTCAAGCAAAGGCCTGCAAGGCTCCCAGTCAGATTCTATGATCACCTCATACACAATCCATTCGGGGGGATCTGTTCATATATCGAGGCGTTTTGGGACCAGTGCTAGCTAAGGTAGGAGCCAGCATGATTATGGTAGGGATGGGGGACTTGTGGCCCTCCAGATGTTGCTGGATCACAACTCCCATTGTCCCTGACCATTGGGACCTGCTGGCTGGGGCTGATGGGATTGGGAGCCCAACCGCATTAGAAGGGTCACAGATTTGCCATCCTTGAGGTAAAGGGTTGCACCAGGGCTAGGAAGACCCAGGTTCAAATTCCAACTCAGCCATGACGTTCACTGGGTGACCTTGGGGCCGGCACTATCTTCTAGCTTAACCTACCTCACAGAGTTGTTGTGAGGATAACAGGAGGGAGACTGTCTTAGTCCCTGGTGAAATTGGTTTTATATGCTGTTTAACATCTCTTAGTGTTTATCTTGTTGTATTGTTCAGAATTTGTTTTTTTGTGTTATAAAGGCACCTTGGTTTTTTTGGGGGGAAGGGTAAAGTTTTTTTTCCAAACAATTATGCTTTGGCTGAATGTATGAAATGGTCTTACCTTGGATCAGACTACTGGCCCATTAAGCTCAGTACTGTCTACTGCAGCCTTTTCCAATCTTTGGGTGCCCAGATGTTGCTGGACTACATTTCCCATAATTCCTGACCATTGGCCTTGTTGGCTGGGAGTGATGGGAGTTGTAGTCCAGCAGCTTCTGGGGACCCAAAGGCTGGGAAAGGCTGGTCTACTGTGATTAGCAGCAGCTCTCCAAGTTGTCAAGAGGAAACCTTTCCCACCTGACTAGGGGAGGTCCATTTAACCAGAGATTTAACTTGTGTGAGGGTGGTTTTGCTATTGTTTCATTGCTGTTCATTGTTATGTTTTTATAGTCTGTTTTAACATTGTGTAAGTCACTTGGGGACCTTCAGGTATCAAGCCACTAATAAATCTAAATACTATTACTAATACTAATACCAATGCCAATACTAATACTAATGGAGCAAATCTGTGCATCAAGAAGTCAGGCATAATATTCTGAGTTCCAGCATGAATTTAATCCATACAAGGAACTGGTTTACTGCCTTGTTTTTGGTTAGCTCTCTCCCTGTACAAAACTTACAACCTTTCAAGCATACCCCAGTTGGAATGTAATATATCTTTAGCGGTTGAAGCAAATTGCGCTTGTGTATGCTATTGATTTTGGTTAATGAAAAGCTTGTTACTATCTTTCTTCCCCTTAATGGGTTATGGAGGTTCTTGCTGATGGTTTTTATAATTACGGATACAGATTTGTCTTCCTAGTTTCATGGTGGGCAAAGAATGAAGCAACATCGTATGGCAAGGAAAATAAATCAAATATTTTATTGGCATTTCTCTGTGTATATGTTTGTATGAGTGTGCATGCACATAAGTCATTTAGATTACTATGATGTGTTGTACGTTGGGATGCCTTTGAAAATGGTCTGGAAACTTCAGTGTAATACAAATTGCAGTGGCTGGTATCTGATGCAAATGATCTATCTATCTATCTATCTATCTATCTATCTATCTATCTATCTATCTATCTATCTATCTATCTATCTATCTATCTATCTATCTATCTATCTATCTATCTATCTATCTATCTATCTATCTGCCTCATAGCTTGTCAGACCATTGGTCCATCTAGCTCAATATTGTCTACACTGACTGGCAGTGGCTCTCTAGAGTTTTAGGCAAGGGTCTTTTCCAGCTCTATATGGAGATGCTGAGGATTGAATCTGGGACCTGCATGCAAAGCAGGTTCTCTACCACTGAGCTACAGGCAGCCCTACAAGGATCATGTGTCCATCCGTCTCTCTGTCTGTCAATCTGCCTATTAGTTCGAAATAGGGCTGTAAGGTTTTTAACTTGGACTAGACATTTGAACGCATGCCAGTGCTTAATAAGTTGCAAATAATAATCAGTGGAGGGAGGAAAGGTTCAGCATCCTCCGACCCAGCAATTCTGCTGTGCATTCACCCTCTTTCCATTAATCTAACAAGGGGTTAGGAACTTACTCTTTCAATCCAGTGCATTTTCAGATCCACTGGCTACCAGTCTTCTTCTACGTCCAGTCCAAAGTGATGGGTTTTAAAGCTCCAAACCAGGAGTGGGGAACCTGTGGCTTTCCAGACATTACTGGATTCCCATCAGCCCAAGCCAGCATGGCCAATGGTCAAGGATTGTGAGCTTTAGGCAAAGGGCCGTAGCTCAGTGGTAGATCTGCAGAAGATCCCAGGTTCAGTCCCTGGCATGCCCAGGTAGGGCTGGGAGAGACTTCTGTCTGAAACCATGGATGGCCACTGCCAGTCAGTGTAGGCAACACTGAACTTGATGGACTAACAGTCTGACTCAGTTTGAGGCAGCTTCCTATACTCCTATGCAATTTTACATCTGGAGGCACAGCTAGTATAGCGCAGTGGGGAGGAGAGCCTGGCTAGGAGTCCAGAGTCTGTGAGTTCAAATCAAGGGCCAGCTAAAGATCACCCCCACAGGGAGTGGCTCAGAGGTTACGTGCCCTGCCACCTGTGCAGCCGTGGGCAAGCGGCATAGTCCCAAGGAGCCCAGTTGCCACCCTGCTGGCAATTGCAGACAAGGAAGGGGCTGGCTTGTGCAGCTGTGACAAGCTGAGCAGGTCCTAGCCAGCTGGGGGGGACTAGCCTCAGAGGGAGGCAATGGTAACCCCCCTCTGAATACCGCTTACCATGAAAACTCTATTCATAGAGTTGCCATAAGTTAGGATTGACTTGAAGGCACTCCCACATCTGGAGGGCTACAGGTTCCCCGTCCCTGACCTATATGACTATGGGCCAGGTTACCTGAAGGATCACCTCATCCCATATATGGCTACCTGGATGATCAGAGGCCTTTCTTCTAGTGCCACAATCAAATGCGATCTGTCAGTTGGCTACAAGAGAGGGAGCCTTCTCTGTGTTGGCATTCCTGCTGTGGAATGATCTTTCCAGAGAGGCTCACATGGCACCTCCTTTGCATTCTTTTTGTGCACTAGGTGATTACTTGTTTATTCTTCCAGGCTTTGTAATGGGTTTTGAAGTTTTGGCCTTTTAAGGTTTTACAGACCTATTTGTGTTTAATTTTATTGGTTAACCTCTGCTGTGGTGTGTTTGATACTGAAATTATATTTTAACACTCTGTGTATGGCACCCACAGAACTTTGGTTCCAGGGCAGCAAAGAAATACTATGAATGAATGAACAGGTTGCAGGGAAGAATCAGTGGGTGGAGGAAGGGTTCAGCACCCTCCTCCATCCCACCAATTCTGCTATGCCGACTCCCTACATTAGTGTTACAAGGGGGACATTGGATGGAGCACTTACTCTTGCAGAGCAATTGTATGCCTACTTATTCAAAAGCAGGGATGGGCCAATCTGTCTATTTCAATTTCTTTCTGTTTCTCATTGTTTCCAGTCTTAAATTCAGTTCTCCACATTTCCACATCAGTTTGTGATTTTAAAGAAAATCCTCATGAAAATTCGTCAGCATCTTAGTCCTAATTTCTCCTAATATAGCCTGTTTGTATGCACGCTTGCTTATTATATACACTTTTGCAAAGCAATTTCCCCTAATATAACAGATTTTTTGTATATTATTTTTCACTAATGTCTGTGTATTTCTGCACACTTTACCCCAGTATATGCATTTTTGTACACACCACCTGGCTGGAGAGCTGCAGTGCAAAATTTGGAGATGTGCAAATTTCAAAGGATGGTGGTTTTATTTTTCGGAAAGCGAGAATTAGGCAGGTTTGCCATTAAATTAAATTGAGCTTTTCTCCTATACCTACTCGGAAGTAAGTCCTACTGTGTTGACTAGGACTTGCTCTCAAGGAAGTGTGTTTAGGATTGCAGCATTAATTTCATTGGGGAAGGTGGCAAATGGTGCAATTCCTTCAGGTCTGACCTAGGATAGCATTCACTATCAGCTGGTTACTTTGAGGTTACATTGCATTTTAGAGCTAAAATAGACATAAATCAGACTTTAAAAAAAAATACAAACTGAATAGGCAACTTATGTTTTAGATGTAATCCATATCTAATTTAGGCCCAAGGAAGTGAAATTTTGCAAAAATGGAAGTTTGGCACATCAAAGAGTACTGAGAATAATTAAGCTACATTTTCAAGGGGCATAATCAGCAACCTAATTGTGCAGGGTCAGGTAAAGTTTTTGGGAAAGTGCTTTGCACTGATAAACTGCTAATTTTTCAATCTACCTGTGTGGATTTGTTTTTGAGAAATAAACACAAAGCAATCGATTTTCCCTCTCATTCTTTCATGACACATTGGCTGCTTATCTGGATAACCTGTTTCTTTGCTTATTCATAGTTTATGACAGTCTTCGCTAGCCTTCTGCCTCCAAATGTTTTGGACTACAACTCCTATTAATCCAGCCTTGAATATATTTTGTCTCAGCGGATGTCATGGGACCGCAATACCTGGTGGAACGCCTCTCCCAATATGAACCTACCCGTACACTGCGCTCAACATCTAAGGCCCTCCTCTGGGTGCCATCCCATCGAGAAGCCCGGAGGGTTGTGACTAGAACTAGGGCCTTTTCGGTAGTGGCCCCCGAACTGTGGAATAGTCTCCCCGATGAAGTACGCCTGGCGCCAACGCTGCTATCCTTTCGGCGCCAGGTGAAAACCTTTTTATACTCCCAGGCATTTTAAAGTGTATTTTAAATTGTATTTTATAGTGTATTTTATCAGTATTTTCATTATTGTTGTATTTTGATGTTGTTGGTTTTTTGTTATTGTTTGTTTTGATCTTTGATTTTGTTATACTTATTGTATTTATATATTGTGCTTGTTTTATCTCTTATGTACACCGCCCAGAGAGCCTTTTTGGCTTAGGGCGGTATATAAATTAAATTAAATAAATAAATAAAATAAATACTCTGATCACCTCTCTTTACAATGTATTTGTGACTTTCTCAGTTTTATTGTAGCCTTTTAAAGAGAAGGTGACCAGTATTTATCCAGCTTCTGTGGATTTACTATTCATGTAGAACAGGTTTTGATAGCTCCAGCTCAAAAAAGCCAAATTGTTAGATTTTTGGATGTTTAGTTATTGAGATCGCAAGGAATACTGGGATGAATTTGCTGACCTTTGTGTTTATGAAAAGAGTTAGTTTCAATAAAGGCCAATAACACTGGGATAAGTGTAGATCTATTGTAGCCAATTAAAGGCAGGTAACCAGGTCATTAAAAAAAACCAATTTATGCTGACCAATCAAGCTGTTTATACAAGGGTTTGCCTTCTTTGCCATGTCAGATGGAATATATATACACAGTGTTTTAACACTGTCAAGTAGCGATGCAGCTGAAACTCACAAACAGTCCATATATCAAATATAAAATGATCATATTTCCTATATATATAAAATAAGGCCAGGGTGGTATTCAACATTAGCTGTATTCAATGTAGATCCATTGAAGTTCATGGGCATTACTAACTTAGGTTCATTAATTTCAGTGGGTCTACTATGAACAGGACTTAGTTGATTACAGCCCACAGATTTTGATCCAATATATTTTTTGAACATTTCATAATGAAAGCCAAGATTTATTGAGTTCATTTTCCTCTTCTGCACTTGTTCAGTTTATGCAGTAGGCATGACTGAGTAGACAAACCCTGCCACCTTTGTACTTGCTCAGAAATTGTTCCTACTGGTCATTGTTGGACCTGTTCCACAGTTGCTCCCTCTGCCTGTTGCTCCATACTGATCTATGAGTGCAAACAAAGTACATGTGATAATGGCTCATCAGAGGACAATATGTCATGATTGCATGATATCATTGCTGCCCTGGGCTTCTACTGGGAGGAAGGGCAGGATATAAATAAAATAATAAAATAAAATAAAACAAAACAAAAAAACACATAGTGGTCTATGGGTTATGAAAACAATGCCAAAATACACATGCCATGCCTCAAGATGCACTTAGGGGATGTGCAGTGCAAAAAATTGAAGATGCTTCAAAATATAATATGAGACAGCTTTCATCTGACTTTATAATGCTGGATTTGTAACTCACTTGCCATATTCCACATTGTAATGAGGGCAGTTCTTTTGCACTTATGCAAGCACTGACCACAGCAGAGGCAAGGCTGGCAAAAAGTACCCTGGACAGCTCCATGTTGGGATCAGGCTGAATACTGCATGAGAACAGATTTCAGATGTTGCTTCAGCAGCAGTTATTCTCAGACTGAGTTATATACAGGAGCTGCAGCTAAATCTCAATAACTAGCTTCACCTTCACTGAGAGTACTTCTTCATTTAAAGGGGCCCAGCAGACAGGGTGGGGAAGACTCCAGTTGCATGGAGGCTTCTGAGAGAGTTTTTTTTGAGTCTGACATGCAATGTCCTCAGCCTGAAAAGTACTGGCTCTACGGGTTCTTATTGTAGAAGTGTTTCCAGTAGGTTAGGTGCTTTTGGAGCAGCCCCAGAGGGCAATTCCCCCACCTACTCTGAATTCCCCCATCTCCAGTCTCATCCCCTTCAGGAGGGGAGTCCGACACCAGGGTCATGACACCTATCACTACTCAAAAGAATAAAAGATGATGGTAGCAGGTGGCAAGCTGAATGAATTAAAGGGGAGAAGGTCTTGACAGCACTCTTAAGAGCAACAGACAGTTCATTAATATGTGCAGGGAGATTAATTGAACATTGGAGCTGAAATGGCTGAGTTGCTTAGCTGCCTTTAAATTGCAGCACCCAAAAAGAATAATGGGGGGATTTGCTGACAATTAGGAAGTTTATCAATAGAATCACCGATAGAAGGTGAAGGATGATGCTCGGGGAAATGAACACTCACACATCAGCAGACCTGACTTTTTATGCGGCAGAAGCCTTAATGAGCTTGCTGAGCTACGGATAACTGCCTTTGAAAAATCAGGAGTCAGAGGTGTTAACTGTCGGGATCACAACACTGAGATATGGCCAGCTCAATGGATGCAGCAGGACTCCGACTCAGCTGCTGGTAGTGCTGGTGCGTGACTCTCCTCTGTGCCACACAGTTTGAGGCCAGACTCACACCAGTGGAACATCACATGGCTAAACTTTTCTTGGGCTGTACCAATTAAGGCCGAAGATGTGTCTGTGGGGTCTCATATATACAGGGTGGCTAGTAGGGATGGGCGAGAAATTTGATTCAGTTTGCATTTCAAGCCAAATCTATCACATCTGCACTATATGAGAACTGAAAGGCAGCCATTCTTTGAATTTTGCACTTTTCTGAATTTTGCAATGTAGTTCACCAACCAACCGATGCTTACAAAAATGCACATGTTAGGGCAAAGTGTGCATAAAAATGAAAATATGCATGAAAATAATATACAAAACTGCATTCTATGATGGGAAATTGTTTGCAAAAATGTGCACATTGGTCAAAACTGCCTACAAAACTGTGTTTATTAGGAGAAATTAGCCGTAAAATGCTAGAGGTTTTTGTTTTTGTTTTAAAAAGCAAATTGCTGCCGAAATGTGGAGATTTAAGAATTTAAGATTGGTAATCTGAGAATCTGAGAGAATAGAAACTGACCGATCTTTCTATCCCTAGTGGGTGGTGCACATTAGGACTGGTGGGGTAGAAGGCAGACAGGCCCAATAGCAAGTGAATGATAGGCAGAGCCAACTAATTCTAGTTTTGACCCCATACTCCTCACTGATTAAATGTGTTCCCCTCCCTCTCTATGGAGTTTCAGAATAACTGGAAGCATCAGCAAGTTATTTGATTATAAAAAGGTGTTTAATCTCCCCCCCCAGTTGTATGGCTTGGAGACATGAAATCCCCTCCTCCTGCTGTCTGAGAACAAATTGGTAGGTTTCTGCCACGTGAGTATGTGTGTTTGTGTACAGCACACTAAGAAAGGAATTGCTTTCATTTGCTTCTTGGAATAATATTTGTCTGCTGTACTTTAAAAGAAAATATTCTGTATACTTATGAGAGTAATCCCTGGTAATCTAAGGGGACTTTCTTCTGCATAGGACTGAGAATTCTAATCTGAGGTACCCCTGGTTAAAACTGAAACAGGGTGGACTTTATTCCAGTTTGGTTAATCCAGAAGATTTATATCTCAGGCTCTGCCCATCATTGTTTTGGGTCTGCCCGCTCCTGGCATGCGGCCTCTGATAGATTACTCTGAAGGGAATGTGGTCCCGGATAAAACATAAAGATTTCCCAGTCCGGATTTAGATGAAGTTAAATGTAGCATGAAAGCATGACTTGACATTAAGCCCAGAGGACTTGGAGTAAGCATGAAGCCAAAAACAACCTGCAGGCTGGATTGATTATTGACTGCTTGGGTGATTAATTCACTGTTCCTGGATTAATAATGACTTAGACTGAAAGGACCACCTCTCACTATAATATTGGTGTTTGCGTGCTACCTTTAGTTATTCCGGCTGGCACAAAAACTAGCTGTCTTGGGAATGGACTTTGGGACCACATGCTCACAATGTTCTGTTGGATAATATTGCTTGGGTCTTGAGTTTCCTTGCAAAAAAATTTAGCCAAACCTAGGAATTTAAAAAAAATAATTTTGTGGGGTTTTTGTTTTGTTCTTGGTATAGTCATTGTAATTATTTTATGCCTTTTGTAACAAGTCCTGGAAATATGAAAGACAGTCTAGAAATCCTTATAAAGAATGAATAAAAATACAGACTTGCTCCTTCCCCCCACCAACATCAGGGATAGGGAACCTGGTGGCTCTCCAGATGTTGTCAGACAGCATCACCCCAGGTCTTTGGCCATCCTGGCTGGGGCTGATGGGAATTGGAGTCCAACGACATCTGGATGGCCACACCTTTACAGAAACATAGGAGTCAAACCAACAGTCCATCTGGCTCAGTATTGTCCACAGCAGTGTTCTTCAATGCTGGGCCCCCAGGTGTTGTTGCAATACAACTCCCATCATCTCTGACCATTGACTAAGCTGGCTGGGGATGATGGGAGTTGTAGTCCAACAACAATATTGGCTATGCTGACTGGCAATGGTTCTCTAGGGTTTCAGACAGGGAGTCTCTCCCAGCCCTACCTAGGAACTGAAAAGCAGACCTTCTGCATACAAGGCAGATGCTCTTCAACTGAGCTGTGGCCCTTCCCCACCCCTGCTCTGCCCGTCTGTTCCCTGACCTCAACTAAACTGCAGTCTCCAACCCATTGACATAATAAACCTTAAACAAAACTATGCAGGTAAGAAGCCAGCAGGGGTGTGGGGCTTTCCAGTGTTTTGCACCGCCTGCAGCATGTACGACTATCTGCCTGTTGGACAGAAGTCGTGGGTGTGCTCTCGGTGCAATGAGCTCCTGGCTCTCCGGGAACGACTTCATTTCCTTGAGGCCAAGGTGGCGGACCTGGAAAAGCTGAGAGAGGCAGAGAGGTGTGTGGAGGAGGCCTTCCGGGACGTTATAGCTGTGTCCCACTCCAACGATGATAGCTCTCCTGCTATCATGGAGAACGATGATCTCGGGGAAGGAGAGCATCCAGCTGAGGAAGAGGGAAACGATCCCTTAGAAGGGACCCATTCCTTGGGGGATGAGCAGCTGTCCTCTCGTGCCGAGGATATATCTCCAGGGGGTGGAGGGATCCTTGTAGTGGGTGATTCGATCATTAGGAACATAGACAGTGGGGTGTGTGATGGGCGTGTAGACCACAAGGTGTTTTGCCTGCCTGGTGCGAAGGTTGTGGATATCGCCCGTCGTTTAGATAGTTTGGTAGACAGTGCTGGGGAGGAGTCAGTGGTCGTGGTGCACGTTGGCACCAACGACATGGGGAAATGCAGCCGTGAGGTCCTGGAGGCAAAATTTAGGTTGCTAGGTAGGATGCTGAAAGCCAGGACCTCCAAGGTGGCTATCTCTGAAATGCTACCGGTTCCACGCACAGGACCAGCCAGACAGGCCCAGCTTCGCAGTCTCAATGCGTGGATGAGACGATGGTGTTGGGTGGAAGGGTTTGGATTTGTTAGGCACTGGGGAACATCTTGGGACAAGCCGGGCCTGTACAAAAGGGACGGGTTCCACTTGAACCAGAATGGAACCAGACTGCTGGCACTTAAAATTAAAAAGGTAGCAGAGCAGCTTTTAAACTGACTGAGGGGGGAAACCTGACAGGAGCTGAGAAAGGTCCGGTTCGGAATAAACCTCCCCCCTGCGATAAAAACCAAAGAAATGATGAAATTTCAAAAGGGGTAGGCCTAGAAGTAGGCATTGTGAGAGCAGGGGCACAGGATATAAATTCAGAAGAGCAAAATTACCACAGGCCAAACCACAAGTGCCAAAGACACTTGAAGAGAGACACTGCTTACAAGTGCCTGTACGCTAATGCTAGGAGCCTCCGAACCAAGATGGGAGAACTGGAGTGCTTGGTCTTAGAGGAGAGCATTGATATAGCGAGCATAATGGAGACCTGGTGGAATGGAGAAAACCAGTGGGATACGGTTATCCCTGGATATAAACTATATTGGAAGGACAGGGAAGGACGTATTGGTGGCGGAGTCGCTCTATACGTGAAAGAAGGCATTGAATCCAGCAAGCTCAAAACCCCAAAAGAGGCGGACTCTTCCACAGAATCGTTGTGGGTGGTGATACCATGCCCCAGGAGGGACTTAATACTGGGAACGATCTATCGTCCCCCTGATCAAAATGCTCAGGGAGACCTTGAGATGAGATATGAAATTGAGGAAGCATCCAAACTAGGAAATGTGGTAGTAATGGGTGACTTCAACTACCCGGACATAGACTGGCCGCATATGTGTTCCAGTCATGACAAAGCAGCAAAGTTTCTAGATATTCTAAATGACTATTCCCTAGACCAGTTGGTCATGGAACCAACCAGAGGGACGGCAACCCTGGACTTAATCCTCACTGGGGACCGGGACCTGGTGCGAGATGTAAGTGTTGTTGAACCGATTGGGAGCAGTGACCACAGTGCTATTAAATTAAACATACATGTATATGGCCAATTGCCAAGAAAATCCAACACGGTCACATTTGACTTCAAAAGAGGAAACTTCACAAAAATGAGGGGATTGGTAAAAAGAAAGCTGAAAAACAAAGTCCAGAGGGTCACATCACTCGAAAATGCTTGGAAGTTGTTTAAAAACGCTCTATTAGAAGCTCAACCGGAGTGCATACCGCAGATCAGAAAAGGTACCGCCAGGGCCAAGAAGATGCCAGCATGGTTAACGAGCAAAGTCAAGGAAGCTCTTAGAGGCAAAAAGTCTTCCTTCAGAAAATGGAAGTCTTGTCCGAATGAAGAAAATAAAAAAAAAAACACAAACTCTGGCAAAAGAAATGCAAGAAGACAATAAGGGATGCTAAAAAAGAATTTGAGGAGCACATTGCTAAGAACATAAAAACCAACAGCAAAAAATTCTATAAATACATTCAAAGCAGGAGACCATCTAGGGAGGCGATTGGACCCTTGGATGATAAGGGAGTCAAAGGTGTACTAAAGAACGATAAGGAGATTGCAGAGAAGCTAAATGAATTCTTTGCATCTGTCTTCACAGTGGAAGATATAGGGCAGATCCCTGAACCTGAACTAACATTTGCAGGAAGGGATTCTGAGGAACGGAGACAAATAGTGGTAACGAGAGAGGAAGTTCTAGGCTTAATGGACAATATAAAAACTGACAAATCACCAGGCCTGGATGGCATCCACCCGAGAGTTCTCAAAGAACTCAAATGTGAAATTGCTGATCTGCTAACTAAAATATGTAACTTGTCCCTTGGGTCCTCCTCCGTGCCTGAGGACTGGAAAGTGGCAATGTAACGCCAATCTTCAAAAAGGGATCCAGAGGGGATCCCGGAAATTACAGGCCAGTTAGCTTAACTTCTGTCACTGGAAAACTGGTAGAAAGTATTATTAAAGCTAGATTAACTAAGCACATAGAAGAACAAGCCTTGCTGAAGCAGAGCCAGCATGGCTTCTGCAAGGGAAAGTCCTGTCTCAGTAACCTATTAGAATTCTTTGAGAATGTCAACAAGCATATAGATAGAGGTGATCCAGTGGACATAGTGTACTTAGACTTTTTTTTTTTTTTTTCAATTAATTTTTATTCCAATTTTCAAAACCAAAACAATACAAAAAGAAAACAACACAAATCTATAACTAGTACAATACAAAAAGAAATATATATATATATATATATATATATATATATATATATATATATATATATATATATATATATATATATATATATATATATATATATAAAAAGAAAGAATATTGACTTCCGATTTGTCATAGTTCAGCTATAAATCTATAATATATAACAAACCTATCTCTTAATAGATTATAAAATCACCTTCCTCCAACGGTTATCTTAGTTGGTTTCAAATCTCATTAACATCATATCATTTTAATCTTCCACAAAAAGTCAAAGAGAAGTTTCCAATCCTTGAGATATATGTCAATCAATTTTTTTTTCTAAATAAACATGCCAATTAATCCAACTCATCAAATCTACTAAGTCCAGTAATTTTAAATCGCTCTTCTGTCATTATCCATATTGGGTCCATCTTCCATCTTCCATCTTTACGCACCCAAAAATCTTGCTGTCATAGTCATATAATAAAAGTCTGATAGGAATTTCCTCCATCACAGATATTTTCTTGCCATCAAATCCAAACGTATCACTGAAGTATTGTTGCAAAGCCGCATCTCTGTTCCTCTTTTCCACATGATACATCTCTTGAAGGTTTTTCCATTGACACAAAACAGGGATTAATTCTGTTAACTTTCTCCATTTCAAGTTCCATCAAATCCTTCCAGTCCAAGAATTTTTTTGAACCGATAATATCTTTATCTCCAATCTCTTCAATTCCTTCAGGGACAGCGCTGAATTCCAAACTGTAATATTTGTCTCCAGGATCCATCACAGCCAGGAAATCCAAATCTTTTTTCATGTCCATAATTAAGCCAATCTCCATAGTTTGAACCTTGCCTTTAATTTCTCTTTCATCCTTTTTTTGTTTTCCAGATCTATCTTTATTCTCCTTTCTCATAGAATCCTGAGTTTCTTTCAGCTCCTGTCTCATTTCGTGAAATTCAATTCTCCACGCTTGTCTATTATTTCTCAGTTCTTGTTTTATTGAGTTAATCCCATTCATTATTTTCTGAAACATGTCTAGAGATAAAGTCCCTTCTTGTACATCCATGATCTTCTTAATTGTCATTCTTAAAGCCAAAGGAACAAAACTCCTTCAATTTTCAATGTCCCAAACAAAGAGCAGCTTATTTCTTTAACCAGTTACAAAGGAGTTAATCTTTCCAACAAACTAACGTCACACGCTAGACAGCCCTTATCTCTTATCTGCCCGGAAGTGTAAGAACGGCTTTAGTTCACAGCGTCGAAATAGCTAGTAGCAGACAGAATGAGCAGATTCGTCAAAAAAAAAGTAGATCAGGAAAAATAGTCCCAGCCATACATCAAAAAGATTTCTTATCTCTTCCAATCAGAAATCTCTCGTCCGTTGTAATCTTTAAAATGCTATTTTCCATGTCAGCTTTTTGCAAAAAAAAAAAGATAAGCTATTTATATTTTCTTCCCCCTTAGTTCTGTGAATAAAAAAAGGAAAGTTTTACCTCACCTAGGTTATCTCAATTGCTGCTACTTTGACAAATCTCTTTAGCTGTATAGATAAGAAAATGATGAATGTAGACAGGAGGATGTTTGCCTGTTAATCTGTATAAAAAAAAACGGGTCACTTATCCAGCTGAGCTAGCATAAAAATCCTCGCTGTGTCTGAGCTGCTGGAAGACAGACAATTCTGACGAATTCCAGACTCCAACAATCAAAACAAAGCTATGTGGGAAATCTCACGTTTCTTCTTTAACCGGAAGAAATTATTCCCAGTCAGAAAAGAGCCTTCTGACTGAATTTAAACTGGATAAGTTTCATCCAAGATGGAGCTCATCTCAGAGGCTGCACAGACGTAGGGATCCTCCTGGGAAGTCAGTGTACTTAGACTTTCAAAAAGCGTTTGACAAGGTACCTCACCAAAGGCTTCTGAGGAAGCTTAGCAGTCATGGAATAAGAGGAGAGGTCCTCTTGTGGATAAGGAATTGGTTAAGAAGCAGAAAGCAGAGAGTAGGAATCAACGGACAGTTCTCCCAATGGAGGGCTGTAGAAAGTGGAGTCCCTCAAGGATCGGTATTGGGACCTGTACTTTTCAACTTGTTCATTAATGACCTAGAATTAGGAGTGAGCAGTGAAGTGGCCAAGTTTGCTGATGACACTAAATTGTTCAGGGTTGTTAAAACAAAAAGGGATTGCGAAGAGCTCCAAAAAGACCTCTCCAAACTGAGTGAATGGGCAGAAAAATGGCAAATGCAATTCAATATAAACAAGTGTAAAATTATGCATATTGGAGCAAAAAATCTGAATTTCACATATACGCTCATGGGGTCTGAACTGGCGGTGACCGACCAGGAGAGAGACCTCGGGGTTGTAGTGGACAGCACGATGAAAATGTCGACCCAGTGTGCGGCAGCTGTGAAAAAGGCAAATTCCATGCTAGCGATAATTAGGAAAGGTATTGAAAATAAAACAGCCGATATCATAATGCCGTTGTATAAATCTATGGTGCGGCCGCATTTGGAATGCTGTGTACAGTTCTGGTCGCCTCATCTCAAAAAGGATATTCTAGAGTTGGAAAAGGTTCAGAAGAGGGCAACCAGAATGATCAAGGGGATGGAGCGACTCCCTTACGAGGAAAGGTTGCAGCATTTGGGGCTTTTTAGTTTAGAGAAAAGGCGGGTCAGAGGAGACATGATAGAAGTGTATAAAATTATGCATGGCATTGAGAAAGTGGATAGAGAAAAGTTCTTCTCCCTCTCTCATAATACTAGAACTCGTGGACATTCAAAGAAGCTGAATGTTGGAAGATTCAGGACAGACAAAAGGAAGTACTTCTTTACTCAGCGCATAGTTAAACTATGGAATTTGCTCCCACAAGATGCAGTAATGGCCACCAGCTTGGATGGTTTTAAAAGAAGATTAGACAAATTCATGGAGGACAGGGCTATCAATGGCTACTAGCCATGATGGCTGTGCTCTGCCACCCTAGTCAGAGGCAGCATGCTTCTGAAAACCAGTTGCTGGAAGCCTCAGGAGGGTAGAGTGTTCTTGCACTCGGGTCCTGCTTGCAGGCTTCCCCCAGGCACCTGGTTGGCCACTGTGAGAACAGGATGCTGGACTAGATGGGCCACTGGCCTGATCCAGCAGGCTCTTCTTATGTTCTTATGTTCTGATCCTGGGAATATTTATTTAGTGAGACACAACAACAACAACAAATGAGCATCATAGGCTACTTTGTTTCATGCTTTAAAACTGGTTCCCCATCTCTTTCACTTTATAGGAGTTTCTGAAATCATTGGGCAAGTGCGAGGAGGAAGGGGGAACAGGGGGAAGGAATGCTAAAATAAGGCAGGCATGGAAACAAGAAAGAAGGGGTTGTGGTACTAGGGACGAAGGGAGCATGGCACATGGCCCACTTTAACTGAGCACTGAAACCATCATTGTATCTCTGCCTGCATGAAAACAATAACAACAAATTAAGAAGTGGCAAGTATACCAAAAAGAAAAAATAAGCCAGGATTCCCAGTGCACCCAGAGACACCGGGTTTATTAGTTTGCCTATCACGCAGAGCACCTCTCTCTCATAACAATTTTGATACGCTCATGTTTAACTCAACTGTGATCAATATTAGCTACCAGCATAGATCCATAGCAATCAGTCCACCCCGTACAGTACATAGCTGCAATGCACAATCCCCTTGGCTCTTTAATTTAAGCCATAGCAGATAGCTCACACTTTTTGTTTAAAGTTTATTAAGTGGTAAGGAAATCACAGATGTATTTGTGCAGAGCTCCTTTATTTATAAGATGGCATAATATTCTTCTAAGCCCCTGTGGTATAGCAATTTCCAAATAAGGTTTTTTTTTTTTTAAAAAAACCTTTTTCTCAAAGGTTGCTGAATGTAATAGGAATCTTTGGATTTTACAGGGAAAAAACAGCACTGCTTGGTCAACAAAGGTCATGATGGGTGATAAGAAGGAATTGAGTGGCTGTGATATTGTCATGAAAGGGCACAGAGCTGCAGTGATGTTTCAATACAGTGGATCATTGCATGTGATGTTCTAATGCAGGAGTACTCAATGCGGTGCCCTCCAAAGGTCATTGGACTACAACTCTCATCAGCCCCAGCAGGCATGGCCAATGGTCAAGGAAGAAGGGAGCAGAGCTTGGAAAAGTTACTTTTTTGAACTACAACTCCCATCAGCCCAATCCAGTGGCCATGCTGGCTGGGGCTGATGGGAGTTGTAGTTCAAAAAAGTAACTATTCCAAGCTCTGGAAGGGAGTTATAGTTAAACAATAACTGGAGAGTGCCACATTGGCTACTCTTGTTCTAATACAGGCATACCCTGCTTTAACATACGCAATGGGACCGGAGTGTGTATGTAAAGTGAAAATGTACTTGAAGTGAAGCAATTATCTATGCATGTACTGCACTGCAATCGCCACTAGATGGCAGCGGCGTCATGCCATTAAGTGTCCGTTATTGGGAAGCGCGTACATTAAAGTGGGGTATGGTGGAGTATGGAGCATGTACGTTATAGCAAGGCAACTTTAAGTGAAGCGAATTTAAGCGGGGTATGCCTGTACATACCTGAAGCAAGCTCTGAAGAGATGTGCCAAATACTTATGTGTGACCCAGTGTCCATTTTTGTATGCGGTTTTGACTAATGTATGGCTTTTTGCAAGCCATTTCTCATCATATAATGCATGGTTACATGTATATTCATTTTTATGCACACTTTCACCTAATATATATATATTTGTAAACATTGGTTGGTTGGTGAACTGCATAGCAACATTTGGATAAGTGCAATTTCAAAGGATGTCTGTGTTTTGATTCTGATATTGTTTTGGAAGGTGCAAATTTGAACATATGTTTTGAAATGTAAACTGAATAAAATTTCTCGCCCATCCCTAGTTGCAACTTTGCTTCCTTTTCCCACCATCATGCACATTTCCACATTCTAATGTAGAAAGCTATGTCCCAAACAGCCAAGACGGGCAATGGAGATTGCTTTGTGCACTTGAGAGTCTTCAAACAGCAATTTGGCCCAGAATGTTTTGGAGAGTGAGGCCTTTCCACTAACAGTCCTTTCAAGATTTCCATTTGACTTGAAGTTCTGCAGGCAGCCTGTGAACAACTACTCAACACAGCATATGGAATGGCAGTGATCACTTTTCTGCTGGGAAGTGCCAACTCTGCTCTTTCTTTAGCGAAAGGATGACATTTTATGTCTGCAAGTGTGCTTGCACCAGCTACTTCTTGTGAAATGTGTGGCTACTGTCATCACTCGATGGGTTGCCTTTTCTGTAGAATCCAGCTGGTTCTGTTGCCAGATTTCGTAGTGCCATGCTTTTATGCCCTCTCGGTTCATTTGTACTGGATATTTACTAGGTTTGCAGCATTGAGTTATATATACACCATAAATGGATCCAGAATTGCTTTGGTGTCAGGCTTCCCTAAAAATCTGCCAGTGCAGAAAGAGAGCAATTTATGCCTGCACAAAGATGAATATGCTAATGAGCTTGACACATGTCAAATCCTCTCCCATTTTGCAGTCTGTTTTATCTGCATGGCTTTTGAGCTCTCAGAATTACTCAAAACCCGCACATGAATGCTTGGTAGATTAAATTCTCGTATCTCGCCTATGTGAGATACTTTATCACAGCAATTTCCAAACTTATAGATGCTTTGGAGACGGTGCATTTAATTTAATGATTGAAAGGATATGTGGGAACTGGCTCAGAGCAAGGAGAAGGAGGAGTGTGTGTGTGTGGAGGCTGGAGCTGAACTACATGCCACCAAACTGCAAAGCTGCCTTTGCTGTAAGGTTGCCTCATCAGCAACCTAGAGAATTGTTTGTGCCTTTAATTCAGGGGATGCAGAAGGTGGTAAGGAAGGGGATTCAGTTTTGCTTGCATTTGGAGGTGAACTTACTTATTGAAACAATATGCAAACAAAAGCAAAGCCATCCTTTGAGATTCAACACTTCTCTAAATTTTGCAGTGCAGTTCTTCAGCCAAGTAATATGTATAAAAATTCATTTACTAGGGTTAAATGCACATAAAATGCATATATATTGGTGAAAATAACATATAAAATGCATTACATTAGGGAGATTGCTTGGAAAAACTGTGAATATTGGTCAAAATGCATACAAAATATGTGTATTAAGATATATATCTGCACTAAAATCCTGGGAACAGCTGCAGCACTGGGGGACTGGAGAAGACGTGCCCTGGAAGTGAGTATTTGAGCATCTGGGTGCTCCCTTGCTTGCTCCCCCAGGTAGCTGTCTCTTAAGTTAGCTGAGGTCCCTGGTAAGTGTTGGAAGGAATGGGACCCCCTGACTGACTCTGAATCCAAATAGAAGCTGCATTTATCTTGTAGTCTCTTGCATCACCTCCTGGCTGCGTCAGGGGTAGGGATGGACTCCTCTTTTTTATGTTTCATTTTAAAGTGTGGACCCCTGGTGGTCATTAACAATCTGATTCCTTTTTTCTCTGATATCTTTTCATTTTCCCCATCTCCTCCAATATATATATATATTGCTTTGCAGACAATTATTGATATTATAATTGCTATTTATTCATGAGCCTCCACTTGTATCAATCTTTATTCTGAACTCTGTAATGGTTACCTGTTTACATTCCTTTTCAAGTGCACTGCTGGTCTTTGACCATAATAAATTTTATTCATTCATTCATTCAAGTGCACTGCAGAGCAGACATATTCAGACAGTCTGTCAGTTACAACCAACACTTAATTGACATCAGTGAAAGAGAATACACATTTGAAGAGCTCACATAGAAAGTAGATCTATGCTGCCCTGGGCTCCTACTGGGAGAAAGGGTGGGATATAAATCTAATAAATGAATATATAATAGATGGATAGAAGTATCACTCCCACTGTCAATGATTTCAAAGAGATTCTTTAAAAAACAATCAGAAAAAAGAATGAATCAGAAACCAGGTGCAGAGAGTTGCTACTTCAAAATTCCCTCCACAAAGATAGAGAATATCAGAAATAATAATTAATCCAATGGTAAATCCAAATTTATTTATTTATTTATTACATTTATATCCCACCTTTCTTTTGATGATAGAAACCCAAGGCGGCTTACATATGGTTCCCAGGCAGTCTCCCATGCAGGCACTGACCAGACCTGACCCTGCTTAGCTTCAGCAGGGTGCTGGCCTCATGTGCCTTCAGACCATAGCCTGGGACCAATTATTGCAGAAATGGAACCCATTACTAGTCAGGGGGCATAAAAGCCCAGCAGCCCTTGGGTGGCAGATCTGTCAATGGCAGGGTCACCACCAAAGTGGCGACACCAAAGTGGCTTGCCCCTTGAGGAGTCCCTTAGAGAGTCCTGAGAGTGAAGGTGCTACCCCTTTCTGTTTTTAAAAAAACAATCTAGAGGAGATTGGTAGTGGGGAGGGTGTAAGCCGCACGTGTGGTTCCTGTGCAGGGTGAAAGCCTGTTCAGTGAACTGTGTGATAAGAGAAAGTCGCCAGATGACTTCAGAATGAGAGTCTGCAAGTGGCAGAAGGCTGGCTCTCCCTGGGTGTGAGAGGGGGAGTAGATGTGTCATGTGTGAAAGATACTGAGTGGGTCTGGTATAGTCCTAGTAATGCTGTTCCCAGTTCTCTCAGAGGTATACTGGGATAACTATTCCGTGAGGGGAATAGGGCATCTCCTAACAATTCTCAGCACCCTTCACAAACTACACTTCCCAGGATTCTTTGGGGAAGCCACGACTGTTTAAAGTGGAATAATAGTGGAATAAATACATGGTGTGAATGTAGTCTATATCTTTTTATTTTTATTTTGTTGGAATCTCCCCTGGATCTTATGATGAAGGGCAAGAAAGAAATACTATATATACATAAATGTATTTGCTGGTATAGCACAGTACAACTGGTATAGCACAGTGGGGAGGAGAGCCTGGCTGGGAGTCCAGAGTTTGTAAGTTCAAATCCCGCATGTGTCTCCTGGGTGTCAAGGGCCAGCTAAAGGTCACCCCCACAGTGAGTGGCTCAGGGGTTACATGCCCTGCCACCTGTGCAGCTGTGGGCAAGCTGCATAGTCCCAAGGAGTCCAGTTGCCCCCCAGCTGGCAGTTGTGGACAAGGAAGGGGCTGGCTTGTGCAGCTGTGGCATGCTGAGCAGGTCCTAGCCAGCTGGGGAGGACTAGCCTCAGAGGAAGGCAGTGGGAAACCCCCTCTGAATACCGCTTACCATGAAATCCCTATTCATAGGGTCGCCATAAGTTGGGATCGACTTGAAGGCAGTCCATTCCCATTTTTTTACAGGTATGTGTTTTTTGGCTGAGTTTGGTGGCAGTACTGGCTGATAGCACTTTGCTTGTCAAAGAGAAGGAAGAACTTCCCTTGGTCCCATGAGCAATCCCTAGTGGTTGGAGCTGGAAGATGTTTAGGATAAAAGCTACAATTATGTTTCTCAAACTCCCCTGTTCTTAAATATTCTCTCCAATGAGCAGTGCTTAGAAGTGTTCTTTGCTTTAAGAAAACCTATTTGTATTCTTTATCACTGCAGTCAGCCTTACGTGGCGGATATCTGATATCCACAGATGTTTAGAGAATCACAGAATGGTCCTCGAAGGCAGATGAAGCTTGCCGGTGATGTTTCACCTTTCTGCTGCAAGAAAACAATGGCAACCGTGCAAATGGGGATGCTCTGAAAGAAGCTAGCACTATTGACTGCTCATATTTTAATTGCAGCAGAGTGGGTTAATTGCCCTGTTTTGCTATTTAGTACTGTAAATACACCATCCAATTTGGCTTGTAAATGCCATTGACAGAGCTCTGCCAACAACAGTTTTCATTTCAGGATGAAAAAAACCAAACAATAATAATGATTAAAAAAAATTACCAAGAGCCAGCTGCCTTTGAGCAAGACTGTATTATTTTCTTAATGTGGTTTTCAGCCATTGATATGTTCACCTCCATTGCATTTCCCTTGTTGCGTATCTTCCTTTCACATCAAAGGACACTTGAGAAAATTATCTCCAAATGTGTACCATACATGGCTACTTGTAAATGGACTCCTTGGAGAAGAATAATGATGCTGAAATGATGTTCTCATCACTGATTTCAGCTATGATTGATCTACAGTTCTTCTTGTTCTAATGCTGCGTGATTTTCCTTTAATCTTGCCTAAAACAGCTTCTTT
The DNA here is from genome assembly GCF_030035675.1 of Rhineura floridana. NCBI lineage: Eukaryota > Metazoa > Chordata > Lepidosauria > Squamata > Rhineuridae > Rhineura > Rhineura floridana. The sequence goes on along the minus strand of NC_084495.1, from coordinate 28,115,261 downwards.
TCTCAGGTGCATTTTTCTTTTCAGTAAGCTCCGATCCAACCTCTTCTCCCCTTTGAGGGTCAGCAGGAAAAAAAAGAAAGAAACCTGACTCAAGATCGATATTGCTTGAATTGAGACCCATTGAACCCTTGGCCAAGACTTCCCTACTTAGTTAAGGTTTCAAAGCATCTCCAATAATAATAATAATAATAATAATAATAATAATAATAATAATAATAATAATAATAATAATAATAATAATAATAATAATAATTTTATTTTTGAGTCACCTATCTGGCCAAGTGAACGACCACTCTAGGCGACGTACAACAACATAACAAAATACAATATAAAAACAAAGAGGACCACAGTCAATAGTCATCTAGATCCCTCTTCCAGTTAAAACAACATTAAAACTAACCCACCCCAGAGATACCATAGGCCTGCCAGAGGTCTGTATGGTGATTCACTTCTTTTTCTTTCTCTGGACTGTTCCTTAAGAATACATTTTACTTTGTTGTGCATTTGGAATCATAATGGGTAATGTGGCTCAGGTATAAGAAAGAAAGAGACTATGCTATTATTGCTGTTTTGGAAACTCCCCATCCTCCCGCCTCAGGGGTATACTGTACCATTCCTTCTATTTCTGATGTTCAGGTATGAGTGTCATGGCTTTATGTAGCCAAAATGGTACCATCGGTAGAGGTCAGGCAGTTGGCGCAGGTGCCCCAGCTTCCTGACACCCCAGGTCACTACTGCTTATGAAGAGGGGGAGGTGCGGGGGCTGAGGAGCTTGGTGCGCAGTGGTGGAGCCAATGTGATGCTTTGACCACCACTCACCGCATCATAGCTCACCATCTGGGCCTCTACCCTTCCTTTCTTGGTAAGGAGCAATGGCCTGCAGTGTTGGGAGCCTGGGAGAGCAATGAAGTCCCACCTATGCTGTCCCACCAGCCGCTACTTAGGATCTTGCAGTTCAGTGATCTTGTCTTGAAGCTAGTTGTATGTACTTGACATGATCCTGAAAAAAATGAATCCAGCTTTCATCCCATTGCAATCCATCGGATGCGAGGTTTCATGCACTTTTATCTTTCTTTTGGTTGTGTCCCGTTGTCGTTTAAACAATACCTGCATGCACCGACTTTTAAGCAGATGAGAGACTCAAAGGAGTGTTCTCACAAAAGCTGTAAAATAAGAGGCAACTTCACTGGTAGCTTGGTTAAACTGAGTTCCACCTCTTTCACCCACATGGCACTTCATACTGTCTCTATTTGTTATATGTTGAACCTTAACTCCTAGTTTTATGAATTCCATGAAAGGGCTCCTGCAGATTTTCTGATCCAGATGATGGTCACAGTTAGATGGTGTTTCAGAGGACAGGAGTGGGGAGTCTTTTTGGCCCGGCAGGCTAGATCTTTATCTCCCTCCAACCCAGTGGGCTGCCTTTGCTAGGTGGGCAGGACCACCCACCTATCAATCATTTGACATCATAATGATAGCACATGATTGACAGGTGGGTGGTCCTGCCCACCTAGCAAAGTTGGCCAGTGAGGGGTCATAGTGACTATGCAGGATTGAACCCCTCTCATCAGCAGATGGGGGGAGTTCAATCCTGCTTTCTTCAGGAATCGACAGCAAACTGATGTGGAAAAGTGGAGAACTTGAGGCTGGAAAATGAGAAACTGAGAGGAAACCAAAACTGACAGATTTACCCATCCCAGTTCCTAACTGTCACCACTGTGTATATGTGTAATGATATTTGCCCATATTCTTCCTTCCTTATCCGTCATGAACCTCCTTGTGTGAGTCTGCCTGTGTGGTGCAATCTCCAAACTGCAACTTGGAATACCTTGCTAGCATCTTCTCAGGCTCTTGATGGGCCCCACCCACCTAGCTAACCATCGAGCCCTCATGGACAGGAAGGGCTATAGAAGGCTTCCTGTTTTGGCCAGGGACTTTTCTGAGCAACACTGTCTTCCTGGCTCTGGTGTGCTTCCTTGTGTTCCTTGGCTCTTGACTTCATGACTGAATTTTCGGCTCACCTCTGAAAGTTGCCTATCCTTCCCTCCCTCCCCTGTTTATCTATTTTCATTTGTAAGCCTTTTGGGAGGAAGGACCTGTGTTGTGTATGCAACTCTGTTGAACGCTCATGTAGATGGATTTCATGACATACATGCCCTGCATTGACTGAGGCTGCAATCTTAACTACACTTCCCTGGGAGTAAGCCCCAGTGAATTCAAAGGACTTGTGTCTGAGTAGATGTACCCAGGATTGCACTGTAAATCCACAATACAACTGTCTTCCTGTGCAAAAGTGGGTTATTTTTTGTAAACCACTTGGAGGTTTTACAATCAAGTGGTATATAAATTTTGTTAAAATAAAATTATACTGAAGAAATGGGAAATGGGATAAAAGTAACATGGAGAGCTTGTGATGGTCATTTTCACTTAGTAACACAGTGCTTGATATGCTTGTATCTTCAGAGTTAAAATATTATAGTAATTTTAGCAACTATGCAGAACTAAGTCATTTTTTACAGTTTTATATAACAACTTCCTAGGTGCAGAGAAAGTGATTTAACAGCGTAACAGCATCTCTCTCCAGTTCCTATTATCAGTATTGATTTTCATGTAATGGATCTGTTTAAGATTAATTTCTTTTTCATGGCATCAGATTATAATTTTGTTAATGTTGCTCAATAATTCATAATGACTTCTTCAAGAAATTTGGATAAACAGCCATTTAAGATTAATACAATTATAATCTAACACAGTGCAAAAGGAAATTAATCTTAAATGGATATTTATCCAACTTCCTAACACAAATCATTATGAGTTATTGAGACACATTAATAAAATTATAATCTGATGCAGGAGGGGGAAAATAAATGTTTCCCAATAATCCATAATGGCTTGCATTAAGAATTTCAATAAATATCTTCCATCCATGGTGGATAGTTCGGTTAATTTTATATTGAAATTTATGTCGTATTTACATTTTCTGTTCCTATTAAAAAGATTATTTTTCAGTGTATTAGGAGATCATTTCAAATCTCACAATACACTTATGAAGCTATTAATTTTCCTGTCAAGTATAGGCCTCAGATTTAGTTTTAAAAAAGTGGTATAATGAGGATGTCTCTAATGCAATTTCACATATAACTTAATGAAGCATGTAAACCGTATCTCCTCTATTAAATACACATAGCATACAGCCACATCATGCTTATGGGCTGTGAAAAAAACCCCTCATTCCTAATCTGGTTAAAGATGGAGAGAATCTTCAAGGTTATGCAGATTGATGACAAAAGCTCAAAAGTCTATTAAGAAGAAAACACCACTCAGTTGCACTTTGATTTCCAGCTTCTACTTCTTTTTTGCTGCTTCTTTTTTCTCTGGTGAAGTTCAAAAATATCAAGTAGTATTAGACAGCTGAAAAGAGAGGTTAAAGCATAACAGCATTCAAAGTATGTAGGCTTTTAATCTTGAGAGTTAAGGAACCAACGTTAAAGCAAACAGAGCACTGATTATGGTTTGGCATTATCAGTCCTAGAGTAACCAGTGTGACGCTCTCCAGATGTTGTTGGACTCCAACTCCCATCATCCCTGACTATTGGACTTCCTGGCTGGGGCTGATGGAAGTTGGAGTCCAACAACATCTGGAGGGCATCGTGTTGGCTACCTTGGCTTTACATCTTTGGGGCCACTGCATTAGCAACTGGAGATGGTTGCTGAGGGACTGTAGCATTTTACAGTACCTGAGAGGGCATCCCAAGTAGGGATGGGCAAGAATTTTGTTTCAGTTTGCATTTGAAGCTGAATATATCAAATCTGCACTTTCTGAAACCACATGAGAAGCGAAACACAGCCATCCTTCAAAATTTGCACTGCTGTTTGCCAACCAAAGAATGTTTACAAAAATGCATATGTTAGGGGAAAGTGTCATAAAAACGAACATGAGTAAACTAAAAACATGTAAAATGCATTATATGACAAGAAAGGGCTTGCGTTAGTCAAAACTGCCTACAAACGTGTTTATTAAAATAAATTCACACTACAATGCTGGATAGTTTGATGAGGTGGTTTTTTTTTCTTTAAAAATGCAAATTGCTACAAAAATGTAGAGAACTGAATTCAAGACTGGAAAAATGAGAAACAGAGAACCAAAGCTGGCAGATCTTTCCATCCCTAATCCCAGGGACCAGAGAACTTTTCAGGTTTCCTTCTCTGAGGGTGGAAAGAGAGAGATCTGTCCTCAGAGAGGGAAATATTTATTTATTGAACAAAATTTATATATCACTTGAGGGTAGAGAAAAATCACTAAGCGGTTTACAAAAAAAGTTAAAAGTAAAGCAATTAAAAACAAGTAATTAAAACATTTTTAAACAAGCGAAACAGCAGCTAACTAAAAAGATTAAAACACTTCAACATCTATGTGTTTGGACAGGCTTGCCTAAACAAAAAAGTTTTAAGCAGACGGCGAAAGGAATACAGTGAAGGCTCCTGCCTGATGTCAATATGCTGGAAGTTCCAAAGAATAGATGCTGCAACACTAAAAGAACCATTTCTTGCAAGTGCACAATGAGTGCTATGTGGCACCTGTAACAGTGCCTGTTCCGCAGACTGAAGCGCTCGGGCACATATGGGGTAAGGCAGTCCGGCAAGTAAACTGCTCACAAGCTGTTAAGGGCTTTATGTACCAGTAGTAACACCCTGAACTTGCCCCAGTAACAAATTGGCAACCAGTGCAGATCTCTGAGCAGAGGTGTTACATGCAGCATTCTGCACTAACTGCAGTTTCCGGGTCAAATGCAAGGGAAGCCCCTACCTTGAGTGCATTGCAGTAATCCAGTCCTGAAGTCTGAACTACTGAGCCTGAACTATTGTAGCTGAGCTCATGACCTCACATTCCTCCTCTGGGAGAAGATTTATGCATAAACGAGACAAAACTGGCTTATGAATGGACACGTGAACTTTAAACGGCTACAGGGCACTCAGTGTTACGTACTCCCGAACATTTTTGATAATAGGACGTTTAATCCTCAGCAGCAACAACCAGTTTTTTTAAACGACATTTTTACTGTTGTTTGTGTTATGACGTTTATATGTTTGTTGTACTCCATCATGCGCTCCTCTGGAGGAAGGATGATTTAGAAATTAAATAAATAAGGAAACATTTTTCCAGATGAATGCAGGGACATTCCTGTGCATGCATGGATGGGTGGGTTTGTGAATGGTGCTGAGAGTAGCAGTTAACTACTGAAGGCTTCTCACAAGATAGGGAAACGAGAAGGAGGTGTTTAAGAGTTAGGGCCGGCACCAGGCATGACTGGGCCCTTGGGCACTAGCCTGCACAGGCCTGAGGGGCCTTAAGTCTAAACACCCCTGTCTGATATAAGCGGTGCACGGCTTAAATAAGCATCAGCACACCTGTGTGCCTGAGCATGCCTGCAATCCCCCAAGATGGCATCGGAGGCGTCAACCCCTTAGGGATGCCTCTGCCGCTGCCAGGTATGTGGGATGGATGGGCTTATTTAAGCCCCTGCACTGCCTGTATCAGGGGGTGGGGGTCCATGGGGGCAATCCACAGCAGCCTCAGGTTGCAACCCATTGCTGCCATGGATCCCTGAGTGGGAGCTTCACCGTCCCACCCTGCCACCCTGTCGCTGGCCCTACTAGGAGTGGTTGTGCAGTAAATTTTGGTTTCTAAGGAACGGGGGGGGGGAAGAGATGTGTTACCATGTCTGCATAGGATTCATGCCTCTAAACACATTTACAGACTATTTCTCTGCAGTCAGGGAATAAGTCTTTCTGAAACGCACCTTACTGTGGAAAGTTTAGCTGAAATGCAATGCTGGGCAACCACATTTCTCCTTGACCCTGTCTCTGTTCCAGAGGTCAGTCTACTGCTTGTTTCATAAAGCTGCTCCAGACTAGCATGCTTGAACCCAAGGAGCCAAGCCTGAAGCCTTGTGGGTCATTCAGTCAAAGCAGCAAAGCGCCCTTGTAAGGTACTCAAGGAAGTAACAGCAGCTAGGCCAGAACTTGTCCAGAAAATGAAGCTTTTTATTGGGGAATTACAGCAAAACAGAAATTAAGGACTGTTTCACAGTGTGCTGTTGCAGCGTGGCACTACAGTTTCTATGAAAGAAAAGGAGAGGGGCAAGCTTGCAGCAAGACTGAGAAAGGCTAAGAAAGAGAAAATGAGCCATATATGGGAATCGAGAGCAAGGGGAGGGAGAGGGCATGAAGAAAGAGCAAGCCTCTTGCAGTCAGTCTGTCTTGTGGAATGAACTTTTTTTTTTTTTAAAGCTTACTCACAAATACATATCCATCTCTCTAATCTCTACGAAGAAAGCTTCTTAAAGCCATCCTTTCCCACAGGGACATCCCATTAAGTGAGGAAAGACCATGTACTATAAATGTGTAAACTAGGAAAATGGAAGGATTGCAGAGGTTTCTTCCATTAAATGACGATAAACTGAACTGTTAGTTTGTTTTATTACAGTTTCCTTAAGTCAGCCAAACTAACACAAGGACTCATGAGTAACTATATCACAGTAAAAAGTTTGAGTGATACAAACTTTGCTGGAAGAAGGTCCATATGTGTCTACACTGGCAGAGTAACTGAAAGTCTGAATATTTAGCTTTGCTTTGGGGAGGGGGATAAATGTTCAGGGCTGTGTCTGTTTCGTGTACACGCACTGAATATAGGATCTGCTGCATCATTTGATTTCCTGGGAAGTGGGAAAAAAGTTATTTTGTTCTTTTAAAAAAATCAAATAGCATGGTGATTATAGAAGAGCAAGAATATGTGAAGTTTAAAATCATTAAACAAATGTTGATTTCTAGGCCGTGCAACTTAAAACCGAGAAAATAGTACAGATTTTAAAAACCTACACACAGACCTTTCCCTCCTGCAGTGTAAATGCGTTCTAAAAAAAAGTAAAATGACTCATACACATGGGGGTGGACCACATTTCTCTGCTGAAAGCGAAAGCTAAAAAAAAGTTGATGGGAGCAACTTCTTTAAGCACTGATCTACTTATAGGCATATATTTTAGGCCTTTGCAAGGGCTGGAGCCAGTTGTCTTAATCTCTGTGTGCAGTTACCACCAGATCTCTGGTCTGGAGTATCTTCTGGGCAGCAGAGTATTCTTAAGCTCTGCACTGCTCCCACCCCATCTAGACTGGCCATTGGAAATTTCTAGGAAGGGCTATAAAACGTTTTCTGTTTGGGCTGAGAAAGTGAATAGAGAAAAGCTTTTCTCCCTCTCTCATAACACTAGAACTCATGGACATACATTGAAGCTGAATGTTGGAAGATTCATGACAGACAAAACGAAGTATTTCTTCATGCTGCATGTAGCTAAACTATGGAATTCACTCCCTCAAGAGGCAGTGATAGCCACCAACTTGGATGGCTTTAAAAGAGGGTTAGACAAATTCATGGAGGAAAAGACTATCAATGGCTACTAGCCATGATTGCTATGCTCTGCCTCCATAGTCAGAGGCAATAGCCTTCCAAATACCAGTTGCTGGAAACCACAGGAGGGAAGAGTGGTCTTTTCACTCAGGTCTTGCTTGCGGATTTCCCATGGGCAACTGGTTGGCTACTGTGAGAACAGGATGCTGGACGAGATGGGCCACTGGCCTGATCCAGCAGGCTCTTCTTATGGTTTTGCACAAGGAGCAGTGGTCCTCCTGGACTTTGTGTGTTTTGTGAAGCCCTTAGCTCTGACTTCTTGACACAACTTCTGGTTACTTGGTTCCCTCTGACTATGGCTTACAGCGTGGCTCTGACCTAATGGGTAGTATTCCGTTCTAGTCCTACTCAGAGTAGACCCAGTTAATAGGCATGACTAACTTAGGTTCATTAATTTCAATGGGTCTACTCTGAGTAGGACTTGCTTACAACCCAATGCCCCTAAATATTTCAAGAAGGGGAGAGGGTTTACCATTTCGAGAAGAGGCAGGAGAGTGTGCCATTTATTTAACTTAGGGGAGGGAGGAACTTTTGGCCCTCTAGATGTTGTTGAACTACAACTCCCATCACCCTCGGCAAGCATGGCCAATAGTCAGGGATGATGGGAACTGTAGTTCAACAACATCTGGAGAGCCAAAGGTTCCCCAGCCCTGATTTATCTACTTCTCAAAACAGCATTGCCACTTTTCAAGGAGTGATGGAGCTGCAAACAGGAGCCTAGCAGTGTAACAATTTACAAAATGGATGAATGGGAATGTCTATTGGAAATAAGTGGAAATCTGTTGTGATATCAAGGACTTAGTGGGTGTGAGGGCCTTCTTCCTTCATGCCCAGCTTGCCTGAATGTTTGAGTGGTCAGCCAGGCTCTTTCAGCCATTCCATGCTCTTTCTCCTTCTTTCTTCACTATTTCTCAGCTCAATTACTTCCCATACCTTGGCTTGTTATGTTATAAAGCTTGGCTTGTTATAAAGACAGATATGGGGTGTGTGTGTGGGTGTCTGATATTCACCCTGAGATCATTCTTGGAGACATTTCAAGGCCAGCTAACTTTGTATCGGCTACTTGCCACCACATTCCTTGTCTGTGCAAGAAAACATTGTCAAGGCCACTGGATTGCAATCTAAATAGCAAGTGGGCAGCTTTGTTACATATTTTGGCAAAATGCATTATGGTCTCTGAAATCAAGAACAGCATATAAAGAACAGGAGAAACTCAGCTTCTCTCTAACTTTAGCTTAGACTAGGAATGGAATCCATTGGCTGGTGCTGGTTTGAAAGCTTCCCTTCGACCTAACCAGCTGGCATTGACTCGAATTGGTTCTTTGTCCACAAGTTGCTGTGTTTACCAGTCTGTTGTTTCCCTCAGAAAAAGATTGATATTAATATCAATAATGATATTTTGAGGTAAATGTCGATAACAATATCATATTAATATCAATATTTTAGACACTTTTAAAAAATCACAGAAAATCACTACATAATAGTCCAATCTACATAGATAGCAAATAAACAAATTAATGGAAAATTTGGCACCGAATCTGAATTGGGTGGAATTCTAGCTCATCCCTAACTTAGACCAAAAGAGGATATGCACCAGATCTCACAGAAGCTTGTCCCTCACCTTTCTGAGGGGTTCCCAGCAACCAAAAGAAGGCGTGTAAGCATTGTGATCTTGTTCTGTAGCGTTACGCTTTATCCTTCTATGCATTGATAAAAACTATTTAGTCTCCACCCATCAATGTATTCATTGTCTCAGAATCCCCAAAGAATCACCGCCCTTGGCAGAATGGAACAACACTACTTGTGCTGGAGGCAGCCATATTTTCCCCTCCAATAATGCACCTGGGAAAACATCATGATGTAGCTTTGCTCTGAGTGAGCCCTTTTTGTAGATGCAGATTACCAAGCTGCTGTATTTTTTAAATTTAATAAAACAAATAAATGGGAATAATCAGCTGCCTCTTCTCAAAATGGTAAGCCCCCACCCCTCCATTTTATTTTTCATTTTTCACCATCCACCCCAAAATAACGCCTTTATTCCGCATGTCTTTTTGACCTCCCCAAAATGAAAAACAACAACTCTGGGCTGAATTAAACCTAGAATTATAATAGAGGGGGTGCTTGAAATGGGAGCAATGTCTATCAAAATTGTCTGGCCGCAGAGAATGGATGAGAAACCTATTCCTTTCTACCAAGAAAGTAATAATCCCTTGGACATTTAATTTGAAAGATATGACAGATATTAAACCACACAAAAGGAAAGCAGGGATTGATATCAGTGTTCCCTCTTTGCATTAAGAATAGAATAGGTAAGCTACTGTGCTCAAGAAGAAGATAGTCTGCCCAACACACACAAGCTCTGACATGAGGAAGATCAGCATTACATTTTTTGTTGTTCAGCATCCACACAATATGAAAAAGGAACAGCTCATCTCAATAAAATGCTAACATGAATTTATTTATGGGTATCTGCACAATAATTTGTAAGTGACAAAAGTTGTGTTTTTTGATTGCCCTAACAAAGGCCTAGTTAAAATAAACTATGGCTTAATATGATTCAAAACCTAGTCCAAAAGGCCCAAACCTGTTTCAGTGCTCTTAGACTTTGGACAGGACAATATTCCAGAGTTCAATGTCTCCTGCAATATTTCAGGTGCTGCTGGAAAAGATGGTGAGCATGTGAGCCCCCCAGAAGAGCTGAATGGCTGCAACAACAAAGGATGTCAGAGAACTGTGTCAAAAACAAAAAAGGAAGAGGAAAGAAAGAACATGCTGCAGTTCCCATGTTCATCTGTGGTCAGGAAAGAAAATCAATTAAGGGAACAGTTTGTTTGCATTTTTTAAGGTCTGCAAACAATACATAATGAATGACTTTTTAAACATTGTTTAGATGTTTCCTCTACATTGAAATGAAAGTAAGTTGTGTGAGTGATGTAAACAGTTCCATAAGTTACATTGAAGAGTAGACAGTGAGACAAATAACATGGCATTTGGTGGAAACTGAACTGTAGTGGAAGGGAAACAGCACTGATTGTGATTAATGCAGACTGGAACAGAAATTGCAGCTACAACTCTTCACCTACACATCTGGTAAGGCATAAGTCTGCATCACAGCTGTGTGGCTCAGCATTGAGCCATGGAACCCAAGGGACAATTGTCCAGACCAGTTTTTTGGGTAAGGTCAGAGGGAGAGTAATCCTCTCCCACAGGGACCAGTTTATGCATCTCATGACTCTAAGCACCCAATAAAACTGTGGCCAATTTAAATTGAAGCTCAGCATCAGCCTATTTTTTTTGCCATTCTACCAAGAGACACCTTATTTAAACAGATGAGAGATTCTTTTGAAAAAGTTCAGAGGAGTGCAGAGTCGATACAAAGCACAGCATGCTAAAAGAAATGATAGCGGGAACTGCACTGAATAGGCACCTCAGACAGTTTTATTTTGTAACTATGCATAATATGTTAGCAGGTTATTGAAACACATTTGTGCAAATTGGAGAGCAGTGGAAGGCCAGGTTTGAAGGGGGCATTTGCATTTAGACACATGCCTGTGCCTAAACAGAGCTCTTTTTTTTATGCTGATCATACAAAGAGCAAGTGGTGTTTGAAGAGACTTCTCCCTCCCTCCCTCTCTCCCTCCAACATATAAATATAATCTTATACTGAATCAGAGGTTTCCTCCATCTAGCTCAGTATTATCTACACCAGGTGCAGGGGGGGACCTTTGGCCGTCCAGATGTTGCTGAACTACAATTCCCAATCAGAGCTACAATTCCCCATCATGCTTTCTAGGCGTAGACCAGGTATGGGGAGCATTTATTCTTCTAGCAACATCTAGAGGGCCAAAGATTCCTCACACCTGTACTACACTGACTGGCAGCCGCTCTCCAGGGTTTAAGAGCAGGGTCTCTCCTAGCCCTACCTGGAGATGCTGGGGAATGAAAATTGGACTTTCTACACTCAAAGCAGAGAGAAAGAGAAACACACACACACACACACACACACACGTGCACACGGACGGACACACACACACACACACAAACAGATATCTCGTAGTTCATTTTTTCAATAACAGATCTATAATCCCAGGAATTCCACCCCTGTCACATCAACAGTTGTTTTCAGCTGTTCCCATGTTCCAAATAAAACCAAGGACAAATCTTTCAGTTTTACAAGTGCATTTTAAAGACTTGTTTAGGACCAGGATCGAAACTTGTAAATGGTTTAGTGGTTGAAGCTCTCCTTTTGTGCGTCTTTCTAAGCAAATTTGGGAATGGAACACACTGTGGCAGAGGGGAACAGGGCATGTCATTTCTTAAGAATATAAGAGCCACTTCATTGGATCACAGCCAGGTCTATCATTCTTCCAAAAGTGGTCCCACCAGATGTCTCTAGGAAGCCCACAAGCAATAGACCTATCCTTCTGTTGCAGTCTCCCAATAATTTGTATTCAGTGTCAGAGTGCCTCTGAACTAGGAGGTTCTATATAACTATAATAATGGCTACTGATAAGACTTATCTTCCATGAATTTGTCTAGTAGTGGCATCCAAGGCTGTTGCCATTACCACATTTTGGGAAAGGAAAGTTCACAAACTGCTTATTCATTGCTAAAAACTCCCCTTCCTAAATTAGGTTGCTGAAAAAGAATGCCTAGATTTTTGTGTGGAAGGATTTCTGAGTTTGGTTCTGATACTGATCATAAGAACACAAGAAGAGGCTTAGTGGATCAGGCCAGTGGCTCCTCTGGTCCAGCATTCTGTTCTCACAGTGGCCAACCAGATGCCCATGAGAAGCCCACAAGCAGGACCTGAATGCAAGAGTACTTTTCTCTCCTGTGGTTTCCAGCAAGTGGTATTCAGAAACACATTGCCTCTTGACAGTAGTCATACTTTCCTGGTGTAAACATATTGCTGCCCTGGGCTCCTTTGGGGGGGATGGGCAGGATATAAAGTCAAATCATCTTCATTATCACCTCTACCATCTCAGGGGCACCCTGTTACTTAATTCTTAGCATAAGCTCTCCTATCTGAGCCACTGTTTTGCATCTGCTTCTGGTTGTTGGACCTTGGGGTTCTAGTAAAAAGCAAAGCCCATCCCACAAACTTGAAGTCTGCCCATCCCTGGTGTAGTGGTTAGCGTGTTAGACTATGACTTAAGAGGCTTGGGTTCAAATCAGCTCAGCCATGAAGCTAACCTCACTGACTGAACTTGGGCCAGTCACTTTTCTTCATTCTAACCTACTTGATTGTTGTGAGGTTAAAATGGGTGTGTTTCAGAGAACTATGTAGACAGTCGTGAGTTACTTGGAGGAAGGTTGAGATGCAAATAAAGTAGGAAAAAATAACCCCAAAACTGGCCATGAGGCTTCCTTGCTGATTTTCTTTGGCTAGATTGCTTTGCCTTAATGAGCGCATATTGTTTGTTTCCATTCTCCCCCCCCCCACACCTTTTCTTTGCCTTGACTTGTTTTTAATCCAAGGCAGGGTAGGTTTGCCTCTCCACATTTGGTTCACAAGTTCCAATAACAGCCTCAAGTGACTGATGTTCTATTCCAGCTTCTCTTCTCCCATTTCTCTAGCAACATCAATTGTCTTCTAGATTACAGAGACTGCAGGAGAAGCTTCTAAATGCATCTACTCTGCAATTGCTTCCTCTGTCTGCAGTGCCAACACATTTCAGCATCACTGTTGTTCAAATGTTCAGTGTGCAAGTTCCTCACTTAAGCTCTGATTGTTGTTGTTGTTACTATTTTCCAGTTCATGTGGAAAGCGTTGGCCAAACCAAATATAGTGAGTGAACTGGATGATTTAACAGCAGCAGCAGCAGCAGCAACAACAATAATTTTCTAAGGTATTTTGCATCACTTTTGTGTAGTGGTTAAGGTGTTGGACTACTACCTGGGAGACCAGGGTTTGAATCCCCACACAGCCATGAAGCTCACTGGGTGACCTTGAGCCAGTCACTGTGTCTTAGCCTCAAGGGAGGCAATGGTAACCCCCCTCTGAATACCGCTTACCATGAAAACCCTATTCATAGGGTCGCCATAAGTCGGGATCGAAGGCAGTCCATTTCCATTTTTTGTGAAAAAGCAATTAATAAATGCTATTATTATTATTTGTTCATGTGAAGAGTATTGGCTATAGCAGGGCAGACATTTGCATGGACAAATACAGTGAGCAAACTGGATAATCCCAGCTAAGAACAGCAAAATCCAGTCATAATTACACCGATTGCATAAAAAATGCTGCTATGATCATGCACACCATATTAACATGATTGCTTATGTGCCTGAAGATGATCAGGTTTTGCTGTAGACACAGAGAAATCACAGCGTGAACCAGCCCGTAGGCCTAGATCACACCCACAGAAGATAAGGAGGTGAGACTGCTTGAACTTCAGCAGCATGATTAATGGAACTGAAGCTAAAGAGAGTAGGTGCCCCAGGGGAACAGTTTCCAAGCGAACAGTTCCCAGGCTCGTTTTGGACACAACTCTTAGTTCAATAAACCAATACACTTTTGTTGCTGCCCTAACGTCTGCTGAATCTCTTTCTTTACAACTGAAACACCTTCTGACTGCAGATGAGGGATTCACATGGTTGAACGTTCACCCATAACAATGGTGAGGAACCATTTTCCTATGAATGGCTATTGACCCCAAAGAAAAGTCGGGGGGGGGAGGCATAGCTGATGGTGGGCAGAGACAGGAAAAAGGTAGGTGGAGTTTGCAGGATTGCAGGATTGTTTCCCACAGTAGTCAGTCATAGGGACACACGAATCTGCCTTATACTGAGTCAGACCATTGGTCCATCCAGCTAAGTATTGTCTACACTGACTGGCAGAAGCTCTCTAGGGTTTCAGACAGGGGAGATTCCCTGCCATACCTGAAGATGCCAAAGATTGAACCTGGGACCTCCTGAATGTAAAACGGATGCTCTTCTACTGAACCGTGGCCTTCCCTGAAGATACCTGAAGCCTGCAAGCAGGACATAAGGGTAAGACATAAGGGCAATTGCCCTCTCCTGCTGAAGTTCCCCAGCAGCCGGTATTCAAAGGCATGCTGCCTCTGATCCTGAATGTATAAATCAAGTCAGCACAACTATTTTTACATGTGCCACGTCGGAGGGTGTAGAAGAGGTTGCAGTTTGGGCTATCACCATGACTAATTGCTACTGTTACATTTTGGGTGTTAAACTGTTGGGAGTAGGGATGGGGGGAAGAAATTTGATTGAGTTCACATTTAAAAATAAACTAACGTAATCCATGTTGCCCAAAACAATGTATGAACCAAAACACAGCCATCTTTCAAAAGCTGCACTTCTCTACATTCTGATACGCAGTTCTCCAGCCAAGTAATGTGTGTGAAAAATGCATATACTGGGATAAAGCAAGCAAAAAAAAAAATTTATTAGATTTATATCCCACCCTTCCTCCCAGTAGCAATCATCCGTACAATTAACATGCAAAAATGCATTACATTAGGGGAAATTGTTTTGCAAAAATGTGTCTGTTGGGCAAAATTGCACACAAAAATGTGTACGTTAGGAGAAATTCACACTTAAATGCTGATGAGGATGCTAACCCCCGAAAAAATCCAATAATCACTAACCAATGTGGAAATGCGTAGAACTGAATTTAAGCTTGGAAAAATGAGAAATGGAGATAATCCAAAATGTTCAGATTCTCCCATCTTTTATTAGGGCCACTCTGAATGCATACTATAGAGTGATGAGTTCCCTGGGGTGGAGAAGCATTAGACCCAAAGAGATGGATACAAGTTGGCTAGACAGGAAAGAGCCAGCAAGAGGTTAATTCTTCTGCAATCAGTTACTCAGCAGCCATTCTATCCCATAGCTTCCTGCTTGGTTCCTAGTTCTTTGAAATCAACAGTTAAGAGGGACAAAGAAAGTGACACAGAGAAGCAACTTGCAGAAAGACTTCCTGACATTCAATACTTGGAATCAGCACCCTGCTGAATCAGGCAGGAGCGTAGCTTAAGGAAATGCTAAATATATCTGGGTTAGTTATTTGCTCCCTCACTCCTGATCATCTCTGACTGAGTAGCTTTCAGGTGTCTCTGTGCTTTGCTGGCCAATACAGTCCACACTCAGTCAATAGTGGCTGGTGGCCCCATGCCAGTGGGGCAGTGGAATCTGCTCTGAGTTTCAGTCCAAACTTTCAAGGAGCTGTCCAGGGTGCTTCAAAGATCCTCGCATACATTGTTTCAGTAATATATGCAACAGCCCTACAAGGTAGGTCGTTTGCCTTGTTTTGCAGATGTGGGGCAAGGCTGAAGGCTTACAAGAGCTGAGTTCATAGCCAGTGTGAGATTTGAATCAGAGATTCACCAGGTGTTTTTTTTTACCCCTCCCCTCCTTGAATGCATTGGAATCAAAGAACAAGAAAAAGAAGCCAATTATAACTGAAAATAAGCAAATTTAATTTGGCCCAGTATCCTTGTCCTTTTGGAACTCAGTTCATTAAGTGCCTGGCTCTTCTGCTGTTCATGCTTCAGACAAATCTCCATGATCTTCGAAGAGCTGTGCATGTTCCCATCTTATTGGAATGAGTCATATCTTAGTCATAGCTTTTCTTTTTACAGCTGACAAGCAGGACCTTCAACAAAACATTGCAGCATCTCCTCGTCCTTAAAGGAGTGCTCCTGTCCAAGATTCCAGCCAGCTGGTCTCTCCAAGCAGTCCATTCCACCCCCTGCTCCACGTTCCAAGTGTCACTCTACCTTCCATGGCTATTGAGCATGCTCAGCCCCCATTGGCTGTTTTTAAGGTTGGGATTTTCTTTGTTGGTCCCCTTAGATCTTTTAAAAAGATGTTTGGTTTTGGTAGTCCCCTCTCTTGTTTTCTCAGTGGCCCTATTTTGGTTCCAATCCCATTGACAGCCACCACCTTAGTTTGCTGTTAGAAGGAATGACGTTTGATTGTGGGAACCTCTTTTGGAATGACCATAGAAAACTATTTGCCCCTTTACCTTCATCCAAGGGCCACCATGCCCCCACCAATTGCCTGGATCTGTCCATCACGGCTAAAGCTAAGACAATCCATGGGTGGGGCTTGATGATTTAGGCACTTTGTTCCATTATTCCGACATTTACTTACTGGCAATTTGTATATTTTATTTGAACTTTCACATGATGTAAAAGCTAGTTCCAGAAACCTAATGGAATAAAGTGGGGACTTAGTGCTAGTTTTCATGATAATGATTCCAGAAATCCATTTGCAATCCAGAAGATTGTGGGAGTTTTGTGCTAGCTGCAGCCACTTACATGTTAGCCATCCTGGCATGCAATGTGTTCCTTTAGTCTCATGTCATTCTTTTTTTGCCTGATGGAAATTGTATCAATATTCCTGCGTAGGCATGGGTAGCAGCTTCTTCTTCCTCCTTTTCCCACCCCCCCATGTCCAGACACTAACTTGCACATTGAACTATGGGGGAACTACAGTGTGCTGTAGAACTACAAGTGAGGGATGAAAACAAGATGTTCACTGCAGCAGTGTGAACGACATTTGCATGAAATGCCAGTATATTGGCTGAAAAAGCTCCAGTTCCTTAATGCAACAGGTACTGCAGAGTGAAAGGAATTTTAGGAATCAGGACGGAAGCATTACTGTTTTCATCCATAAAACTACTGCAGTAAACCCCATGTGTGAAAGCAGCCCTAATTAAAAGACCCCAGCCTCCCCCTCCCATAATTTCAGCACTGTATATGATGTGGAGGACATACACTGTATTCCCCCTACAAAAAATAACCACGCATATACTAAACTAGCATATCAGGAAGGAAGAGGAAGGGCCATAGCTCAGTGGCAGAGCATCAGCCTTGCATGCAGAAGGTTTCAGGTTCGATCCCTGGCATCTGTAATAGGGCTTGAAGAGACTGCCTTAAACCTTTTTTTAAAACAACAACAACAACAACAATGTTTTCTGTGAAAGATGGAACCTTGCCCTCTCCCTGATGTATGTGTGGGGATATAGATATAGTGCTAGAGCGGAATTTTTCCCCTGAGTAAATATGGGCTGAACAAACCTAATATTTTAGGTGGATTCAGAGTAACATTGATGAGGCCGGCATTAAGAGTGATAAGGCTGAAATTTCAGGGGCCCCATACATATAAATGTCAAGCTCCTTTTACCCCCTATACACAAATGGGAGAGCAATAATGTACATAAAACTGCTTGGCATCATAACTTTTGAAGTTTAGCCTTCGGCTTGCAAATATTCAGCTGCGCTGTGCGTTCTGCGTGGGCCATCACAGGACTTGGCTCATCAGAATATATAGAAAATGACCTTTCTTCTAGAAACACATCCTTCATAATGGGAGATGGTATGCCACGCATTTGTATTCACAGAAAAGTAGATTGAAATGATAAAGATATATTTTAGTACAGCATGCCAGTGTTTGGGGGAGGGAGAAGGCTAAGGGGAAATTGGAGCTGAAAGGGAATATGTGGGCAACTGAAGTATGGGGAACATGTTTGTCAAGAACCTTTAAAAAAAAAGAAAAGAGTTTTTCCTGTAAGTAATTATGGCTCTCAACTGAAGTAAGCTCACTTGCAGGGTTGATCAAAAGAAATGTGCCCCCTACAATACTTGGGTTTGCTCTTATTGATGTTTCTGGGTCTATTTTGGCAGCGCGACATTCCCAGTGTGATGACATCTGCTTATTTGCTTTGCCGTAATCTACAGCAGTGCACTGTAATTTAAAGTTCATTTTGGAAAAAAATCATTTTTCCAATGGGCAGGGTATATTCTCCCTCTCCAGCACTAGAGCAAACGTTGCCTGCTATTTTAAATATTTTTATAAGGAGCAAATTGGCTTTTCTGCTAGTTGCTTTTAATGCTGGTGAAGTTAGACTCAATTTCACCACCATTGGTTGGCTATCCAGTGTCCAAGGCAGATACTAAAGGCACAGCCACTAAGTGTCAAGCTGGGACCGGAAGAAGTTGCACCCGATTCAAAACTTGGAGTGTGTTTTCCAATCCAGGATCCCTGAGGTTTGCTGCTGGAACTGAAGCTGAGCCCAGGTCAAGGTCCAGTGTGATGGGCTCCCTCCTTTTGGAATTTTGGAAGCCTCTGAGGACGTACAACCTCCCTTAAGGCTACAGCTGAGGGCTGAGTCTCCTGTCAATATTGTGCTGTCTACATCCTAGAAATATAGGAAACTGCCTCATACTGAGGCTGCATTCAGACAGCAGTTTATTCAACATTCCCGTTTCCTTCCTTGATAAGTTCTGTATTTTATCTGATCGTTCACATGATGAAAAGGCCACTTCTGGAAATCTAGCAGAATACAGTGGAAGCTTAGCACTCATTTCTGGGTTAATGGCTTCCAGAAAAAGTCTATTTGCAAGCCCATTAACCCAGAAAATTGCAGGAGTAAAAGTGATGAAATGTGGGGCGGTATACCAGCATACAGTTATTTCCCACTGTTTTCCTGGGGGAATCAAGGGAGACGGAAGAGCGCATGTGTGGAAAGGGTGGGGGAGTAGCAACATGTCCAGTGACGTTCATTGTTTTGTTAATGTCATACCACACCCACTGGTGTGAAGGAAATTTAGCTTGACATGGTGGTATGTTGGTCAAAAAACCGCAGTGCCGTAATGCAACAGGTACTGAAGGGTGAAAGGCATGTTAGAAATTGGGACAGAAGTGCTATCATTATAGCTAGTAAAACTAACAATAAATCCCATATGTCTGAATGCAGCCTAAGTCAGACCATTGGTCCATCTAGCTCAGTATTGTTGATGCTGACTGGCAGGGGCTCTCCAGATTTCAGACCAGGTCTTCCTTAGCCCTCCCTGGAGATGCTGAGGATCGAAACTGGGACCTTCTGCCTGCAACATTGATGCTCTACGATTGAGCTACAGCCCTTTCTCACTGAAAGAGGTTGGTTGATAAGAGATTGGGACAGGAGCTTTTATGTGACAGCACCCTAGCTATGGGATTCCCTCCCCAAGGATAAGAGATTAGCCTTATCCATGATGACTTTTAGATAGACAGAGGAAACATCCCCCACCCCACATAGCTTTTAGTGGTTTTTAATTGAGATTGTAGCCTGGGGAGAAGGATGTGGTTGGGGAGAATCTCAAGGGCTAGGTAGAGAGGTCTGGAGGGCCACATTTGGTCCCTGGACTCAGGTTCCCTATCCCTGTCCTAAACTAACAATTCCCTTTTCTGTTTTGCTGTAGCATTTTTAATTGGTGAGACTTTTTGTAATATTCATATCTAAACCACTTTGGGAGGTCCACTTGAGAAATGCCTCAAATCAATGCCTCAAACAAGCCAACTAGTATCTCTTCATTCATAGCCTCCTTGAAATCATCAAGGTTTGGTTTCTGTCCTCTCCATCCTGACCGAAATGCCTTGCAGTGATTTCTCTAGTCAGATACTAACAACAGAGAACCTCCAGGCTTATCATAATTCTGATAAGTGCTTCCCATTTCCAATGTAAAATTAAGAATGTAAATAAAAGATTTACGGGTTTACTGGCTGCGATTCACCCTCTAGAGCTTCCTGGGCTGTTTGGCATTGCTGACTGTGGGCATTATAAACTGCCCCTTTTGATTTATGACTTAATTATAAGAGAAATCAACGGCTGCTGTCTTGCAATTCCAGGCCTATCTTAGAAATTTCAGCAAGAAATCATCTCCTTTGACGTGCACTAATATTTATGAGTTTACTTAAATAGTGAAGAGAGATTGCATTAAAAAAAAGTAAGCACGGTATAAAATCTTCACAAGTGCCACGTTTTCTCATTATATTTCTTAAGCCCCATTCCTCCCCACCCCCCACTGATAGAAGAGAGAAAACAAAGAAGAACGTTCAGGGTAAATAATACTGAGTAATGGGGATTGCCAAGAAATTGTAGCATGGATTTATATGTCCAATGTTTTCAGGGTTTTAATGTATTAGTGTCCCCCCTCTTCAGAGTTAATTTTATTGTCTCAGAAAGTTAGGATTCTTGGATGTGAGCCTGGATTCTGGACACCTTTTAAAACTATTCAGAAGATCAGTATTTAAGCTGATTTAGACACTGCATACACACCATGCATCTTAAATATATTTAAAGCACATGGCTTCCCCAAAGGATTCTGGGAACGGCAGTTTGTTAAGAGTGCTGAAAGTTGTTAGGAAACCCCAATTCCTTTCACAGAGCTACAATTCCAAGAGCTGCTAACAAACTACAGTTCCCTGGCTTCTTTGGGGGAAGCCATGACTGTTTAAGGTGGGATAATACTGCTGTAAATGTATAGTGCAGAATGGACCATAATCATTCTGTAGGAGGTTCAATGTAAGTTAGACCAATAATTCACAAAGGATGTCTGTTTTTGGGGGGGGGCAACTAGCTTTTTGCAATGCTAGGGGTGCTGGGAATTGTCACTCTATGAGAGGTAAGCTACAGTTTCCAGGATTATTTGGGGGAAGTCATATGTTTTAAATGTATGGAGTGTGTGTGGGGTGTTGACTTCAGTGTTGCTTTAGATGTCTGAGGCTGATGGGAATGGGAATCCAATAACATCCAGAAGGGCCATCGGTTCCCTGTGCCTGGTGTAGTGTCAAGTGATGTGGATCCTGAATCCCCAATCAAAACTCTTTAAAACCCTTAAAAAATCATAAAAATGTAAAGGTACCCAGATTATTTTAAAAAAAACCCTGGACTTGTTTCTTGGAGATTTGGCTAGCTTTATCCACTCAGGAAGGGAGTACCATGCTTGCACAGTAATAGAAGTCCATCAACAAGAAAAAAGTTATAGTAATTTTTTTTAAAAAATTCCCCATAATAGCAAATGAGGAAGCATGAAGCTCCAGTTTTCCTGAAAGGGGGGTGGTGAATTTGGACCCAAATTGAAAAGCATCCAAATTTGTCCTAACCAAATCAGGCTGTTTCCCAAAATGCCAGGTCAGGGTCCAAGATGAATGTGGTGGTCACTCTAATGGCAAACTTGTGAGCCTGGAGTCGGGATGCAAGAAGGAGGCATTTGCTGCTGTATTCACTGCATGCAGCTCTATTTCTGTTCCGCTGCAGTTTGTCTTCTGCATTATTCATCTTGCTGCCCTCTGTGGAAAAATTAGATAACTTAGGCAATTCATGTAATTAATTATGTAAATTATGTTGCTGTTATGTTCATCATTCCAGGGAATATGATTGGTAGTCATTGTTTCTGTTGTTTTTGGTCCTCAAATGATAAGTAATTGATTATATTTCCTGCTTTGCATTTCCTTTGCATTGAAATGAATGGGGTGGAATAACGTAATGACTGTCATTTATGTAAATAATTGGTAAGTTAGGTCATTTCATCAAAGAAGACGGTGAGATAAATAATGCTGCTTTTGGCAGAAGATGAACTGCAGTGGAATGGAAACAGTGTTGCATGTGATGAATACAGGGCGGAACAGAAAACAATGTCTTCTTACATCTCTACTCAGAAGTAATCCCCGCTGAGCTTAATGACACTCCCAGGTAAGGATCACAGCCATTCAGGCTCCCCTCCCCCCCATCTCTCTGTGCCTAGCAAATAAATATATAGATGGTACATAGTTATTGGCTTCCTGCATTAAGAGTGAAGTTACAGTTCATTTTCATTCTTCCGTTTTTTAATATTTTTTTGGCTTGCTTGTATTTCCCTCCCATGTCTGAAGATGTAATCACTCTTATATTTGTTCCCCCAGGTGTTTCTTATATATAAAAAGAGAGCCCTAAAATGAGTCAGAAGAAAACAAAAACAGTCTCTTCTCTGCTATTTGAAACACATTTGCATGATTGCAGAATGTTTTAACGCTCCACTCAGATTTTGGTGGCTTTTCCACACATTTGCTCCTGCCAGGAATGGCTTTCCTAAACGTATGTTCTTTTCATAATGCACTTGCAGCCCGCTCACAAAAGGAAAATTCAATTCAAAATATGACATTTATTGCAGTGCACTGTTACTTCGCAGATTCTGAAAGGTCTCCACCTGGGAACAATTTCATTATAAACCTGGAACTGATTCTAACGTAAATGAAATTAGTAGTAGATGTTCTGCTAGGACTAGGATCTGTTCCCATATTCCCAGGTGGTGGAGTTGTACATAAAAACATAGGAAGGTCAATTATACTGAATCAGACCATTGGTCCATCCAACTCAGTTTATACCAGGTTTGGAGAACCTTTGGCCCTCCAGATATTGCTGAACTACAATTGCTAGCAGCCCCAGCAAGCATGACCAATAGCCTGGGATGATGAAAATTGTAGTTCAGCAACATCTGGAGGGCCAAAGGTCTACAATGACTGGCAGTGGACTGTCCAGGAGATCCTGGGGATTGAATCTGGGATCTACTGCATGCCGAGGAGATGCTCCACTATTGAGCTATGACCTTTCCCCACAACTTGCCTGATCAGAATTACATTATCTTCAAACAATTGCTGCTCAGGAAGCAACACCAGATGCTCTTCTGAACATCTTCCCCACTCGGCCTTCTAACTACTTTTCAACTTCTCTGCCTGGCTCAGAAGGTGAGAATGGGACATTTGTAGAAGATTGTACTGCTGGAGCAGCTGCTACCATGGGGTGGAGGTGCAGAGCCACCCTGCAGCC
This sequence comes from Rhineura floridana, assembly GCF_030035675.1. NCBI lineage: Eukaryota > Metazoa > Chordata > Lepidosauria > Squamata > Rhineuridae > Rhineura > Rhineura floridana. Next base: position 28,092,201 of record NC_084495.1, on the reverse strand, counting down.
AATGGTGTTGCTGCTGCTTATCAGGATAAGAGGCTGGGGCACCATGATTGCAATGGCAGAGCCAATCCACTACTCCAGTTGGGGTTCCCATGCAACCCTGACTTTGCCTCCACCCTGCCCAATCCCACCCCATCCTAGTAAGTAACAGGACACTGCTTTTGGGAAGGTAGCTCAGCATCCATACCCAACCACGTTAGCCACTCCTGCCGTACTGTAGCTAAGCACTGTACAGAAATAAAAATTAGGATACATGCCCTGTCTTACAATCTGACAGACTAGGCACAGAAGAAAAAGCAAGAGGGAGAGGATTTTGACAAGGTCAGAATGAAGAGCTGAGTTGGTAAGACGCAATCACATTCAGTGGGGCCAGGCTGATCTTTGAATTCAAAGGGAAATTAGCATGCTAAGTTGTACAGCGTGATAAATACTGCCCTTTCATGGAAATATTCTCTTCCCTGCCCAGTATCATTACACTGTGCCCTTTGACCTCTTCTTCTTAAGATGGAAATGGGGAAGATCATGATCAAAACGCAAGCAGAACCATATCACTGCAACAACATTATACATATTTTGAGTTAAATCAGTGTCAGCATGGACCAGCAGGACATTTCACAGAGTGTAACAATATATAATATAGGGTGTTTAGCACGATGGCATTAGAGCAAGGTGGCTTGTCAACGATGTATCTTGCATTTGTCGATATCCTCGGAGGGCCATCAAATTTGCAAGAGCATCAAGGCAAGCCAGCAGGTGTTATGCACCAATTTTAAAACTGAGATGGGTTTTAACCCTCCCTAAGTGTTTCCCAAGTGAGCTTTGTCACAGTAGCCGTCCTGGGTCTAATTGCTTCCTTTTCAGTCTTCCTCATGGCCCTTTTTGAAGCAGATAATTGACTTCTGTGATCATGGAAAAAGCATTTACTTTAGTTGTCTCTTAACAATAATGAACTGCAATGAAATATGACAAAAAGGGTTGCAGAAAGTCATTCTGTTTTCCTGAACGTTTTCTTCCTTGATCTCTGCAATAGGAGGAGGTTTTGCCCATCGATGCGGTTAATCTTTTCCTCTCCCTTTACTCTTCGCTATCCACCCCAGTAACTGAGCTCATTACAAACTTGGATTGAGTTTATCTCCCTCATTTGAAAATGCTTTTTCTCCAATGGATTAAAAAAAAAAAAAAGAGGGGAGGGTTCTCTATTGTATTGTTCCAAAGAAAAGAATATTGCGTGGAAAACAACAAGGATTTGTGAGCATATTTAGAGACACTTTAGGCAGGTGAAAAGGGAGCAGCAGGGGAAGCAGAGATGTTACTAGGATGTTACTAGGATGTTACGATGCTTTTCGGGACACGTCTCCTTCTCCATTCTCAGCTGTACCATCAGGCAAGTGGATTTGTGGGGAAGTTGTTCCAGGAGAACAACCATATTAGCTTTGGCAAGTTAATATGGTATGAAAATTATTATCGGGGTTTTTTACGTAAATTCCTTACAAAAATTCATCAGGGTTTTAGTGCGAATTTCTCCTAATGTACACATTTCTGCATGCAATTTTGCCTAACATACATGTTTTTGGCAAAACAATTTCCCTGAATATAATGAATTTTGTTGTATGTCATTTTCCCTAATGTATGCACGCATATGCACACTTCACACTAGCATGTGCATTTTTATACCCATTACTTGACTGGCATTGCAAAATTTGGAGAAGTCAAAGGATGGATGCATTTCATTAAATGCAAATTAGGTAAGTTCGCCTTTAAATGCAAACTGAATTGAATTTCTTCCACATCTCTGCTATCAGGGCAGAGGTCCAGGATTCCAATAGCTAAATGAGCGGGGGGGGGTGTCCCCAAACTCAGCAGGATGTAGGTTCCCACATGTTGTCATAAGTTAAATAATACATGCTACCATTTTAACTATGGAAGGGCAGAAAACTATTAAGTCTAGAGTCTCCCCCCCCCCAGTACAGCCATTGAGGGCCAAATCATACGTGACAAGGGAAGGAAATAGACGTGTCAAAGTGCCAGGCTAACATGCTAATAAGTACAATTGCTATGTGGAAAAAAACCCCAAAACAAAACTTTCACCCACAATTTGATTGCTAAAATTCGTTTTAAGATTTCTTGGAGCCCCAGAGGCAAGGTGACTGGGGGCGAGGGCAGGACCAAGCGTGACCCTAACAGAGATCAACCAATGTCCAGACCAGCCTTTCCCAACCGGTGTGCCTCCAGCTGTTGTTGGACCACAACTCCCATCAGCCTCAGCCAGCATTGCCAATGGTCAGGAAAGATGGGAGTTGTGGTCCAATAACATCTGGAGGCACACCGGTTGGGAAAGGCTGGTCCATACGCTAGAATGCATCTCAGCCACTCAGCCTGTGCCTCTTCAGATGTTGACAGCTCTTATTGTTGGGGAAGGGACGTCGCTCAGTGGTAGCACATCCGCCTTGCACACAGAAGGTCCCAGGATCAATTCATGGCATCTCCAGGTAGAGCTGAGAGGAAGTGGTGCCAAAAATCCTGGAGAGCTGCTACCAGTCAGTGTAGACAGTGTTGAGCCCATAGCCTGACTCTGAATAAAGCAGCTTGATATTACCCTCAACCTTTGGCCATCTTGTAAACTGCTTAGAGGTTGTATTGCAATCAAGCAGTACATACATTTTGTTAAATAAATAAAATAAATGCTGGCTGGGGTCGGGGGGAGTTGTACTCCAGCAACATCTGGGCCCCCCTGTGTTAACTATCCCTACAACTGAGGATCATAACATTATGTACGGTGTAGAGAAGTGGATAGATATTTCCCCTTCCCTCTCTTATAAAATAGTGTGTTTAATATTAGACGTTGGTGTCACCCAGTGACTAGCCACAATGCTGGGACAGACAAAATAATTTCTTCTCACACTATGAGCTGTACCCAACATCCTCTGCCCTGATCCAGCAGGGCTTTTCTTGTGTTTATGGTTGCTGTCTAATCAGAAATATTTGAAGAGTGTCTGAAATTCATTCTTTTCTATATTGCAAATTGTTTCTCATCCTCCTCCACCAAACCTATTCAGGAAGGCTCAGGCTATGCAAGGCAGCCATTGCTCAGAGGCATAACATCTGCTTTGCATGCAAAGGTTCCCCTGTTCAGTCCCCAGCATCTTCTGGTCGGGCTGGGAAGTTCCCACTTTTGAAACTCTGGAGAGCTTCTGCCAATCAGTGTAGGGTCTACACTGAGGACAAGGGGTAGTCAACATGGTGCCCTCCAGATGTTGGTGGACTCCTGTTGCATCTGTATTGGAATTGTTTTTAGATGTTTTTAGATGATTGTTTTTAGATGTTATAGTTGTTTTATCACTTGTGTGCTTGCTGCCCAGGGCTCCTTAAATAATATAAATTTAAACAACAATAACAACTCCTCTCATCAGCCTCTGCCAGCCTGGCCAATGATCAGGGATGATGGGAGTTGTAGTCCAACAGCGTCTGGAATGCACCACATTGGCTATCCCTGCTATAGACAGTACTAATCTAGGTGGGCCAATGGTTTGATTACATGTTCCCCATGTTCCCATCTTGCCCTTTTCCTTTCTTCCTTCTCTTTAAATGTGCTAATGAAATTGTCTCTGTGTAACACTGTCGTAATTACAGAATGTAAAACTAATCCCTCAAGATGTAGACGGTCACTTACATGAAGTACCAAATTCATTTCCTTCTTCACTCTTTGAAGACATCTTTCCTCTTTGTGATGAATCCAGCCAGACCCTATTAGGCTAGACACTTTGCATGCTAGAGATGAACTTTTGCCACCCTGAGTGTACGCCATTGTTGGAATAATGGCTCGCTAATTAAAGTGGGTAGCTGGCCAAAATCTATTACATTACACATGATGAGATGGAAGGAAGTTCCTTGCTTTCATATAGAAATGAGGACATTCTTTTGAATTCTTTTCATTTTACATTGGGGTTTCCCAGGACTATTGATTGCAATCATTGCAGAAAATGCTGCATTTTTGGTTGCAATCACCAATGAATCTGGTTATCAGATGAATATTAAATAACAATTAACAATCTGCTGAAACAATTATGCAGAATGTTATGCTGCTATTATTTATTTTTCTGTAAATTATTATTGTATTTTGAATGTTTTATTGGTTATAAGCTTCACAAAGAACACTGTTAACTGCATAGCATATAAATGCTGTTAATAACACTAAACAATGCAGCTAATCTATCCTGGAGCTCTCCTTGCCACTAAGGAAAAATGCCATGTCTGCACTACAAAATTATATTGGCTTTATAGCAGTTTAATTATGCCTTACCTTAAAGCAGGCGTAGGCAGCCTTTTATCTGTCAAGGGCCACATTCCTCCAGGGATAATCTTTTGGTGGTAACATATAGAGATGGGTGGATTTGTGCATTTTGGTTCATTCCATTTCTCATTTTTCCAATCTCAAATTCAGTTCTCCACATTTCTGCAGCACTTTGCATTTTAGTGTGAATTTCTCCTAATAAAATATGTTTTGACTAGTATACACATTTTTGCAAGCAGGTTTCCCTATTATAATGCATTTTTGTATGTTATTCTCACCGATATATTCATTTTTATGCACACTTTCCCATTGCTGACAAGGACCAAGCGGTCCGAGCATATAACACCTGTTCTGGCCAGCTTGCACTGGTTGCCAATATGTTTCCGGGCTAGATTCAAAGTGTTGGTATTAACCTATAAAGCCTTATACGGTGCGGGACCACGATACCTTGCGGAACGCCTCTTCCGATATGAACCGGCCCGTGCACTACGTTCTGCTACGAAGGCCCTCCTCCGGGTTCCAACTCACAGGGAGGCCCGGAGGGTGATGACAAGATCTAGGGCCTTCTCAGTGGTGGCCCCCGAACTATGGAACAGTCTCCCTGAGGAAGTACGCCTGGCGCCGACTCTGCTTTCCTTCCGGCGCCAGGTCAAAACCTTCCTATTCTCTGAAGCATTTTAAGTTACATTGATCTAATTTTAAAAATGTTTATTGTATTGTTGATTGTATTTTAATATTATTTTGTTATTCATTGTATTTTTATACTATTTTATGTTCACCGCCCAGAGAGCTATCGCTAGTCGGGCGGTATATAAATTTAATAAATAAATAAAAAATAAAATAAATAAATAAATAATACAGGGGTTCCCAAGCTGTGATCCATGGACCACCACTAGTCTGCAAGTTTCTTTCAGGGGCCCTGGGTTGTGTTTGTGGATTTGTGGCTGAAGATGAGAAATGGCACACCCACTGCACTGAATATCAATACTGATTTTGTATATAGTTATTTATTAAATTTATATCCTGCCCTTCCTCCCAGAAGGAACCCAGGGTGGCAAAGAAAAACACTAAAAGCACTCTAAAACACCATAAAAACAGAAGACTTTAAAACATATTAAAACATCTTTAAAAACTTTTTTAAACAAAACATCATAAAAACATCTTTTTTGAAAAAAACTTTAAAACCATCTAAAAAAGCAATTCCAACACAGATGCAAGGGATAAGGCCTCTACTTAAAAGGCTTGTTAAAAGAGGAAGGTCTTCAGTAGGTGCCGAAAAGATAACAGAGATGGTGCCTGTCTGATCTTTAAGGGGAGGGAATTCCAAAGTGTTGGTGCCCGACACTAAAGTTCTGCTTCTTACGTTGTGCAGAACAGACCTCCTGATAAGGTGGTATCTGCCGGAAGCCTTCACCTGCTCAGCCCAGTGATCGACTGGGTATATAAGGGGTAAAACAATATTTCAGGTATCCTGGTCACAAGCTGCATAGGCCTTTGTACACCAAAACCAGAATGTTGAATTTGGCCCAGTTGCTAATGGGCAGCCAAAACAATGCTTTCAGCAGTGGGGTGACATGTTGTTGATATCCTATCCCAGTGAGCAGTTGTGCTGCTGCATTTTGCGCTAGCTGCAGCTTCTGGATGAACCTCAAGGGCAGCCCCACGTAGAGTGCATTGCAGTAATCCAGCCTGGAGGTTACCAGTGCACAGACAACAATGGTCAGGCTATCCCGGTCCAGAAATGTCCACAGCTGTCTTACCTGCTGAAGCTGGTAAAAGGCACTCCTAGCCACTGAGGTCACCTGGGCCTCTAGTGACAAAGATGGATCCAGAAGTACCCCCAGACTATGAACCTGGTGTACCTGGAGATGCCGGGATTGAACCTCGGACCTTCTGCATGCAAGGCAGGTGCTCTTCCACTGAGCCAGCTGCAGCCCTGTTTACATAAAGCTTGTTCAGAATTCGGCAGGTTCAAAACCTTTTCTTCATGTATTCATGAAATATTCTTCATACTTGAGCTGGAGAATATTAACTTTTGAGAAAACCATTGTTTATGGGTGGTTGGATGGATAAAGTACAAGTAGGGTGCTTTGTTTCAGTGTATCTTTCAACATTTATAGCCAAGAATATTTATTCTCTTTTCAAGGAGGCATCAATTAATATTGACCCTTCTTTGGCAGCAACAAAAATGAGGCTGAGATTGTATTGGAAAACTTCCCCTCTCATTGTTCATTTGTGCTCCTATTGATTTTTTTTGGGGGGTGGGGCACGCGATGCAACAATGCAAACAGAAAGGGAAGCAAATGGCTGTTAATATTTTGCTCCATCAAGCCAAGCATCATGTAAGATAATAAATATTGCTTTGATGATTCATAAATGCTCCAGGCCAAAGAAGAAGAATAAAAGGAATCTATTGATGTCATCATCCATGTCTTCATTAAAGACGTTTCAATCCTGTAGAAGCGATGAGCATTTGTCGCAACTTTGTGAATATCCAGAAAACAATCATTTAGTGGGTAGCTGCGATTAGAATGGCCTGATGCAACGCTAGAATGAGGTTTAAGTAAACTGCAGTTACAATCAAACTATAAAGAAATTCATGGTAATGGTATTGTACACCAAATATACAAAAGACCCATATACCAAACAAAGGAGCAGCCAGGGGGTGGAGGGAGGGGGCAGTGTTGGCTGTATTGACTTTGTGAAGGTCAGGATGGCCTCTTTGTTAATTATATTTATATCCTACCTTTCTTCCATCAAGGAACGCAAGGGGGCATATAGGTGACTCTAAGGCCCCATCCGCACCATACCTTTAAAGCTCTCATATACTTTAAACAGTCATGGCTTACCTCAAAGAATCCTGGGAACTGTAGTTTGTGAAGGGTGCTGAGAGTTGTTAGGAGACATTTTTTTCCTTCACAGAGCTACAATTTCCAGAGTTTATTTATTTATAAAAATGTTTGTATACCGCTCTTTCATTAAAAACATCAAAACAGTTGACAACATGTTTTAAAGCAACAACCATAGAATTTATTTTTAAAAAACCATTAAAAATACAATCAAGAAAAAGGTCAATTGTTGCGAAAAAAGCATGTTCTTAATTGCCTACATAAGCCTGGCCAAACAGGAAGGTTTTCAGCAGGCGCTTAGAAGTTAAAACAGAAGGCAGCTGCTGAATCTCTGTTGGCAGAGCATTGTTGGCAGAGCCAATGTAACTGAAAGCTCAATTTTGTGTCAATGTTCCTTGCCAACTCAGGAGACAACCAGAGCCACTCCTGCAGAAGATCTCAGTGTTCGAGCTGGGATATAAGGGTTCAGGCGGTCCCTAAGATACCCTGGCCCTAAATTGTTTACGCTTTTGTAAATTAATACAAGGACCTTGAAGCTGGCTCGGTAGCCGATGGGCAGCCAGTGCAGATGTTTTTAAAGTGGTGTCAGATGTTGTTAGCCATATGCTCCTATCAGCAATCTGGCCACTGTGTTTTGCACCAGCTGGAGTTTCTGAACCAGGGCCAAGGGCAGCCCCACATACAGTGCATAGCAGTAATCCAGCCTCGAGGTTACCAACACATGGATACAGAGGGAAGAGGGATTAGTTGTTAAACCATACTAGGAGGAGAGCTGAATAGGGGTCTTCTAACAACTCTCAGCACTACAGTACCTAGGATTCCTTGGAGGAAGCCATGACTGTTTAAAGTGGCATGATACTGCTTTAAATGTAAGGTGTGGATGTGGACAAAGGGCAGCCAGGGAGGTGCACTTATGTCAGCTAAACTGACCTTGTGGAGGTCAGGATGGCATTTTTATTGGTTGCATATTATATCCTGCCTTTATTCTATCATGAAACTCCAGGTGGTGTACAGGTTACTTAGTTGGTCTACTATCTAGGCATTGACCAGACCTAGGTGGAGCATCATGTGTCTTCAGATCATACCCTGAACCTGTGTCCCTCCTGATGTTGCTGGACTACATCTCCCCACTCCTTTCTATAGGTGGCTGTATGTATACTATAGCCAGCATGGATTTTCACATTACGCCATGTTAAATTGAAAATTAATTAATTAATTAATTAATAAATAAATTGAAAATACCTCCTATGCCATTCTGCTGCTTTCCATAAGCTCATTACAAAACAAAACCTTACAAAACCTATTGTCCTGAACTCAGAAATGCTTGCTTAACAATCCTCTAAGTTTTAATGGCGATACACAAAACACTCAGAGAGAATTGAGAGTTCAAAGTGTAAAACAAGAGAAAAAAAATCCAGACCCCTATTGTACATAATTTGTTGAAATTAACTAAAAATCAGCTATGTTCACAGAGTATCTATAATCCTATTACTGACCTTGCCCCATATTCTGACTTTCATCTTCTGCAGTTTTAACGTTAAAATACATGCATGGGTGATTTTTAATTATTGTAAGAACATTAACATTGGAGTCTATGATAGCGGAGGCATACTCAGTAAGAACCAACTGTTGGTGTCCTAAAAGCCAGACTAACAGCTGTTTGGCATGGCTAATCAGGGGGCCACACTCATGCCAGACTTTTATTCCACTTGAAACAGTCATGGCTTCCCCAAAGAATCCTAGGAAGTGTAGTTTGTGAAGGGTGCTGAGAGTTGTTAGGAGACTCCTGTTCCCCTGATAGCACTGTAGTAGCCAGAGTGGTTTAATAATCAGCTGCTCTTCCCAGAGAATCATGGTGACTGGAGCTCTGTGAAGGGAACAGGGTGTTTCCTAGTAACTCTCAGCACCCGTCACTAACTACATTTCTAGGAATCTTTGGGTGAAGCCATGACTGTTTCAAGTGTTATAAAACAGGTGTGGATGTGGCTAGGGATAGCTTTGATTTAAATTTGGGTGGGAGACTATATGTATCTGCTACAGAATAAAAAGGTGGAGGGAAACTCCCAAAATAATGACACTGTTCACAATGTTTTCCTTTTGGAAAGGAAAGGGCTTTCCCTCTGCCCAGTGCCCACCTACCCAATCTCGTCCCCTCCCCTCCTCCTCCCTCTTCCTCCCTATCCCTACATTTCCTCCCCTCCCCTTCTCCTCCCCAAGTCCGTTTCACCTATCCTAAGCATGATTGCAAGGGAGTAAATCCCACTGAACTCAATAAGCATGCAAATGACCAGACCTCCCTTTCCTCTCCCCTCTCCTCTCCCCTCCTCTTCCGCTCCCCTATCCCCTCCCTCTCTCCTCTCCCATCCTCCTTCCTTCTTCCTCTCCTCCCCCTTTCTCCCTCCTCCTCCCTTGCCCACTCCAGTTCTCCCTCCCCCTCCCACTTTTCTTCCTCCCCCATGAAGCATGATTGCACTGGAGTAAATCCCACTGAACTCAATAAGCATGCAAATGATCAAACCTGCCCTCCTCCTCCCCTCTGCCCTCCCTCCTCCTCCCCCGTGGTCAGTTTCACCTATCCTAAACATGATTGCAGGGGAGTAAATCCCATTGAACTCAAGAAGCATGCAAATTGCTCAGCAAACTTGCACAGGAACCCATTTCTTACCTCTCGGATTAACAAGCAGAGAAATTCACTAATAGGTAAAAAACCCTTGAGGTTTAAGAACATACCTATAGCCAACAGACATTTCTATCAAACTTTAAAAAGCAGGGAAATTGGGCAGCTATAGTGAGTGCACTAGGGGAGTAGGAGACATGACCTCCTCTCTGAGATATTTTACTGCCATACAAATTTGTAAACATGCAAACACTATTTGGGTTGAACTTTCACAGTCCAATCCACTTTTTGTGCAGCTTGGAAGAATTTGGTAATATGTGCCTCTGAGTATATGGTGAGTGATGGCAACATCTGCAATCAACCCCAATAACAGAAACAAGACATGTGCTGTGTTGATCTTGTTTTAGCAGGGAGGAAGCAACAATATTAAGACAGTTGATATAGTTCAGATAGTCACTTTAAATATGTTTGATTTACTTTGCAATTTTAGTGATTCACTTAATTTAAATAGTAAATTATTTTATTTTGCTTCTGTTTCTGTGAATATGTGTACAGCAACAATTCACATAATTTACACTAAAAAAAAACTCCAAAAACAATTGTGGAATAATGGCAGTGAATATTCTGTAGAATACTCTCCAGTGGACATAAGGAGTGTCTCAGTTTGCACAAGATAAAACAGTGGGAGGTGAAATATATTCTAGCAAATTTCCAGCTGTGCTCTATGTTTTTAATTAACCATGCCCACCCTTCCTTAAGTGGAGTGGTTTAAGCACAGCAGGTTAAACACATGCATCTTGGGCAGGATAGAAAAACACTCCCTGTTCTGCTGGTTCCAGTGCACCTCCACCTCTCTCTTCTGAAAACAGGGGCACGCGACACTAGTTAAACCCTGCCTGTTTTTACTGTAAAACCTGGTGGGAGCAGCTTGAGTATTTTTTTAAAAATCATCTTCAAAGAGATCTTGCAGCTGATTGGCAGATGAACCCATTCCCCGTCCAGGTGTGGCCAATGGAAACGCTTTGCTGTAGGTGACTAGTGTGTTCACAGCCTCAGTCTTGTAGAATTCAGGAAGGAGGAGTTGATGGGGACAACACCTGGCATTAGTCAGCTCTGCCTGTCATTGGCTCTGGCTCCACCTACTGAGCCCACCTACTAGGCTCCCTGCCTTCTGCCCCACCAGTCCCAAAGGGCACCAGCCCCTGCTGCTGATATCTAAGTTTCTGGTCTATCTAAAAAACCAAATAAGTATTCCCTGCAAGCATGAAGTCTGCCCACCCCACTAATCTCTTTTGCCCTTCTCTTGTCCCTGGCCAAAGAGGGATTTCAGGTTTAGAAGCACTATTAAAACCTATGAGTAAAGATGATATTGGCATGACTGCTCTCTCCAGAGGCACCCCCCTGCCCAACATAACCTCTCCAGCTTCCAGTGTTGATGGCCCTAGACGATTTCCAGTGCTTGGTCCAGATACATTTTTGTAGATAATAACAATAATCAGAAAATGGGAAAGAACAGCAATGACGAACTGACACTGATACATATTAGGAGGAAAGGGTAATGGAAGAACTCTTGGAAAGACAGTCATTTTTTATCACTGGACTAACTATAGTGCTGTTAACTGTGTCATACTGCATTTTTCGGTATGAGCTTTTCTTACGAATAAAAGTAGAAAAGCCAACCAGGTCTATGCAATCATACCCAATCACCTTCCGCAGGGATATTTCTGCTGATAGTTCTTTTGCCCAAACATTGACTCAATATGAGACCTTTAATCACACACACACACCCCAATAATAAACAAACAGCAGTTAATAACCTGCTGTAGGAGACAAATATATAAGAAATAATTTTAATTTCTCTGTGACTTAGATGCTTGGATAGAATTCATCAGCATCGGGTTGATATATTCTCATTCAAACTGGGGCTTTTCCCCATGTACATAAACTATTGTTGCAGTACAGATAACTGAAACGCTTCACAGGAAAACAGAATATTATGGATGCTGAAGTCTCTTCCCCCCCTCCCGCTTCTGCGGGAGAAAGGGGGTGGCAGAGAGGGAGAGGGAGAGGGAGAGAGAGAGAAGGAGAGAGGGGAAAAAAAGAAATGGGGCCAGAGAGAGAGAATTAGAAGAGGATGGCAGAAAGATAAAAGGGGGATAGTCAAAAGAGAGAAAGGGGGTGCCCATTTTTTTCTTGGCTCTTGCCTCCTTTGGTGTTCATTGGCAAGAAATGCAGCCCTCGAGAGGAAGAATGTTCCTCACCCCTGCTGTATTCACATACTTGAGAATCAGCCCCACTGAACTTCAGATTACACATGAATAGGCCTGGACTGTGAAGCCTTTTAGGCTTCTTCCTGCTGTAACTATTTGATCACTTGCCCTTTAGGTAACTAGGATAAAGTATGGTAATTCAAAACAGAAACTTTTTATTCATCTGCATTGCTATTTGCTCAAACCAAGCAAGGTTTAAATCTTACTGTATTTTAATATCTACTTTAAGTAAGTGACTAGTTTACAATCAAAAGCTATCCACTTCAATCCGTAATGCGATTCAAACCTGTGTGCGACTCCACCATTCTCCTAGAACTGACAAAGAGACTGATGGTGCAATCCTATGGAAGTCAATTCAGGAGTCAATTCCATTGAATCCCCACTGAATTGCCTGGATGAAGGATGGCTTTTGTATGGATGGAATGTACCCCACTGTACAAAGATAAGAGTCACATCCATTGCTCTGCCCACTTTGCCTCTCTCCCAACCCACCATTGACATGTGGCCCTTGGAAGATTCCCCACGAGGGAATGTGGCCTTCAGGCTGAAAAAGTCTCTTCATCTTGATCTACCCAATTATTGTCTATTTTTTAAAATTCTTTTTATTAGTCTTTTGTTATTATTATTATAATATAAAAAATTTAACATAGACAACATAACAGTATAAAGGTATAAAAATACCCCTAAATCCTCCCCCCAGAGCCAGTGCTTATGGTATTAAAATTGCAATTATGTTGAGGTGTAATGATACATAGGTGATTGTTGGTATACAAGTGAATTTTCGGAGGCTTTTGCATATATTGTGATATAATCATATTTTAGAGATGTGATTGGCAGCAGCTCTCCAAAAATTCAGGCCAGGAGTTCTCCATTTTCCTAGCTCCTTTTCAGTGGAGATGCAAGGAGCTGAACCCAGGACCACAAACAAACCATGTGACTATACCATTGAACCACAAGTGTCCCAATTCTATTGGGTAAGGTAGGGGTGCCCTTAATCAAATCCATAAACTCCATTCCCTGATTATCCCCAATTTTAACTAAATTATACCCTTCCATGCAGTCATCTAAAAACTGTATCTACAGGACTCATTGCAAAATGTAAGGGTGGTGGGCACCCTCTCTCCCCTTGTGATTTGAGTTCTGGAATGATAGTCTCACCCACCTTCTAACATGCAGTTACTGGGGACAAATATTGTATGTAACAGTCCTCGGTAAAATAAAAGCAGACCTGCCTTGAACCTGCCTATAATCTTATGAGCCTTATGAGGTGCTGTGGAGAGCAAATGCTGACATCATCTGCCGGTAGGGATGGGGTTTGGTAGCTGGTTCCTATCTGTTTGAATTCTGACAGTCTGGCTTTCAGCACCATCCTTTTTTTGTTCCTGATTGTTTGCGCAATTGAAGATTTGCTGTTTTTTTCCAGCAAAAAAATAGCATAATTGCTAACGAAAATGCTAATGAAAATTCTCCTGCTGTAGGCACTTGTTCCACTGAGTTAAGTTAAGAATGCATCATGTTAGAGGAAAGCTAATTACAAAGACATTAATGTAAAATTTGGAGCAGAGTGTTTTTTTTTTTTTTTTAAACCATGCCAATGACAGCTGTGACCCACCGCAAGAAATCAGTGCCGGTCCAAAAAAACACAACGAATTGTTGTATTATGTCAACTGGACCAACGGGATCAATTGATAGGCCCTCTTTGCTCTGCCTGGTGAATGAGGTGATAATGAGGCTTTCAAGGTTTTTTTTGCGGTAGATTCACACAGAGGAGGTCAGAGGATGAGGAAAGGAATTGAGCAGAGGCTACGCAATTCTTTCATTTTCTTTGAGGGGTTCCTACTTCTTTGTAGGATTGTTTGCATTGCTAAATGTTTTTCAGCTGGCTGAAGGTCTTTTTGTCAAAGTTGAACGTGTTTTATGAAGATAGAAGTAAGCACTGTGAGTTCATCAGAGTTTACTCCAAGGAAACTGTGCACAGGATAGCTGTCCTGCTGATCCTAAAAAAATTGGGTATTATCCTGTGGACTGCTGCTGCTTGGCGTGTATAATAGACCAAGTTTCATTACTGGACTCTCCTAGGGTGCATTGCTATGGACACTCCATGGAGTGTGTAGCTATGGGGTGGGGTGGGATCATGATGAGTTCCTGCACTTCAGCGTTTACCAATACATCCCTGCACATCCTTCCCCCTTTATAGAAAACCAGGGTTGCCCTTTCTACAAAAACATGGCACATTGAAGAGAAATATCGGGAAGAGGAATAGGACATTGGAAATGATAGAAATGATCCAAGGACCATCCTTTCCAAACCAGCAAGTTCTCTCCCCTACCCCCCCTTTTTAAAAAGTCATATTTCTTTCTCATTTTCCTTTTAACCATCCTGCTGCTTGCTGAGATGATGGAAAAGCTTTTGGTCTACTTCACCCAGGGTATAAAGATTCCATCCCTCCCCCCTGCGTCTGTAATGACTGATTCACACACGATTTGTGGCAGATCTTATCACTCCCACAGAGTGCTCTAACCTTCAAACGTTTTAAACCTGTTCTTTTTTAGAATGGCACTTAAATCTTGCTCAGAAATTGATTATTGTTCCATTTTAAACCCTCAGCTGATTGATTGTCGGCTAAGTCCAGAGCTTATCCCCAGGTGTATTTAAAAGCTCAAAATGACATTGTATACCCCCACTGTGTAATGACAGTCTCCTAACAGAGGCTGTGGATAAATCCCCCATTTTTCCTGCCCTCATTAGGACCCAGATAAAGGTTATTTTTTGGGGGGGGATTGATCAGAGCCATGTCTCATTACCCTTTACCGCATAGGATGCCTTTTAAGGCTCACATTAAGGAGAGATTTTTTCTTGATCCCTGCCACTCAGCAAATAACTCCTCTGATTGTAGATGATCTAAGAGATGATATGTTCACTGGCTGAGATCTCCCCCTTACTCCCCATCTCATAGGACTATACCACATGTGAGGGAGATGCGAGTTCAGAAGCAAGGCCAGCTTGGGACACTTTGCTGCCAGAGTTGAAGGACAAGACGGTGTCTCACTCCCAATTCCATGGGCAGAAGCTGATTGGGCAATCACAAGTCTTTCTTTACCATGTTTTTTGTGGTGTGGTGCTAATAGTGACAAGGCCCCATCCATCCCTCCCCTCCACTGCCCTCCTCCTCCTCCTCCTCCTCTCTTCCTGCCTCCTCTTACGTCTTCTAGAAACTTTTCTGGCTATCCATGGCTACTACTAGCCATGATGGCTATGTTGTGCTTCCACAGTTGGAGGCAGTATGCATCTGAATACCAGTTGCTAGAAACAGCAGGAGGGAGAGTCCTTTTGCACTCAGGCTGGCGGCTTTCTCACAGTCATCTGGTTGGCCCAGAGCTTGGAAAAGTTACTTTATTGAACTACAGCTTCCATCAGCCCCAGCCAGCATGGCCACTGGATTGGGCTGATGAGAGTTGTAGTTCAAAAAAAGTAACTTTTCCAGCCTCTGGGTTGGCCACTGTGTGAACAGGATGCTGGACTAGATGGGCCACTGGCCCGATCCATAAGAACATAAGAAGAGTCTGCTGGATCAGGCTAATGGCCCATCTAGTCCAGCATCCTGTTCACACAGTGGCCAACCAGATGCCCCAATGGGAAGCCCGCAAGCAGGACCTGAACGCAAGAGCACTCTCCCCTCCTGTGGTTGACAGCAACTGGTTTTCAGAAGCATGCTGCTTCTAATAGCCATTGATAGCCTTATCTTCCCTGAATTAGTCTAATATTTTTTTAAAGCCATCCAAGCTGGAGGCCATCCCCACCTCTTGGGGGTGCGAATCCCATTGTTTAACTACACGCTGCAGGCTCTCCTTATGTTCTTAGAACACCTTAGCAGCAGCAGTGCTGCAGCTACATCTCCAGGCCTTGCCTCACTCTGAGAAAGGGCAGAGGGGGTCCTTCTTCAGAGGGAGGCACTGTGGGCAAGGTAGCCAGGAGAATGCCTATTCTGCCATTGCAGTTTGCTGTGAAGGCTCGAAAGGCTTTTTATATTTAGTGTTCTTTGGGGGTGGGGGCAAGCTTTAAAAAGTTTTCTGAGTTTGAAAAAAGACCGACAAGTCAATCAATCTTTATTTACAGTCAACTGACCACAAATACAGAACATAGTATTATTATAAGATAAAAACTACATGATAACAGAGACTACAACAAACCAACAAACCACAAAAGCAACTCAATTAGTTTAATTGCCATTAACAATCTTGCAGGGTCTGGTCAAGATGGCCAAGTTCAGAAATGTTGCCACTTGCTCAGTAATTGCCTTGACAAGTCTAGCAGCTCACTTTAACAAAATTTAACAAGGCATCTTCCAAAGACAGAAAACAGAGACAATGATTTAGCATGATACGGGCCACTAAGAAAGGCCATATAAATAGGAGCACCTGGAACATGTATGGATGGACACAAGCACACACATGCAGTTCTCCAGCCCACTAATGTGCATAAAAATGTTTGCTTGTTTGTTTATATCCTGCCTTTCCTCCCAGTAGGAGCCCAAGGCAGCTATTTGTAAAAACAGCATACAATAATGCATTGCATTAGGGAAAAACACTTTGCCAAAACGTGTATATTAGGAGAAAATCATACTAAAAGGCTGATGAATTCTCATGAGAACTTTTTTTTTTAAAAAAAATTGCAAACATGTGGAAATGTGGGAAACTGAATTTAAGATTGGAAAAGTGAAAAACTGAGAGAAACTGAAATTGACAGATTAACCCATCCTAACCCATCCTAAACTAAACTTGCAGAGAAATGTCCTAATGATGAGAGGTGTTTAATAGTGGAACAGACTGCCTTGGAAGATAATAGACTCTCCTCTCCTGGAGGTATCTGAGTAGTTATACCCATTTGTTAGGAATGCCATCATGCATTGTAGATCCTGCATTAAGCAGTGGGGTAGACTGCATGGCCTCCAAGGTCCCTCACAGCTCTGAAGATTCTATGTGCCTTTGGTTCTATATATAAGACACACCTTTGAATTGTGCTAGTTCACCAAAGTTAGCTAGTTATACTACAATTGTATCAGCAGCAGTATGAATTCTTTTCTTTAGATGATGGTCACATCCACACCATACATCTAAAGCACATTTAAAGAACATGGCCTCCCTCAAAGAAACCTGGGAAGTGGAGATCATCCAGCACAGAGCTGCAATTCCCAGCACAATTTCCAGGATATTTTTTGGGGGGTGTTTTAAATGCACTGTGTGGATACAACCAATATCTCATTAGCTAAAAAGTCAGCATCATACCTATGACAATTATATGATGTGTTACATGCCAGGTGGATCTTCATTGTAATGAAAACTTTTCTTTTTAATTAACACCATCATCATCAGTTCTGGAGCTCCATGAGTGTCCTTTAAATATATGGCACTAATGAGAGAAATGTAAGTGAAAAGCATGTAATTGAAAGCTAGATTAGTTCATTTCATGCAGTGGGATTGCAGGATTTATGAGCGCCTCTCATTGGCAGCCACAAACAAATTAATAATCATGGAGAAATGCAAAAAGAGACAGAGAGATAATTTTCAGGGCTTGTTTTTCCCTTCTCTGTCAGCAGTTGGTATACATTTTCATCTCTAACCTAGGATTCAGTCTTTGAAATTCTTTGATTAGTCATATCTTGGGTGATTTATTCGGGGGCAATGTAATGAGAACAAATGGGTTCTCCCAAATATAACAAGGCAGGCTTTAATGGTCTGGAGAACGACTAGGGACTTTGACCTTTCCTCTCCATCCAGGGGGTTCTTCCCTTCTTGTTATAGAATCTAAATGAGGATTTGGCTCATGGAGATCTGTGCATTTATCATTTCCCAATTAGCTGGCTTACAGCTCTCTGCATGAAGAATGAAAAGGAGGCTTTGGATGGAAAGGAGGAGATAGCTAGGTTTCTTTTCCACAGTGCTTTCATTAGGAGTGAAGGAGGAATCTGTTTTAAAAGGATTTATATATGGAATTCAGCAGGCTGTACCCAGATTGAGCTTTGCTTGCATTGGATCGCCTCTTACCTTGTGCACACGCTTACGTCTAGCCATTGATGCACTGTCAATTTTCTTCCTAAAGAAGTGTGACTCATTATAGGCAAAGTTACACACAAAATGTGTATATTATATGCATAGTATTTATTTATTTATTTAATTTCATTTATAAACCGCCCATAGCCAATGGCTCCCTGGGCGGTGTACAGCATACAATAATACAATAAATGAACAAAATCACAGATAAAAATACAAATTCATAATAACACTAAATGATATTAGCATAGCTAAAACATTAAAACAGTAAAATACATAGAAATATATTAAAATGCCTGGGAGAATAGGAAGGTTTTAGCTTGGCGCCGAAAGGATAGCAGCGTAGGCGCCAGGCGTACCTCCTCGGGGAGACTGTTCCACAATTCGGGGGCCACCACCGAAAAGGCCCTAGATCTTGTCATTACCCTCCGAGCCTCTCGGTGAGACGGTACTCGGAGGAGGGCCTTAGATGTCGAACGAAGTGTACGGGTAGGTTCATAGCGGGAGAGGCATTCCATCAGATATGTATAAAAGTGTCAAGCCCCATATTTCTGAAACATAGTTTTAGAAGTATGAATACATAAGTATTTTTATACAGTGATATGCATTGTTGTATGTACCTGTTTATGTGCTGATTGCTTTAAGAACCTGAAGTGCACAGGAGTAAAATAAACATACTATTATATGTAAAATAATGCATAGAATAACATGTATAATATGTGAGAATTGTTCCAATGGGTGTAGAGAAATGTAGTAGTAGACTATGTGCTCTGGATGCATAAGGTCTCAAGTTCTCCCCCACCTCAATATTCACTTTAAAGATCTAAAGCTTAACTTGGCAATTACTTGACTGAAGAACTGCATTTCAGCATACGGAGCAGTGTGAATTTCAAAGGACGGGTGGGTTTCCGTTTGTGTACTGTTTCAGAAAGTGCGAATTAGTATTTTCAATTATTCCACTATTCTGCCCACCCCTTCCATCATCACCCTTATGGCACTGACAGTACACTGAAAAACTGGTCCGATTTTGATCTCACCCTAACCCTTTCTCTTTCCATCAAAGTACAGCTCAGGCAAGTAAAACTAAGCAAAAACTGCTACTTATTGATTGATACCCAATCTACTTTCATCTCATTCTAACCACATGTGAGGTTAAGAATGAATTGCTCCTCAGGCACCTCACAGATGTACATAGGCACTTGGAGGTGAATGCTGATTTTCATTGTGGTCAACAAAATTAATAAAGGGCATCCACACTCTTACAAAAGTGTCTTTCTTTGTCTGTCCTCTTGCTACTCTCAGATTTTGTGCAAGCTTCTCCAATAGTGCAACCTGCCAAACTTTTATACCATTGTTCCAAAGTTACTTGTTTGAACTCCTTCCAGTTTTGTGCCATCACCATGCTTGCAGATGAACAGAACCAATTTAACAACTCCTTGCATTTTAAATCTCTATTTATGCCCTTAAACAATCCTCAAAATGCCAGTTGTGGGGTAGATCTTATCCAGAAAGTGCAAATTAGGTATGTTTGCCACCCTGGGCTCCTACTGGAAGGCAGGGTGGGATATAAATCTAATAAATAAATAATTATAAGTAAATAAATGCAAATCAGATTGAATGTTCCCCCCATTCCTATCCCCAGAGAAGATGGGGGTGTCTTCAAGAGCTGTGTGAATGAGAGGAAAGGGAAGTTCCACTGCATTAGTGGAAGTCATCCCGCTGGTGCAATGACCTCACTGGATGCAACCCATCATTTCCCCCCTGATTAGGGGTCTGTGGGTGATGCTGAAAGGCCAAATGCTTCGATTCCAACTGTAATCTCCCCCCTGAAGCCGCACTGATTGATAAAATGATCTGGGAAATGAGGAAGAAAACAAACAAGACCAAAAGAAAGGAAACAACAACAGATTAAGAGTTAATCATCTTTTAACTGTCGGTAGTCACAGTCTCTGGCTGTTGCCTCGGCCAACCTTTTTTTTTTTAGCATTCTCTCATTGGGAGCAAGAAATGCCATGAGCAGCTCCTTCAGATTTGGTATGTGTCATGTTCCTTGTGACTCATGCCTCCCACAAGGAAAGCAAATGCTAGACTTGGGCGAGGGAGGAAATGGGGGAGCAAAAGGTGCAAGGGGAAAAAAAGGCATACACTAGGGAATCCAAAGAGGGGGTAGCAGTTTCCCCCATGTTGCTGTTACTTCTCTTATTGCACTTGGATGGAGCAGAAAGCAAAGCATAACTCACACAAGGTTTCTCAGCCAACGTGGGTGATTGATTATTTGACATGGAGTTTGTAACTGGGATTGCCAGATAAATGACAGGGAGGTGGCTCAGGCATAGAAATAAGTCATGGTTTGCAAAACTACACCATGGTTTGTCATGATAAAAAGTAAAGGTAAAGGTGTCCCCGCACTTACAGTGCGAGTCGTTTCCGACTCTTAGGGTGACATCTTGCGACGTTTACTAGGCAGACCGTATATATGGGGTGGGATTGCCAGTTCCTTCCCCAGCCTTTCTTTACCCCCCAGCGTATGCCGGGCACTCATTCTACCGACCACGGATGGATGGAAGGCTGAGTGGACCTCGACCCCTTTTACCGAAGATTCGACTTCCTCCTTTCGTTGGAATCAAACTCCGGCTGTGAGCAAAGCTTCGGCTGTGTTACCGCCGCTTACCACTCTGCGCCACGGAGGATCTTGTCATGATAAACAAACAAAAAGTATCTGGCACACCATGTTTGGTGAGTAGCTGCCAAACCAGGTTCTGGAAGTACCTGGATGCTCACATTGGGGGTTGCCACAAGTGAGATTGGGAACAATAAAAGAGCAGGCAGCCTGGCCAATAGTCAGGGATCGTGGGGGTTGTAGTAGTCCAAGAACATCTGGGGAACAGGGTTGCGGAAGGCTGCTATAGAACAGAGGTGAGGACCCTTTGGACCTCCAGATGTTGGACTCCATCTGCCATCAGCCCCAGCTATGATGGCCAATGGTCAGAAATGATGGAAGATCTAGTCCAGCAACATTGGGAGGTTACCCACTCCAGGTATAGAGGAATGTAACTAGAAATGGCAGGATAAGAAGAATGAAAGCAGTGTGGGAAGATATTGTGCAGGGATGTTGTCTGGATCCAAATAACAGTAAAATTAGTGCTATGCACCCATGGACTTCATTGTCTCCAAATGCAAAACTTCTGTGTGGCTGCATGGCATTTATTTTTTAAAAAAAGAATATTGTGGCAGCATTTAAAATAGCTTGTTATGCTGCACCTCACGTAACTTTTTGGACTCTTCCCCGAAAAGAACCCTTGGCCCTTGGTTCAGTGGAGGCTGGTCCATTAGGGTGAGTGGGACACTGCCCTGCCAACCTCAGTCTGCCCTCAGCCACCCCCTATCTGCCTGTCTTCTGACTTGCAACCAGTCCAGGGGGTGGCATTGCCTGTTAGCATCCTCCCCCTTAGTCCCAGCATTGTCCTTATCAAAATCAGCAAGGAGGAGATGTTGGTTCCACCTACCATTAGCCTCCCTGACTTCTGCCCCACCAGTCCCAATGGGCACCAGACACCACTGCCTTGGTTATGTAGATCCTGTGCCACATGCTCTGATTGGGAGGGATAGTTCTATACCTCCAAGGGGACTATGTTTGTGTTTCTCATATAGCATTCTCCCCTGTAATGTATGTGAAACCCAGAACCAGACCTCTCCTTGTAATGCGGGAGGAATGTATGAGAAAAGATATTCTCTGAAACACCATGGAGACAAAGCTGTACAAAGTGTGTGTGTGTGTGTGTGATTTTCTATCCTTGTTCTACAACCTTTTGTTATTATAATAGTAATAATATTTACTATATGCTAAGTGCCTATAATTACCAAAACATTGCCTGTCGTATTCTGCTGTTTGGATTTATTCCATTTGTAGAAATGATCCCAGTTGTGTTCTCCCTGCCCTGCCTTTTTATATTTATTTTTTAAAAAATAAAATAGCGGCAGTGCTAAATAGCATTAATGAACTGCAGGCAAAAAGTGTTTGTCATGTTTATTAAATCTGTCAACTTGAAGGGAGATTATATAATTGCAGGAAGAGGTGGTTCTTATTTATTTATATGCTGCCATCTATGTGCATTGCCCTTTTTACAAAGCACAAGAGGACAGGTCCCAGCCCCAAGGAGCTTACAATCTGTAAAACCAGAAGAAAAGCCTGTTGGATCAGTCTAATGGCCCATCTAGTCCAGCATCCTGTTCTCACAGTGGCCAACCAGATGCCCATGAGAAACCGTCAATTAGTACCTGAGTACACGAGAACTCTCCCTTCTTGCAACTGGTATTCAGAGGCATACTGCCTCATGTGTGATGTGGCTGCAACAAAGGCAAATGCCATTTTAGGCTGCATTAACAGAAGTATAGTTTCCAAATCGCATGAAGTATTGGTTCCCCTCTATTTGGCACTGGTTAGGCCTCATCTTGAGTGCTGCATCCAGTTCTGGACACCACACTTTAAGAAGGATGCAGACAAACTGGAACGGGTTCAGAGGAGGGCAATAAGGATGATCAGGGGACTAGGGAAAAAGCCCTATGAGAAGAGACTGAAAGAACTGGGCATGTTTAGCTTTGAGAAGAGGAGACTGAGGGGAGATACGATAGTACTCTTCAAATACTTGAAAGTTGTCACACAGAGGAGGGCTGGGATCTCTTCTCGATCATCCCAGAGTGCAGGACACGGAATAATGGGCTCAAGTTATAGGAAGCCAAATTTCAACTGAACATCAGGAAAAACTTCCCAACTGTTAGAGCAGTATGACAATGGAACCAATTACCTAGGGAGGAGGTGGGCTCTCTAAGAGGGAGCTGGACAGCCACCTGTTGGGTATACTTTAATTTGGATTCCTGCATTGAGCAAGGGGCTGGATTCGATGGCCATAGAGGCCCCTTACAATTCTACGATTCTATGATTCTATAATTCAACACCATAAGGCCATCAAGTCCAAACCCCTGCTCAATGCTGGAATCCAAATCAAGAGCTTTCCCCTTCCTCAATTTGTCCAATCCTTTTTAAAAGCCATCCAAGTTGTTGGCCATCACTGCCTCTTGTGGGAGCAAATTCCATAGTTTAACTTTGCACTGCATGAAGAAGTCCTTTTTTTTTTGGTCTGTCCTGAATCTTCCAACATTCAGCTTCATTGGATGTCCATGACTTCTAGTGTTATGAGAGAGTTAGAAAAAGATTTATTTATCCATTTTCTCCACACCATGTCATGATTTCATATACTCTTTGTGTCATCTGTTAGTCATGCTTTATTTTTGAATTTTCATATCGAAGCGCTTGCTTTGATGGGTATGCAATGCAAATGTAAACACCTTCATTGGCTGCCATGGTCAGTTGTATCAGCGGCGACTCTTTCCTGCCTTGTCCTCTTCATGAACAATGACCAAACATTAACAGAGAGAGATTGAAAGCATCATCAGTGGTGATTTAAACCCTAAGCATGACCTCTCTCTTTGTCAGGAGATGGCAGGGCTAGAAACAGAAGCCTTCAATTCTGTGTGCAGCTCCCCTGTGTGGTGAGCTATTGGAACTGCAGCTTAGAACACCTTCCTGGCAGTGGGGTGTCCTCAGGTTTTGGACAGGACCCTCCTGGACAGGAAGAGCTATAGAAATGCTTCCTATTTGGGCTAGGACTTTGTCTGAGCATCCAACTCTTCCTGGCTCTGGTATGTTCCTTGCTCTGATTTCTTCCTCCTTAGCTGCTGGCTCTCACCTGTGACAGCTGCCTATGGGTCAGCCATGACTTACTATTTCTTTCTTTTACCCCATCATCCCAACTCCTTTTCTCCTAAAAACAATTACAAATGATGATAATGTGTGACTCGCATGTGTGGTTTGTCACAACTCAGTTTTGGGCTACAACCCACTAGTTGGACCGACAAGCTAGAAGATTCAAGGCTCAATAGGCTTGATGCATGAGAAATCAGGCACACACTTGCAGCCAGAGTCTATAAACAATTATTATAATGCAACTATTTAAGAGACCCCCTCCAGTTTTAAAATTAGAATTGGGGATTGTCCATACAAAGTGGAAGACTTCCACTGGATTTATAAATGTCTGCAACCTTAATTTTCTAAAATTTGGGTTTGGGAAAGCTTTACAATGGCAACATGATAATAAGACATACATGGATAACAATAAATATATATATATATATATATATATATATATATATATATATATATATATATGTTATACGATACCCAGTCATAGCCACATGAACAGAGTACTGAAGGTGCTGAAAAGTCTTCTCTTCACAGTAGAAGCTATCAGGACACACCTGCAAGATGGAAAAAGCAAAAATGCTATAAAGTTTACATTGGGATTGAGAAAGGTAACACATGGGTGTGTGAGTGTGTTACTCTTAGAAGCTTCAACAATTGCAGAATCAGCAAGGAAGGTGTCACAACTATGGACATCCAGTGTGTGTGGGTAAGTAGAGTAAGTTCCCCTTCCACCATATGAATCGTAACCCTCAGATTCCCAGCTTACTTTTTTTTTAAAGAGTAAATGGCTACCATTTGTAGAATCTGAGATACGAGGCAAAATGTACAGGTACTCTTCTCATGTTTTGGTGACAAACTGGTCTGTTCCCACCTTTTAGTGTTTTATTTCACTCCCCACCTTCTGGAATAATTCCTGTGGGTGACTAAACTCAAGCAGCAGCTGGGATTCCAACGTATGGGAGGAGGAAACAGTGGCATTAGGAAAGGCCAGTGCTACAAAGGCTGGAGGTGCTGAATGTAGATGTAGGCTCCAACTCTGAGCTGGACCCTGCCAGCCAGGAGCCTCTCGATCCAGAGACAGCCAAAGTGGGGCCCCTGCACTCAGCATCCTTTGAGCCAGATTATGCTGAGAAGCTGACCCCCTTGACACCATAGCTTCACATCCTCTGGTGCCTGCTCACCAGCACAGAAAATGAGCTGACTAAAACGTGATGGAGTGCTAGGCCACATTCACCCTTACATTATCTACTATGTTGTTGTTATGTGCCTTCAAGTCGATTACGACTTATGGTGACCCTATGAATCAGTGACCTCCAATAGCGTCTGTTGTGAACCACCCTGCTCACATCTTGTAAGTTCAAGTCTGTGGCTTCCTTTATGGAATCAATCCATCTCTTGTTTGGCCTTCCTCTTTTTCTACTCCCTTCTGTTTTTCCCCAGCGTTATTGTCTTTTCTAGTGAATCATGTCTTCTCATGATGTGTCCAAAGTATGATAACCTCAGTTTCATCGTTTTAGCTTTTAGTGATAGTTCAGTTTAAGCAGTCATGGCTTCCCTTAAAGAATAATGGGAAATGTCATTTGTAAAAGGTGCTGAAAGTTGTTAGGAGATCACTATTCTCCCCATGGACTTGCAGTTCCCAGAGTTCCTTGGTTAGAGGGATTGATTGTTAAACTACTCTGAGAATTCCAGCACTGTGAGGGAAATAGGGGTCTCCTAACAACTCTCAGCACCCTTCACAAACTACACTTTTTTGGGGGAAGTGACGGTTTAAACTGGAATAATAGTGGAATAAATGTGTAGTATGAATGTGGCCCTAGGTTCCAGGCCAGGTGACTAGCCCTTGAAGGCTCTCCAGAAAGGAGGTTGATAACCAGCCCAAGAGAGATCAAAGACCACAGTTCAGCTCCAGATCTGATCAGAGCAATTTGTTAGCTTGGAGCTGTCCAAGGTCCTTCTGGTATCTGCTGTGCCCTGTTGGCTCCCACAAGTGGTCAGGACAGGCCAAAATGTAAGGCAAAGCCAATAAATCAGTGGTGGCTTCAGTGATGCCATTGCCATTTTCTGGTTGGCCACTGTGAAGACAGAATGCCGGACCCAATGGGCCTTTGGCCTGATCCAGCAAGCTCTTCAGATGTTCCATCTGGGGAGGGTACTTGAGCCATGCATACCAGCCCTTTCTCTTCCACCTCCAACCTTCCTGTGTTGGTCTGAAGAGGGGGCGTACTTGCCATCCCTTAGGCAATGGCGATCCCTAATTGTGCAGGGGTTCCCAGTTCCAGGGAGCACTGTAAGTAGGGTCGTGCATGAAACCTGATCCAATTCACAGCCCAATATGGTGCTCTGGAACAGCCCCAATCCGACCTGGGATAATCTGGGGCTGACCTGACCTAGATCCAAGCCCCAAACCAATTTACGGGGCTTGTACAGTTATGCAGTTGTGTGTGTATGTGTGCGTGTGTGGGGGGTGTTGAGCCATTTCTGCCCTTCTCCCCATCCCTCCCATTTGTTGAATCAGGGTTTTAAACCATAATTAAACAGGTGGTTGGGAAGACGGGAGGAGACTCACATGCTGCCTGCACATCTCCTTCTCCCTCCATTTGGCTCTGCCAGACTGCCCCCCCCGACTTGCTCTGGGTGTACCTGATCTGGAGCTGCCTCATCCCGATCCAGCCACATACCCAGTCGACCAATCAGCCCAATTTGGTTCAGGATCCAGGATTCATCCAGATCTGGTGCACAGCCCTAATGGTAAGCACATTCAGCCAAACACACATTCAATTCCACTTCAGACTTTCCCACTCAACACCGAAAGTTCAGGGCTGGAGGGGCTGGAGTTTGTGCCCCTCCACTGACAAAGTCTACGAATGCCTGACAAGAGCTTTAAATAAGCAGGCTGCAGGGCAGTGCATCAACAGTTCAGTTTCTCAGCCAGGATCTGTGTCTCACAATAAATCCTGCCTTCCCTGTCTGTGAAAACTGTGCCACGTTCCTGACTCATTAAATGAAAAGATCCCCTGATGGTAGCAGAGCAAGTCAGACTACTTTTAATTATTTCTGCAAGCGTCATAAATTAAGCTGTCTCTGTGCGTTGCAGCGTTCTCACTGCCCCTTAATGGGTTCCTCGGTGCTACAGGTGCAAAGCATTATTCCCATTTAGCAGTTGCTTCTGACATTTCCACCTTATGAAAAGAAATTTGATTTCTTTGAATGCTCCCTGGAACTGATTTAAACTTGAAGCACTCAGTTTTGTGGATGTTTTTAAAGGCCACAGGAACCAAGCAGTTTGTTTGTTTGTTTGAGCGAATTATTTATATTGTTCTGTTCTATTTGGAACAGTTTTATGTGTTTTATAATTGGAATGTTTTTATCTGTTTTCATAATTGTATTTTCTATTGATGTAAGCCACCTGGGACCTTACGGTGAAAGGGAGGGTAATAAATCTTATAAATGAATGGTTGGGTTTTTTTGTCCACACATAGGCAGCAGGCGTCAGTTTTAAATCATTGTCTCTAATACAGCAGAATGGTGCTATTCACAGATTTAAAGCAGGGTTTTCAGTTCCACAGAAGTCTTAATTATTCATAACAATATTAGAAGAGCCTGCTGGATCAGCCAATGGTCCATCTAGTCCAGCATCCTGTTCTCACAGTGGCCAACCAGATGTCCATGGGAAGCCCACAAACAGGACCTGAGTGCAAGAGGACTCTCCCTTCCTGCAGCTTCCAGCAACCGGTTCTCAGAAGCATACTGCCTCTGACTATGTTGGCAGAGCACAACTGTCATGACTAGCAGCCAACGATAGCCTTCTCCTCCATGAATTTGTCTAATCCTCTTTTAAAGCCATCCAAGCTGGTATAACACAGTGGGGAGGAGAGCCTGGCTGGGAGTCCAGAGTCTGTGAGCTCAAATCCCTGCTCATGTCTCCTGGGCCAGCTAAAGATCACCCCCACAGCGAGTGGCTCAGGGGTTATGTCTCCTGCTACCTGTGCAGCCGTGGGCAAGCTGCATAGTCCCAAGGAGCCCGGTTGCCCCCAGCTGGCAGTTGCGGACAAGGAAGGGGCTGGCTTGTGTAGCTGTGGCAAGCTGAGCAGGCCCTAGCTGGCTGGGAAGGACTAGCTTCAGAGGGAGGCAATGGTAACCCCCCTTTGAATACCGCTTACCATGAAAACCCTATTCATTGGGTAGCCATAAGTCGGGATCGACTTGAAGGCAGTCCATTTCCATTTTCAAGTTGGTGGCCATCACTGCCTCTTGTGGGAGCAAATTCCATAGCTCAGCTCTGTGCTGCGTGAAGCAGTACTTTCTTTTTGTTTGTCCTGAATTTTCCAACATTCAGCTTCATTGAATGTCCATGAGTTCTAGTGCTATGAGAGAGGGAGGAAAACTTTTCTCTATCCACTTTCTTCATGCCATTCATAATTTTATACACTTCTATCATGTCTTCTCTGACTCACCTTTTCTCTAAACTAAACAGCCCCAAATGCTGCAACCTTTCCTCCATCCCCTTGATGATCCTGGTTGCCCTTTTCTGAACCTTTTCCAACTCTACAATATCCTTTTTAAAGTGAGGCAACCAGAACTGTACACAGTATTCCAAATGTAGCCACACCATAGATTATACAATGGCATTATAATATTGGCAGTTTTATTTTCAATACCTTTCCTAATGATCCCTAGCATGGATTTTGCCTTTTCCATAGCTGCCACACGCTGGGTTGACATCTTCATCAAGCTACCCACTAAGAACCCAAAGTCTCATTCCTGGTCAAACTCTTTCTGGCTGCTGAATATTTCTGTGTCATTCAGAAGCTTGCACACTGCCGCCCTGAATCAGAGGGTTGTATTCATCTAAGTCTAAGTCTTACTCAAAGTAGACCCATTAAAATTAATGAACCTAAACTAGTATGTCCATTAATTTCAGTGGGTTTACTCTGAGTAGGATTAATTTTGAATACCACCTAGAACTCGGCAAAAGTAACAACATAGTGTGTAGAATATGTAGCCTTTGGCTTCCAGAATGTTCCATTCCAGATAGTGTCAGAGGCTTGCAAAAGGCTTCATCATCTTGCTTTGTTGTTGGAACTGTAAAATACGAATACTCTTCCCTGGATCTGTTCCCACCCATCCCCTTAGACATGTGCACACACTTCATTTTTCACTCTGAGCCTTGAAAAGCGCATAGAGCTGAAAGAAATGGGAAAGAATCTTTCCAACTCCCTCTTTCAGCTGTATGTACTATTCAAGGGAGAAAAAGTAAAGACCCCCATCACCTCGTGGCCATATGAAGACAAGGGTGACTCCCCTCCTCCCATGGACTGTTTTGGCTTCTTTTCTGTGGTGGCCCCCGAACTATGGAACAGCTTACCTGAGGAGATACGCCTGGTGCCTACGGTACTTTCTTTTAGGCGCCAGGTTAAGACCTGGTTATACTCCCAGGCATTTTAACGTTCATGTTTTATATTCAATGTTTTTTACTCTACCTTGTTGTGACCTTGTATGTTTTATTGTAACTTGGTATTTTAACTCTGCTGTTCACCGCCCAGAGAGCTATTCGCTATGGGCGGTCTATAAATAAAATAAAATAAATAAATAAATAAATAAAACTGTGGAATTCCCTCCCATTGGAGCTACACACAATCCTAGTCCTACTCAAAGTAGACCCATTGAAGCTAATATAGATGCATATTGATTCATTTATTTCAATGGGTCTACTCTGAGTAGGGCTTAGTTGAAGCCACTAAAAACACATGTGTGCCATTTGGCAGATGAGGGTTAACAATTGGGCTGTTTGTTGCTTTGGAACTATGGATTTTGCAGCTACTGAATTATTCTTACGATAATGTAGTTTTATTGCTGATGTCTTAGTTTGCATTGTATTGTCAAGTGTTTACCACCTTGGGAACTGTTATTGAAGGGCAGTTGGCTACTGCTGCTAGGAACCCAAGGGGATTTAAAGGGCATCTCCCAGTCAGCATTTGTACTGGAATTGTTTTAAACTGTTTTTTTTTTTTAAAAAGGTGGTTTTAAAGATATTTTTAAAGATATGTTTTGTTTTAAATGTGTTTTTTAATTTTTTTTTAGTGTTTGCTGCCCTGGGCTCCTTCTAGGAGGAAGGGAATAATAATAATAATAATAATAATAATAACAATAATAATAAAGATGATGATGATGATTATCCACTTGACCTTGATTAACCAATCAGGTTCCACCATGCCCCTGGAAGAAGTCCCACCTCTATTTCTAGTTTTACAGAGAAGAAAATCCATATTCCCTCTCTTAGCTCAGGCTTAAAGCAGCACAAAATTTGCTGACCATAAGAAGTCTCCTCCTCCTCCTACCCCCCATCACTTGCCCCATTGTTCTCAAGACAAATGTTCTTTGCCAGTGGCTGTCAACACTCTCCGCCCACTCCCCAGCATTCCCATCTGTGGCTCTGGTGAATCAGCCTGACCAGGTGAGCTATTGCCTGTCACTGACTGACAAACAGAAATTTGCTGGCTTTCCCCCCTCCTTCCTACAGTGCTGACTCAGCAGCGACCCAAGGGCAGGAAGGTGGGAGAGGATGGTAAGAAGGGCTGCTGCAGAACAGAAGTGTGTGCTCACAAATGTTGCAAAAGAGAAGAAGAGGGCCAGGAAAGGAGGCCAGTTCAGGCACGAGGCAGTAAAAGAAGAACTCATTTTAAAATTCTGGCGTTAGTTACTAACTCCAGAAACTAGGAGGAACAAATCAGTGCAGGCCCAAGATTCTTCATATTAGTATTACATTTATATCCCACCTTTCCTGTTTGGTTCCTCTCCTCCCCATTTTTATCCTCACAACAACCTTGTGAGGTAGGTTAGGCTGAGAGATTGTGACTGGCCATCGGTCACATCGTGAGCTTTATGGTTTAGACTGCATTAGAATCATACAATAGTAGAGTTGGAAGGGGCCTATAAGGCCATCAAGTCCAACCCCCTGCGCAATGCAGGCATCCAAATCAAAGCATTCCTGACAGATGGCTGTCCAGCTGCCTCTTGAAGGTCTCCAGTGCTAGAGAGCCCACTACCTCCCTAGGTAATTAGTTCCATTGTTGTATGGCTCTAACAGTTAGGAGGTTTTTCCTGATGTTCAGTTGAAATCTGGCTTCCTGCAACTTGAGCCCATTATTCCATGTCCTGCACTCTGGGATGATTGAGAAGAGATCCCGGCCCTCCTCTGTGTGACAACCTTTCAAGGACTTGAAGAGTGCTATTATATCTCCCCACAGTCTTCTCTTCTCAAGGCTAAACATGCCCAGTTCTTTAAGTCTCTTCTCATAGGGCTTTGTTTCCAGTCCTCTGATCATCCTTGTTGCCATCCTCTGAACCTGTTCCAGTTTGTCTGCATCCTTCTTGAAGTGCGGAGACCAAAACTGGATGCAGTATTCAAGATGAGGCCTAACCAGTGCTGAATAGAGGGGAACTAATACTTCACACGATTTGGAAACTATACTTCTGTTAATGCTGCCTAATATAGCATTTGCCTTTTTTGCAGCCACATTGCACTGTTGGCTCATATTCAGCTTGTGATCAACGACAATGCCAAGATCCTTCTCACATGTCGTATTGCTGAGCCAGGTATCCCCCATCTTATAACTGTGCATTTGGTTTCTTTTTCCTAAGTGCAGAACTTTGCATTTATCCCTGTTGAATTTCATTCTGTTGTTTTCAGCCCAATGCTCCAGTCTATCAAGGTCCCTTTGAATTTCGTTTCTGTCTTCCACAGTATTAGCTATGCCCCCCAATTTTGTATCATCTGCAAATTTGATAAGCATGCTCTGTACCTCCTTATCCAAGTTGTTAATAAAAATGTTGAAGAGCACTGGGCCCAGGACCGAGCCCTGTGGTACCCCACTCGTTACTTCTGCCCAGTTTGAGAAGGAACCATTGATAAGCACTCTTTGACTATGATTCTGGAGCCAACTGTGGATCCACCTAATAGTTGTTCCATTCCACCCACATTTAGCTAGCTTGCTAATCAGAATATCATGGGGCACATTTTCAAAAGCTTTGCTGAAGTCCAGATATATTATGTCCACAGCATTCCCACAGTCCACAAGGGAGGTTACCTGATCAAAAAATGAGATAAGATTAGTTTGGCAGGATTTGTTCTTCATAAATCCATGTTGGCTCCTAATAATCGCTGCATTGTTTTCAAGGTGCTTACAGATTGACTGCTTTATAATCTGCTCCAGAGTTCTTCCAGGGATTGATGCTAGACTGACTGGTCTGGACTTCCCCGGTTCCTCCTTTTTGCCCTTTTTGAAGATAGGGACAACATTAGCTCTCCTCCAGTCATCCGGCACTTCACCAGTCCTCCATGATTTCGCAAAGATAATAGACAGCGGTTCTGAGAGTTCTTCGGCCAGTTCCTTCAATACTCTAGGATGCAGTTTATCAGGCCCTGCTGATTTGAACTTGTTCAAAGTGATTAGGTATTTCTTGACCATTTGTCTGTCAAGCTCAAGCTCCAATCCTGCCCCTTCTACTTTATGTTTCCCGGGAGGGTCATAGACCCTTTTTTGGGAGAAGACTGAGCCAAAGTAGGAATTGAGGACTTCTGCCTTTTCTTTGTCATCTGTTATTATTTTGCCATCCTCATTGAGTAGCTGTGCCACCATTTCTTGTCTCTCTTTTACTATGGATGGACTTGAAGAAAGCTTTTTTGTTGCTTTTAGCATCTCTCACTAATCTCAGCTCATCCTCAGCTTTAGCCTTCCTAACGCCATCCCTGAAATTCTGTGATACCTGCCTGTACTCTTCCTTTGTGGCCTGGCCTTCTTTCCACTGTCCTTTCCATGTCCTTTTTCGTTTTCAGACAGCAGTTTATCCCATTTTCCTCACATTCTCTTACCTGATAATGTCCACATTTTATTTGCGCTTTCACGCAATGGAAAAGCCACTTCTGGAAATTCAGGAGAATGTAATGGAAGTTTAGCACTCATTTCTAATGACTTCCAGAAAAAATGTGTTTGCAACCCCATTAACCCAGAAAATCATGGGAGTGAAGTGAGGAAATTTGGAGCAGTATATATTAGCATACAGTTATTTCCTGCCATTTTCACGGGAGAACAGGAGTGCGCATGTGCAGAAATGGTGGGGGAGTAGCAACATGTCCAATGACATTCCTTGTTGTGTCACACTATGCCCACTGGTGTGAATGAAATTTGGCACAACATGGCGATATATCGGTGAAAAAACTGCAGTTCCTTAATGCACCAAATCCCCCATTGGAAGATGCCTGTGTATGAATTTATTTTATGTGGGGAGAGCAGTGCACGACGATCAGCACACAATGTTGAGAGGAAGAGGGAGAGGAACCAGACAAAGAACAATCCAAGAAAGTCCTCAACGGCAGAACAGGCGGAGGATAACAATGCATACGCTACAACGGCTGTGAAGGCGGATGAAGGCTGCAGCAGATAAAAGACTTCCAATCGTCGTGGTACCCATGCCATTGGATCAAAGCCTTTTTCTGTCAAGATTGTGTGTTGATTGTCGTGCGCTGATCTCCCCACATAAAACAAATTCACGCACAGGCATCTTCCAAGCAAAGACCTTATCTTGGAAGACAATCTTACTCAGCCACAAGTGATCGCCAATGAATTCCTCTCACAGAGCTACCATTTCCAGAGTTCCCTAGGAAGAGATTTTGTTTGTTAATCCACTCTAGGAATTGTAGCCCTACGGGGAGGATAGAGATCTGGTAGCAAGCCTTACCATCCTTAACTAGCTATGGGTCCCAGGATTCTTTGGGGGAAGCCATGACTATTTAAAGTTGAATAAGAATGCTTTACATATATAGTTTGGTTGTGACCTTACTTCAGGCTCTGGTGATGGGATTGCATCCTTCATCACACCTGAAGATGGCAAGCTAACTTAGAGAGCTCAGGGCAGGCTCACACATAGCTCATACAGCTTTGTGTTCCAGCACTTCACCACTGACCCCAGCACCTGCCACCTGAGGTGGCTGCCTCATTCAGCCTAATGGCAGGGCTGGCTCTGGTTCATATTCACTGCAGGACCCTGAGGAATATTTGGCTGTATGTGTACTGAGCAAACTTTAAATGAGCAAATGAGGCACCTTCTTGCAAGCAGCAGGTATTTGATTGCAAGAAATAGGATTCTTTGCTGCTGAAAACAAACCCTCCAGCTTTTCACATGTCCCTCAGCTCAGGCTGGTTCCATCACTGCACATTTACTATGGAGTAAACCCATTTTGGTCATATGCTTTTTATGGGGTATCTGCATGGCATCATAAACAAAACATCACCCTCATGCTTTCCCTCTTTCTCTTTCTTTCAAGCTCAGCCAATTCTACCCGATTTAAAAACTCAGCAGGATAACTGTGCAGTTTGCCTAGCACAGATAGACCACTGAAATACTCAGAGCTTGGAAAAGTTACTTTTTTTGAACTACAACTCCCATCAGCCCCAGCTAGCATGGCCACTGGATTGGGCTGATGGGAGTTGTAGTTCAAAAAAGTAACATTTCCAAGCTCTGGAAATACTATTC
This sequence comes from Rhineura floridana, assembly GCF_030035675.1. Classification (NCBI taxonomy): domain Eukaryota; kingdom Metazoa; phylum Chordata; class Lepidosauria; order Squamata; family Rhineuridae; genus Rhineura; species Rhineura floridana. Next base: position 28,057,830 of record NC_084495.1, on the reverse strand, counting down.
TGGCTGGTATGGTCTTGTATACATTGCTGTAGCCATTTCCTTCTCTATGGTCTCTCTTTCCTCTCTGGGAATCAACTTTATCACTTTAACCTTTCCCTTTCCAAATAATATTGCCTTCATATCTGTTTCCCCCCACTCCCTAACTTGCAGTGGTGGGGAGGGGATCAGGAGCTGGCATGTGTAGTGGGGTGCAGCTGCCCTCTCAACACTGGCATCACTGTTGTTTACCTGTATGGGGTTGGGGTGGCAGTGAGGTTGGGACCGTGTGTTTGCATGGGTGGGAGTGCCGGATTGGTGGCAGTGCAACCATGTGGCTCTGACCTCACTGCTAAGGCTCTGACCTCCTTAGCGCCATCCAAGTACACAGCAGCAACGCCAGTGCTGGGAGGGCTTCTTCACAGCTCTGCCTTGCCACACATGCTGCGAATTGGGGCAATCCTGATTGGGAGTGCAGTGAGAGGGGAGGGAGCACTGAACCCTTTCCCCTTACTGAATGGTCCGATGAAAATTGCCCCTCCTCCAACGTTTGGACAGGAGACTGCTCACTTACCTATCGAGAGTTAGAAGTCTGGAAACAGAGTTCCTATTCCAATTTAAAGCAAAATAGCAATGTTTCATTGTGGCTAAATCATCCATGTGGCAGAGCGCTTGCTTTGCATCCTGAAGGTGTGCAATCCCCAGCATCTCCAGGTTAGACTGGAAGAGACCCCTGTCTGAAATCCTGCTGCTGCCAGTCAGTGTAGACAATACTAGGCTAAATGGACCAATGGCCTGACTTGGCACAAGGCAGCTTCCAGCCTGCTTTTGAGAGATCAGGGTTTTTTTTTTTTGGGGGGGGAGAGATTATGAGAGGGCTACAATCCAATGCATGCTTACTTCGGAATAGGCTGCACTGAACTCAGCAGGTTTTTAAAGCAAATGCATAGGATTGTGCTGGAAACCTCCCTTGAGAAGAGGCTGAGAATAAACTTATGAGCTCCTATTGAACTGAGCTGGTTATGCAAGAGCAGTGCAGCACTGCCTCTTTCCAGCCAGATACAATAATCTGCTTTCTCTCAGTAACTTTATTTATTTATTTGGGGGTGGGGAGTAAATAGAAGAAAGGATGGAGGGAGAGAGGGAGGGTAGAGTAGTCATGTGTCTGAATCAGCATCAGAGGCAGTAGTTCCATGCCAAATTCCATTTTATCCTACAGTGGGATGCTTGCTAAGACTAAGAAGCTCTCATATTGGATAAAAGAAGCATAATGGCATGTGACTGCACTTCCAATGAGGGCTGTCACTATCTGACTTTATTTCCAAAGAGGCTAGTGCCTCCCACTTTGCAGTCCTGTGCTTTCATTTTTTGAAGTTAAAAAGGGGAATGATGACTCACCAGCTGAGATCAAATATTGCTACGGTGGATCTCCCCATTCCACTAAACAGTATTTAAAGACTTCCTAATTGCATTGCAAATAAACCTTCATCATCCTGCATGGTAGACGCTCTGAGAAGCAGGATTTGGGGGAAATATCTATCTATCTATCTATCTATCTATCTATCTATCTATCTATCTATCTATCTATCTATCTATCTATCTATCTATCTATCTATCTATCTATCTATCTATCTATCTATCTATCTATCTATCTATCTATCTGTCTAGCTATCTATCTGTCTGTCTGTCTGTCTGTCTGTCTGTCTGTTATCAGTTATATACAAAAACGTTTTAATTAGGACTGTGCCTGTGTGTGTATGCACACAACAATTCCAGGCATGGTATTAGGGGAAGAAATCAGCTACCTGAGAATTTCTGCCCTCATTTTAAAAGCAAGTTTCTAGTCCTTAAGGCTACAAAAAAATGGAAATGGACTGCCTTCAAGTCAGTCCCGACTTATGGCGACCATATGAATAGGGTTTTCATGGTAAGTGGTATTCAGAGGGGGTTTGCCATTGCCTCCCTCTGAGGCTGAGAGGCAGTGACTGGCCCAAGGTCACCCAGTGAGCTTCATGGCTGTGTGGGGATTCGAACCCTGGTCCCCCAGGTCATAGTCCAACACTCTAGCCACTACTGCTACTACACTACTACAACTACATACTACTGCAAAGGGATGCTTAAAAATGTGGGAAAAGACTAAAGTCTCTGAAGGCAGAAGTGGTGTCTGACCCAGGACATCAGCTCCTCCCTGTCCCATGAGAAGTGGGAGCATGATTAATTCTGCAAAAGAAATGAACATAAGAGGTGCCTGCAGGATCAGGCCAAAGGCCCATCTAGTCCAGCACCGTGTTCTCACAGAGGCCAACCAGATGCCCATGGGAAACCCACAAACAGGACCTGAGCGCAAGAGCACTCTCCCGTCCTCTCCTTTCCAGCAACTGTGGAGGCAGAGCATAGCCATCATGGCTAGTAGCCATTGATAGCCTTTTCCTCCATGTATTTGTCTAATCCTCTTTCAAAGCCATCCAAGTTGGTGGCCATCACTGCCTCCTGTGGGAGCAAATCCCATAGTTTTACTATGCCCTGCGTGAAGCAGTATTTTTGTCTGTACTGAATCTTCCAACATTCAGCTTCATTGAATGTCCATATGAGTTCTAGTGCTATGAGGGACGGAGGAAAACTTTTCTTTATTCGCTTTCTTCATGCCATTCATAATTTTATACACTTCTTCTATCATGTCTTTTCAGACTTTTCTCTAAACTAAACAGCCCCAAATGCTGCAACTTTTTCTCCATCCCCTTGATCATTCTGGTTGCCCTTTCCTGAACCTTTTCCACCTCTACAGTAGAAGAGTCCTGCTGGATCAGGGCAAAGGCCCATCCAGTTCCTTATCTGGTTTTCACAGTAGCCATCCTGATGCCCGTGGGAAGCCTGCAAGCAGGACCTGAATGCAACAGCACCCTCCTAGCTTCTGATTCCTAGCAACAGGTATTTAGTGGCATATAGCCTCCAACAGTGGAGGGAGAACATAGCCATCATGGCTAGTAGCCATTTCCCCATTGATAGCCTTAACCTCCATGATTATGCTAACTTGCTAGATTTATTATGCTAATATTTTAGATTTTCATGCTTTATGCTGATATACTACATTTGCATACTTTGTAAAGGTTGGGGAATTCAGCTTTTCCTGGTATGAATTTGAGTTCCCTTGATGCAGTTTTTTTTGGGGGGGGGCAGGTTGGAAGGACATATAAATGCTGTTTTTTTTTAAATTGCACAGTGTCTTGGATTTGGGCTTTTTTCACATTTTGGTGGTATTCAGATGGAATGTCAAACTTGGGTTGTTCATGAGTCTCATCCCTTCCCCTTTTGTCCAAGGTGAAGATGTTAGAAGCTTCTGCTTACAGTTTGCTGCTTCACCTGGGAAACAATGGTTTGCATAAACTCATGCTGGGCTGAAAGCTCTCAGGAGAGAATTTTAACTAAATTTGTAGTGGGATTTGAGATGAAACGGGAGCAGAACCCACCCCCTTTTGCTTTCGGCCCTTTTTTTTTGCCAGCGCCTGTGCTTTCTGGTGGTGGTGGTGGGGTTAGCAGTGCTCTTCCAGGTCACCCAAGGTCATATCCTCAGGCCTCAGATTGACCCTGCCCATCCAGGCTGGTCATTGGGTCCTCCTGGGTAGGAAGGACACAAAGTTCTACAAGAGGGCTTCCTATTCCAATTAAGACTTGCTTGAGCAACAAGCTCTTCCTGAGCTCTGGCTGTTCCTGTGTCCTTTCATTGTCTTTCAGTTCTGACTTCTGCCTTGCTCCTCTCTCCTAGCTTGCCCTTTGGTCCTGGACTACCAGCTCTGTCCCATGGGTCTTCTACCTAGCTCACCTTAAGGCTGATGTGTATGGCCCAGTCTTGATGGTTCAAGCTCCAGATCATAGGCAGCATGCTGCTGAATACCAACTGCTGGGGAGCAAAAGTGGTGGAACGCTATGCCTATCATGCCCTGCTTTTTGGGCTATCCAGAGGCATCTGCTTTGGTCATTGTAGAAGACAAGAAGCTGGATTAGTTGGCCCTTTGGTCTGATCCAGCAGAGCCCCTCTTACGTTCTTCTCCTGGAAGCAAGTCAAGTCTTCCCCTTAGGAGCAGAGCTTTGTGAAGGAGGCCTCATGATACCAGGAAAATGCTGGCATCCTTTAATGGCGGTTCCATCTGGGTTCACCAATTGCTTTTGTTCTTGGGTTCCAAGCAATGATTGTGGGTGCATGTAGGTCCTGTGGCACAAAAAAAAAGGAGAGGTGTGTGGCAAGCCCCTGCCTTTATTGGAGTCTAAGGATGTGGCATCCTTCATACTTGCTGTCCTGGAATTTCCACTCTTGTCCCCCCCAGTTGTCTGGGGGGGACACAGTTAAACTCAGGTTTTAAAGCTATCCTGTCCTACAAGACAACCACTATAGGCAATTATTGGCTGAACCTTCCTGAGTTTCTTGCTGTGCAATGTGTGAAAGCAACCCTTAAATTACCATTCTGCTGTCAAGACTACACACATTACCAATCAACAGAAAATATACTGACAAGGAGCCTAATTCCCCAGCTGCTGGAAATCACAAGTGGAGAGTGTGCAGATGAACTCGGGTCCTGCTTGGAGGCTTCTCAGAGGTATCAGATTGGCCACTGCAAGAACTGGATGCTGGACTAGAGGGAAGATGGGAACATAAGAAGTTGCCTTATACTGAATCAGACAATCAGTCCATCCAGCTCAGTATTGTCTACACTGACTGACAGGTATCTCTCCCAGCCCTACATGGAGATGCTGGGGATTGAACCTGGGGCCTTCTGCTTGAAAGGCAGATGCTTGACCACTGAGCTATGGGCTTCCCTGGGCCTTTAGTCTAATACACTCAGTTCAACATTAATGTCACAGGGTACACCAGTCTCTCAATTCTTTTGAGTCATCAACCCTTTGAGTTCTTCTGCAACAGATTTCCACAGGGCTCAAAAGCATTTCAGTGAAGGCATCCCACGCAATGAGCTTTGCCGCTTCCCTAGCTGTGTTCCCCAGGAAGATAATAAAATAGCCAATTGAGTTGGCCAGCCTTTTGCTTTTTGAAGCTGAAGATATCAAAGACTGCTAGACATAAAGGATGTACTAATCCTAATGTGGGAGGCTTTGAGATGTGGAGTCCTAAAAGGGGAGTGGAACCCTCAGTTACCACTGTGCCAGAAGCCTGCTTCTTTAAAGGGACAATTGAATCAATAAAAAAAATGTAAAAACAAGGAGTTGAAAGCTGAGCGGCATCAGCATGAAGCTTGATGTTATTAAAGCCTTCATTAAAAAGCAAGGGTATTTCTGATTGTCCTTAGCAGCTCCTAGACATTCATCACCTAATGATGCCAGATTCTGCAGACACCAGGTCTGTTCACAGCACACCCAGATTATGATAAGCATCTCATTTTCTCTCACAGTTTCCTAGTTAGTGGCTTTAACTCATAAATCCGCTTAAAATTCTCTCAGTGGGAATGATCTTTGGTGAGAAAAATAAGGAAAGTAGACTCAGCTTGAGAAGTTAGAAAACTTATTTTCTACACAAACCTAAACGTTCTGGAAATGGGAAGTTTCATGGAGGATAAGGCTTTCAGTGGCTACTAGCCATGATGGCTATGTTCTCCCTTCCCTGTTGGAGGCATACTGTAGGAGAGCACTACTGCACTTGGGTTCTGCCTGTGGGCTTCCCATGGACATCTTGGTGGCCACAGTGAGAACAGGATGTTGGATCAGACGGGCCTTTGGCCTGATCTAGCAGGACTCCTCTTATGTTCCATCACTTTGCATTTCTTGGAAGATTTCCGGACAGACAAAAGAAAGTACTTCTTCACTCAGCACATAAACTATGGGATTTGCTCCCACAGGAGGCAGGGATGGCCACCACCTTGGATGGCTTTAAAAGAGGATTAGACAAATACATGGAGGAAAAGGCTATCAATGGCTACTAGCCATGATGGCTATTGCTGTGCCTCCATGGTCAGAAGCAGCATGCTTCTGAATGCCCATTGCTGGAAACCACAAGAGGGGAGAGTGCTTTTGCACTTACGTCCTGTTTGTGGGTTTCCCATGGGCATCTGGTTGGCCATTATGAGAACAGGATGCTGGACTAGATGGACCATTGGCCTGATCCTGCAGGTACTTCTTACGCTCCAATGTTCATTTCTTATTCTGCCTGCTCTTCTTACGTTCTTAAAGCTGTGTGTAGAACAGGTGTGCTGCATGACCGTGAGTGCCCTGATCCAGTTTGCCAGTAGCACAGGGACGAGTGTTTCTGTTGGTCAGAAAAGGTTTGGAAGATTCTCTTTTGAAGACATGGATGACTTGATGAGTAACTGTAATGATGGGGCTTTCTTTGTGTAGATTTGGAAACAAGTGCAAATTAAACAAGTTCACCTTTTAATGCAAACTGAATCAAATTTCTCCCCCAACCATACCTTCCACACAAACTGATCCAATGTAGTCAAACAGCTGAACAGAGTGATGGACACATGTGCCAATGCCCTCACTCAAGCCAATTTTCTTCCTAATATTGGGGTCATCATTTCTTTGGAGGAGCATTCAGTCACATGAATCGACACTTAACAGTCTAAAGCAGTACAAGCAGACACCCATTTGCCATTTCATGTAGAATTCACATAAGGCTCTTCCCATCGTGTACCTACTTCACTGTAAATCCAAAGCTCCTCATTGGGCATTTGATCCCTAGGAACCGGCAAAAACTGCACTGCTTTTCAAAGAAACGATCTTCTCTCAGTCTTTCATCATCCCCCCTGCCCTTTCTCTCTTTTGGGCTGCTAGATAAATAAAATAAGTTGGAAAACAGCCCTGGGCTTTGAAGTCTCGGCAAGTGATGTACAAATGAGCATTTGAATTCTTTGCATCTCTTGCTCAGGGGTCTCTGTGCAGCTGTTTTACGCCTTTAAGTTTATCTCTGTTTTGCCTTTTCAGCCAGATTAGTGCTTACCCTTTGTCTTTGCGGCCATGCTTCTATTCATCCCATTGCTGGATTCTCCTCCTTGTCTGTTCCTAGTTTTCCTGATGTCTTTCTTTGCTCACCTCCTTCCTCCCCCTTTAAGCTTCCCGTTGCTTCTCATTCATTCATTCTCTTCTGCTCCTTCCGTCTGCTTTCTTCATTACCGCCACACTCACGCCACTTCCCATTATCGCCGCTGCCTGGGTAGGCGACCTGCCAGCTTCACATTTTCTGCCGTACTATTTCAGGAGCTTGTGCTGGCTGCGTTGGGGCAGGTGAACTTTCCCATTCAACCCGTTTGCAGTGCACGTCTGCTTGCGACTGTTTTGTGATTGCTCCAGTACAGAGCCCACCTGCACCTTGCCGTGCGTGCGTGTGTGTGTACACCAAACAGAAAATAAATGTGTTGGCGCGTCCCAGCTTGTTTGCTGTTAACGGGTTAGATGGGGGAAATGGGTACTCTCTTATCTGAGCTTGTGCAGATCTTTATTTTATAAACAACATTTCCTCAAAGGAGTAATAAAGGAGGACAGGCACAGTAGAAGGATTGCCAGCTTCTGTGTAGAAGGAACCTTTGCCAGGAACAAGTTTATCAGGGCAATGCATGTGTGGGGCCCGTGGCGTAGCATTAATTTGCCTCTCCTACCAAATTAGCTGTGCTCAGTTTTGTTTTCTTTCCAATTTTACATCCCTGATTACACATTCATAAAAACCATCCCATCTTCCAGGCATAAATACAAATGCTTTGAAAATATAATTGTGTGTGTTTATCAAGCACCTAATTAGTTTTACTTGCCAGTGACTAATTATATAGGAAATATAAATGAATTGCTGGCCATATAGTCTGTTTAAATACCAAACATGGGGGGAACAGGAGGAGAAAACTGTTGGAGGCTCAAAGACAATGTTACATTCCAGAATGATGCCCATTTCAGTCTGTGTGACTATGCATCTTATATAATCATGTTCCTCAGCTCTTGCTAGTGTCACCTCCTGTTGGGCTGTCTGCCTTCTCCTCTTGGAGCCTTTTGCTGGTGCACGTGGGAAAGGTATCATCTGAAAGCTATGAGAGAGGTTGTATTTGGGAAGCTTTCAAGCTTTCGCCTTGAAGAGAACCTCCTATGTCTCTTTTCTTAGGATCTGCATTAAGGAGGAGCATTGCTCTCCCCCACTTAGGAGGCCACATCAATCCCCACTCTTATTTCACACCTATTTGCATGGCAAGCAACCAATAGAACTTGAAGTGGAAAAAGTACATTTCTTTGTACTGATTTTTGCGAAGTTACAAGATCAAAGTTACAAGACTCAGCGATCAGCCACCCCTCCCTGCAATGTTCATTTATTCCCTGTTGCAGCCCAGAATTGTAAAACCTGTGCATTTATGAGCAATCTAAATCGTCATCCCTTTTTACACATATCCACAGTTATTCTCTAATATATATGTGAAAAGGTAAGTAAATAAAGAGGGTGAAAAGGAAGGGAGGTGCACTAGTGATTTAACTAGTTGGAAAAATACCAGTGCTACAGGCTAAACATCATATAGTTCTAGGAATGGAGACCAAACGTTTGTATATTTTCCCCAAAGCATTTTGGCGACCAATGGCAAGTTTTTCTTTGTCTACTAGATTTTATAAATTCCTCCATCCATATTTCTTGCCCCTTTTCCAAATTCAGTCTGTAGGTAAGCATCCCAAAAGTAGATGCAATGTTGTAAAGCTACATGTAGCTCATGTACATTTTCCTACTGAGAGAGTTGTCTTCCAGGAACATTAACTCCTTAAAAGACAATGGATCTGGAAGAAATTTGAAACAAATAGCATTTGACACATAAACTCAGCTTGATATCCTGAACCATAGACCAATAGGTCCAAACAATTCCACGCAGGCAGCTGCCACATTCTTGAAAAAAATGGCAGCCATTATGTCAGGGGTGGGGAACCTGTGGCCCTCCACATGTTGCTGGACTACAACTCCCATCATTCCTAAACAGAGGTCATGCTGACTTGAGACTGCTGGAAGTTGTAGTCCAACAATATCTGGAGGACCACAGCTTCCCCATCCCTGCACTAAGTGAATCTGGAAAATGACCATGATGTGGATTCTATACCACCTAGGACTATGATTATAGGGCAAAATTGCAGGACCACAACATATGTGATCACATCACCCCTAGGCATAGAGCAACCTACACTGTTTACCAGAAACATTTAGTTAGTTTTTTTTAAAAAGTTGTTCTTTGGATTTCTGTCCTGCCCTTCCTCCAACAGGAGCCCAGAACAATGCACAGCAATCACAAAATACAATTGCAGTTAAGAATGGGGAAGAAATCTGATTCAGTTCGCATTTAAAGCCAAATCTATCAAATCCACACTTTCTGAAACAATATGAGAATCGAAACAGAGCCATCTTTTCAAAATTGCACTTATCAGAATTTTGTGATGCAGTTCTCCAACCGATGTTTACAAAAATGCATATATTAGGTAAAAATATTTGAATATATTAGGGGAAATAACATACAAAACTGCATTATATTACAATAAATAGCTTGCAGAAATATGTACATTAAACTGATACAAAATGTGTTTATTGGGAAAAATTCATACTAAAATGCTGAAGAATTTTCATGAGGGTTACAAAAAGGTTTTTTTAGTTTTGCAAATTGCTGCAGAAATGTGGAGAACTGAATTTAAGAATGGAGAAAAGAGAACTAGAGAGAACCAAAACTGACAGATCCTTTCATCCCTAATTGCAGTAAAGCCATAGTTAGGATATAGGATTTAGTTACTATTTTAATGACTGCTTTATTGCAAGAACATGAAGCAACACACTGGAAATGCAATAATATTTGAACTGATGTACCAAAGATCTGAAAAAAGAAATGTGTGTTTAGCTGATGCTTAAAATTACCCAATGAGGGGGACAAGTGAATTTCCTCTGGGGCACTGCAAGAGAGTTGCCACCACAGAGAATGTCTTGCAATGTGTGTTTGGCCCACTAGCTGTACCCATTGACAGGAACACAAACAGCACCTCCCCTGCCAATCTGAAGAGCATGGGAAAGGCAATATTTGAAGTATCTAGACCTCAAGTCATCTAATGATGACTTCCCCTGTCTAATGACAAGAGAAAAAACAATTGTGTCACTTGTTCATTTAAATATATTTGGGCTCTCCTGACTGATAAATCTGCATTCAAAGTACGCAAATGGTTTGGTAGCCTAAAGAGGTGTATAGGAAGCTAGGAAGCTGCCTTAACACTGAGTCAGACCATTGGTCCATCTAGATCAATATTGTCTACACTGACTGGCAGCAGCTTTCCATGGTTTTCAGATGGGACATTCCCAGCCCTACCTGGAGATGCCAGGGATTGAACCTGGGACCTTATGCATGCCAGGCAGATGTTCCACCACTGAGCTACAGCCCTTCCCCCAATGTTCCCCTGTCCCTTGCTTCTATCACTGTCTTACTTTCTCACTGCTGAACTGTGTTTGTGCTGCTGCAGAGGAAATGAATGCAGATAACCAAAATGTTTCTGCTATTTTGGTTTTATTCATTTTGCAGTTCATTTTGCACCTCATCCATTTTCCAAGAGAGATCTGTGAGTTTTCTGTTTCATCCGAGTTGGATTACTGTGCCATTGTAGTCTATTCAGAGTAATAGAATGTGGTTTAATAGCCCCTGTTAATTAATTGTTTGGGAAATGTAGCCATTTTAGGCTTTCCAAAAAGCAGAGATGTTGGCATAAAAAGCTTAATTTCTTTTAAACATAATTAACAGCTCTTGCAGAAATGTGTAATCGTGAGGCTCTCAGGAGAGTTGCAGGGATGGTTCATTGGGCTAATTCGCACGTTCATGCCTAGATTTCTCTAAATTGCATTCTTGTTGTACACTTGTGGAAGAATGTGTGAACAGATTTCATTGAGAAACATTCACTTCCTTCAGGAGCTAAGGAGAGGGAGACACAAGAGCTGTCTTTACATAAACTATCTGAGAGGCTGTTGTGCAGAAAATGGACCTGATTTGTTCTCTGCTGCTTCAAAGGACTGGGCTAGAACCAACAGGTGGGAATTGCAAGGAAGCAGATTTCTGCTAAACATTGGGAGAAACTTCCTAATAGTAAGAAACATTCAACTGTGGAACAGACTACCTCAGGGGAAGCTAGCATAGCTCTCCTTCAGTGGGGGGGGTATTTAAACAGAGGCCAGACAGCCACCTGTAGGGGATGCTCTACTTGCAAGATTACTGTGCTGAGTAGAGGATTGGACAATGACCTCCAAAATCCCTAAGTCCTACTCAGAACAGACCAATTGAAATTAACGAGTCTAGGTTAGTCATGTTTATTAGTGTCAATCCACCTGCACTGAGTAGCACTAGCATTGAATACTACTCTATGATTCTGTACGTAGGCATGGGGGAGAAATTCAGTTCAGTTTGATTTAAAACCGAATAGATCAAATTTGTACTTCCCAAAACAATATGAGATTGCTGCAGAAATAAGGAGAACCGAATTTTAAATTGCAAGAAAGAGAAACCGAGAGAACTGAAGTTGACAGATCCTTCCATCCCAATCTGCGATCCCTGGCAGATGCTGACAGGTTTGAGGCTCTACAAGAAGAGGGAATGAGGAGCTGAGGATGGACTCTCCTGTGATGGTGGTAGTGGCTGATGGTAAAGATGGCAACTCGCAGCAGCTGCCTACAGAGACATAAATCCAGAAGATGCTGTTTCTGTACTTCAAGGAGGTGCAGTGTGTTTTGTTCCTTGCATGCCTGGGGATCCTTTTGGGCCAGAAGGCATATAACTAGTTAATGCCAGCTTACACCCATTATTCTTTCATAAAATGCTTTGGAATATTCCAAGACTATTCTCTGACTAGTCTGTACCAGGCGGCACATGGGAATGTTGTCTGTTTGACCCTCTCACAGGGATAAGACTCTCTCACAGGGATAAGCTCACTACATTCCCATCCCATGGCTTCTCCACCTGGTACCAACAGCTAGGGAAGACCACTATTCAGTGTTATATCTTAACCACTTGTCACATGACGTGCCATCTCGGCCTTGAAATAACATCAACGCTGATGGATGGATAACTCAAATAACAGATGCCTTTAATTAGCTTCTGATGCGTTTGAATCAGAGGCTAAGTGTATATAATGCATTGTGAAAGCCCTCTAAATTGGAACCATGCAGACTATGAATGTGCTAGAATTCTGCCCAATTTGGATTTGCTACCAAATTTTCCATTGATTCACTTATTCACTATTGTTGTGGATAGGATTTTTATGTAGCAATTTTCTGCAGTTATTTTCAGAAATGTTTTTTTTTAAGTATGCATCTAAAATGTTGATATTAATATTGATATTTTATTGATATTTCCTTCACTTTATTGATATTTCCTTCAATGTATTGATATTTCCTTTCAAAATATCAATAGCTCCTTTCAAAATATCAGTATTAATAATATTTTTTCCTAAGGGAAAAAAACCCAGACTGGTAAAAGCAGTGTCTGGTGGGCAAAGAATGAACTCAAACTGATAGCAGCCTGTTAGGTTGACAGCCGATGGATCCCATGCCTAGCACAGACCCAACATCTCGGGATGGTGTGCTGTCATCCAGCTCCTCCAGGGGTCCATTTGCCGTCGTAGAGGGCTCCTGGACAGCTGCAGGAATGTGAGATCTTTCTTTATGTCTTTGTATACTTTATTTGTTAATCAATAAAAACCCTTATAGCTTTCACCCCACTTGTGTTGTTATTGTATCTGTATCCAAAAAAGAACCTTGCCCTTTGGCAATTCACTGTTTTTCTGTTCTGGTCCACAGTGTCAGTCCTAGTGGTGTGTGTCTGTGTGTGTGTTGCGGAATATGCTCTCAGTATGCTCTCCACCATGAGCGCACTCACTACCACCTCCTCACCACTGGTGCTGCTGCCCACATGCTTGCCTTTTCCGATGGTCCCAAACCCCACTCTCTCCCAGAGGGAGGGAACAATGAGTGCTAAGGTTCTTCTCCTTCTTCCTCTTGCTGCTCACTTGCTGGAGATGACACGTGAGCAGGCAGTTACAGCAAGGAAGAGAAGGCAGGATGCTTCACCAGGAGGCCATAGGGGCTGGCAGTGTCCCACATCGCTTACTGGGGCAGGGGCTTTGGCAGGACCCTGGTAATGCCAACCTCGAGCCCCAGTGGCCCATTCATGATTCTAATTGCCACCGGATGTTGCATCTGCCAAATGATAAACATAAATGTGTGAAGTAGCCCAGTGACCTCTGAGAAATGTAGCCGGCTGCTTTGGGGCTGGGCTGACCGTGCAAGTGATGAGCCTAGATGCTGCTTTAGTGTTGCCATCAAAAATCTTCTAAAAGTAATTGGGCTACTGGTTCAGTGCCCAAACAACCCTTTTGCAGTGCACCATAAGCAATCTATGTCCTCAGTGGCTGCAGGGATCGGTCTTTTGGCTGTGAGTCAGATGGTGTAGTGAATAGATCGCTGGACTTAGGGGAGGCCAGGGATCTGATTCACACTCAGCCATGAAGCACCCCATCTTGGACTAGCTTAGAGAGGAGGGTGCAGGGCAAATGTAGCAACTCCTATACATGCTGGAGAAATATTGGGATGCATAGCATAACAGGGACTAAGGATGGAACAATCTGTCAGTTTTGGTTCTCTCAGTTTCTCATTTGTCCATTCTGAAGTTCAGTTCTTCAGCAAAAAAATGCTCATTAAAATTCTCTGGCATTTAATGCCCATTTCTCCTAATAAACACATTTTTGTTTGCAGTTTTGACCCACATACACGTTACTGAAAGCAATGTATTCTAATATGATGCATTCCCCCAACCCCCCGTTATTTTCACTCATATATTCATTTTAGGCACATGTTTTATTTATTATTTATTTATTATTTATTAATTACATTCCTAAACCACCCTATAGCAACAGCTCTCAGGGCGGTGTACAACAAGTTCCCCTAATATATGCATCTTTGTATACATTGGTTGGGGAACTGCATTTCTAAATTAGGAGAAGTGTGAATTTTGGAGAATGGCTATGTTTTGTTTCCCATATTCTTTTGGAAAGTGCAAATTTGATAGATTTGGCTTTAAATGCAAGCTGAATCAAATTCCTCCCCTGTCCCTACTTGAGGCCACTGGATAAAGTGTGGGATGCATAGCATAACAGTAACATAGCAGTGTGAACTGATGGCACATATCTGCTGCTATTACATGATGGCTTTCCAAATAATCACTTCAGGTAGGGCAGGAACCATAGCTCTGTGGTGCTGAAGAACTCAACTAGGGACTGGGAAATTCTCCTGTTTGAATGCAACCACTCAGTGCAACCACTGGCTATTGCAGACAGCACCTGGCTAGAGACAGCAACAGTCTGACTTGGCATAATGCAACAACATATGTCCATATGTACAACATATGCCCATATGGACATAACATATGGACATCTGTACATAACACATGTACAATGCATTGTTTCAAGTGTTGGAAGCTTTCAAATCCATATGGCCACCTTAAGATGTTGATCTTTGTACCCAAATGTCATTGTACAGTTTTGGTTGTCTCACCTTAAAAAAGGATACTGTAGGGCTGGAAAAGGTTCAGAAAAGGGCAACCAAAATAATCAAGGCATTGGAGTGACTGCCCTATGGGGAAAGGTTGCAGCATTTGGGGCTTTTTGGGTTAGAGGAAGGTAAGTAAGAGGGGACCAATCAATCAATCAATCATCATTTATTACAGTCAATGACCAGCACTATAAAATATAAAAAAAGTAAAACAATAACACATATCAGTATTATACAGAGGAGGAAACAAGGGCAGCAGCCTGAGATAATATGGTACTAATGGTGTTGAATTAAGGCATCAATGGCCCACCCAAGATTAACTATTATTGTTATTTGCCATCATCACTCTCCTGCAGGTAATAGTAAGAGTAAGGACATGATCGAGTTGTATAATTATGCATGGTATGAAGAGAGGGAGAGAGAAATGTCCCCCCCTCTCAAAATACTAGCTTAGGGGCCGGCCAATGAAGCTGGCTGTTGTACGATTCAGGACAGACAAAAGAAAGCACTTTGCACAGTGCACAGAATTTGCTCCCACAAGACTGAGTGATGGTCACTAGCTTGTATGGCTTCAAAAGAGGATCAGACAAATTCCTTGGCTACTAGTTACAAAGACTATGTTCTACCTTCACTGTCAGAGGCAGTATGGCTTTGAAGATTAGTTGATGGGAATCACAGGTGGGAAGAGTGCTATTGCCATCAGGATCTGCTTGTGAACTTCCCGTGGGCATCTGGTTGGTCCCTGCAAGAACAGAGAGCTAGGCTAGATAATGCTTTGAACTTATCCAGAAAGGTGGGATTCAATGCTAGTCCTGCTCAGAGTAGACCCATTAAAATTAATAGACATGGCTAACTTAGGTTCATTAATTGATCTGAATAGAACTTAGTTGAATACAATGCAATGATATACACCCAGGTTGATACAAGGAAAGAAACTGAGTGTTGCAATGTAGTAAGTAGTATTAGTAAGTGTTGCAATGGTGTGTGTGTGTGTGTGTGAGAGAGAGAGAGAGAACATGATCTAGACTGAAGACTATTATGAAAGTTTCACTCAACTTTCTCTAAGCTGACATCAAAAGATTTCATTGACCCTTCTCCTTGTAGATGCTTGTATTATTAACTACAGTCTAGCAGTTATTTTTGCTTATACCAACCATCAGCGAAGCCAATCTTACACAGAAACACTGGGACTCTGACTCAAAGGAGACATAGCTGAGCCATTATTATCTATTTCACTCGGAGTAAATAGCACAGTGCATCTCTTACGTAGGGTGAGAAAGGTGATGTAGCAAAGAATAAGCTTGAAATGAATGGACTGATAATAGGGGATGTGAGATAACAAGATGCCACAATGCCAACAGTGAAGAAATCAAATGTTCTCCCACATAATGGAGGCACAGATTCCATTCATCAAGTGCACACCATCTACAGATGCCTGAAGTACAATTTCCTCGGATGCATAAAAAAAAGTTTTCTCAATGAATATGTCAGGTGTTGATAGAAATATGAGCGGGTGATCTTGATTGGAGAGGCACCGACTTAATTTGAATCAAAACTGCACAGTTCATAGCTGCAGGCTACGTTTGTGCAGCAGCCTAGATTATTATGGATTCTCATATGTATATAAATAAAATATACCACTGGATATAGTCCCATAAGGAAGGTTCAGTGATATTTAGTAATCTTCAGGTTTCAGGATGAAATGCAAAACCTGTGCAGAAGCTTTTGCCCCCGAAATGGGGTTGGGAAGGTGAAAAAGATGCTTCTGTGTCAAGATGTGTTGATGTGTCAAGAGCTCCCAGGACTTCTGAGAAATGCAGAACAACCACCCCAAGAACACTAGGACTAAATAACTTAGGGCAGGTGGTAGATAGCATGGTGTCCTTCAGATGTTATTGGACTACAACTCCCATCACCCCTGGCCATTGACTATGTCAGCTGGGGCTGATGGGACCTGTAGTCCAACAACAGATGGAAGGCGCTATGTTGACTATCCCTGCCTTAGGGAATTTCTTGAGAGTACTGGAAAGTGTAATTGTATTTATTTTAAAGTAGACATGCTACATTTTGAGGATATTAGGAAATGAAATATCAGATGGAGGAGAGGCCATAATATAAAGATAGTTTGCTTTGAACACTTTGATCACTGATGATGCCCATCTTCCAATATCCTGAATGCTATTGGAACAAGCATTGCCTGGTGCAATCACCTCATCTTTTGTGAAAGTTCACCAGTAGCTACATAACAGAAATTCATTCATTTCAACCTTAAAGAAAATTAATGTTAGCTTAAAACCAATGTGCCTTGGGTCCTTTAGCTCAATCAAACAAAGGTCAATATAACAGCCCTTGAAATATTGTCAATCAAAACTGAATGAACTGACTCCTAAGGACCCCATCCTATTACAGCTTGGACCTTATGGATTCTACAGTTCAGCGGTGGAGATCTTTTGTGTGTGCAAAATCCCACGTCTTCCAATGGAGGAACCAAGTATTGTAGGAATCATAAAAATAAACCAGCAGAATTTGTACTACAGATATTATTAGCATCCATCACATTGCTAGCAAACAACAACTTGTAAAACATATGGTGAGAAATGGCTCTTGCTAAAAACATTATTGCAAGGATCAACTCATTGCATGCCAGTTTCTTGCCAGCATACCACCTTTCATTTTGAAACTGAAGATTAGGCTAGTTAAGCACTAAGAAGACATAGAATGAATGCATATTTTCCTAAGCAGATTTGATTTTATGCATTATTGAATATTGGGCACAAAAGACTCCCAGGGTGTGAAAACTGTACCAGGGAGCAAAGTGTGACCCATATAGATAGGGGACATTTTAGGTGGGGAACTTCCAGACTGTGGACCAAATGTGGCCGTCCAGGCCTCCCTACCTGGCCCTTGGGACTCTCCCCAGGCCATACCTTGCATTAGCTTGCTCCAAAGCTTCCTTGAGTGTTTTTGTCTGGCTGGAATGTGTCCCTGAACTCTGATAATGCCTCTTGCTTTTCCAGATGGAGAGATGTGTGGAGTGTGTGTGCAGAAATCTTGTGCAGATGGAATGGGGTCTATGATATAAAGGTGTTGCAGCCTTTGGTCCACCCACTTTGGCTCTGGCCCTGCCCACCCATGTTGTCTATGAGAGAATGCAGCCTTGAGTTGGGAGAGATTTCCCCACCCCTGGTATAGTCCATGCCCCACTTTTGATAGCTGTACAAGTATGAAAGTTGGTATCTGCCCCCCCCCAAAATGAAGATCTTGATAAAATCCATTCTTGTTTAAGTTTGAAGCCATATGGCCAATGCTTTTAGAACTCTTGGAAGCCAGAGGATGGGTCTTGCCACTATCGTTTCTGCATAGCAAGTTGCCAGAGCTTCAGCAAGGATCAGAGCAAGAAGAGTTGGGTGTCAGCTCAAGTGAGCCAAAAGCAGCAAGGACCAACTGACTGTGTTCCATCTTGGTCACTGAGACCTTCTGATGGGGCACTTTTGGTGGTTCCCAACATGGCCACTGAGGTTCAGTTGGCCTCCACCAGGGACTGAGCCTTTAGTGTGGCAGGCCCTGTCCTGTGGAACTCCCTACCAATAGAGATTTGGCAGGAACCATCTCTTCTTTTTTCAGGCATCTCTTGAAAACTGAACTTTTTAGACTTGCCTTTTAGCATGATTTCCCTCCCCCTATAATGCATTATTTGTTGATGCTTTTATTGTTGTTTTTAATGTTTTCTTAATTTTATCATGTCTTTGTATGTTGTAAGCTGCCTTGACGTACCTATATGAAAAGCATAACTTATAAATGTATGTATGCATGTATGCACAGGGCCGGCACCAGGCATGCCGGGGCCCTTGGGCACCAGCTTGCCCTGGGCCTCAGTGTGCATGCGCATGCACACACACACGCACGTGTGCTCCCCACTTACATGTCTCTCCTGTCTTTTGCGGCTGTGCGTGCTGGGCTGCCATTAACCAAGATGGTGGCTGAGGTTTCCCTAAGGGGCTGAAGCCTCCACCGCCATCTTGGTTGATGGCATGCATGTCTGTCATTTTTGTACTGACTGGAGCCAATCAGAGTCAAAGGTGGTGAGGCAGCCACTAAGAAGATTCTTCTTAGTAGCTAACCCACAGTCTCCCCTTTCATGATGATTGGCTCCTAGGGACGTCTGTTATAGTGAAGTGTGGACTCAGAGATAACATGGAGAGTGAGAGAGACGAAGGGAAGCAGTAAGGGGGATGTGGCGGCATGGCATGACTATCATGAAAGGACCTTGCACTTCTGAATTTGCCACTACGCTTCTGCACTTCACTCAGGCCTTGAGGTTGCTGATGTATTAGGTTCAGGAACAGGTGCATGAGTTTTGCACAATCCCATGGAACAGGAGTGTGTGAGGAGAATATTGCTGTGTGCCATCCCAATCTCTGAGCAGTGAGAGATCTCCAGGGGTCCTTGCGCTTACCAAGGGTTCAAAGCATCAGCAGTCCAATAGATCCTGCATTTTCTAGCAGGCTTACAGGAGGCATCCTAAAATCATGGTGAGAGAGCCAGCCTCTCTGCCTGTCTCCAGTTCCCAGCCTTTCCTCAGACTCAACTCAAGCCTCTCTTAGACCCCAGGTGTGTGTGTGTGTGTGGCTCTCCTGAACTGGCCCATTCACCAGTTATTGAGCACCTGATAGACCCATTAAACCACCTGGCCACTCTATTAGATTAACAAAAGAGACTCATCCGACCAGCGGAGCAGGTTTCTCACTTTCAGGTGCAGGGTTCCAAATCAGAGGCTGGAAGGGGACTTGTAGAAATCATCTATCTCAATGCCCAAGGCCATAACAATCTTATGACTGTGGTCTTTCCCACGGGATTATAGTCCTCCCACCTGTTAAGGCAGGCATGGGAAACCTCTGGCCCTCCAGCTCAGCCCAGCCCTCTTCCCACTCTGGAAAGCTCCATTTCAGGGGCTTTGGTATACATTTGGCAGGTGAAAGAGGGAGCTCTGCACCAGCCAAGGGACCCCTCCACCCAATCCCACCCCCTCCAGTCCGACACAAAGGGGGTTTGGATTGCTCTGTTTCTGACTGACGCTAATTCAGGAGGCAGGCACAGAGCAGTCGAGGAAAAAGGTCTCCCCAGGGACCCCCATTTTATTGCAGCAAGATTTCCCATTTCGCTACACCACCAAGTGGCAAAGTTTTTCCTCTGTTGTTCTCCCAAGGGAGACAGTGCCATATCACCTACCCACTTGCACTGCTATTTTCATCCCCCGTCTTTCATCAGAATCAGTAAAGTTTGAAAAAAAGTTGCCCAGGGATTTTTTTTAAAAAAAAGTGTTTTCAAATCATTTCCTCCTCCTAAAAGTCTTGCAGTGGCCGCTAATCTAGAAAGACTTAGTTTTCTCTCTCTCTCTCCCCCGTTCTTATCTCCTCGTTTCCATAGTAGCTCTAGTCTCATTTCTTCAGCGGTTGGTTCAGAGTTCCCCCCTTCCCACTCTTCCAATCTGCCTTCAACCCCCTAAAGTGAGACAATATTATATATTCTTATTAACCTTTTCTTAGATTTGGCACTTTTTCTGGCCTCCCACTCCAAGTCCCATGTAGCTTCTTTGTGAGAAAATTCCACCTACGTCCTGCGTAGACACATTGCATGCTGGAGCGTCAAAGACACAGGAGTAATGAGTGAAATGTGGGAGAAAAATCCAGTTTCTTCTGGAACCTCCTTGACTGTAATAAAACATTCAGGGAGGGGGGGAATAAGGAGGAGGAAGAGAGAGGAATCTGTGATCATTGGGCACCTACTTCTTCCCTCTCTTATGATACTAGACAAAAGAAAATACTTCCTACAATGTATGGTTAAATTATTATTTTTTCTACTGCAAATGGCTGTTAGTGTAGATAAGCCTATCCATGGCTGCTTGCCATGGTAGATTAATGGAACTTCCATGTATGAAGGCAGAATACCAGATGCTGGTGGAATAGAATTCAACCCCACTATTCGTATCAGGCTAATGGGTGATAACATTTGATCAAGGGATTCTGGCTGAACAAGTGGCTAAGTGTTTGCTTGCCAAAGGAAAAAGCTGAATTATATGGCATTAACATGGGATCAAACAAATCTATGGCAGATAAATCCCATTAGCAGATTGCTATTTAGGAACATAGGATGCTGCCTTATACTGAATCAGACTGTTGGCCCATCTAGCTCAGCATTGCTCACACTGACTGGCAGCAGCTCTCCAGGGTTCCAGGCTGGGTCTTCTGCCAGTCCTACCTGGAAATGCCAGGGATTGAACCTGGGACCTTCTGCAGGTGATGCAGATGCTGTGCCACTGAACTGTGGCTCTTCCCCAGGAAGGCTGCGGATGTTAGGAAGGATCCTCCCAGTTCAGAGACGGCATGCTACCAAATAGTATCAGCTGGGGAACAGCAAGTGAAGATGGCTCTGGCTTTCATGTCTTGCTTGTGAGTTTCTTGCAGGCAACTTGTTTTTAAGTGTTACTGTTTTACTAATTTATTTATTTATTTGTTGAATTTCTATACCGCCCGACTAGCATAGCTCTCTGGGCGCTGTACAACAGAGGAATATAAATATACACAATAAAATCCATAATTCAATGCAAGGAACATGTATGTAGGCATCCACAAATCTAAAATCAGTTAAACATATTTAAAAGACTAAAATAGACTAAAATGCCTGAGAAAAGAGGAAGGTTTTAACTTGGCGCCGAAAAGATAACAACGTCGGCGCCAAGCGCACCTCATTGGGAAGACTATTCCACAGTTCGGGGGCTACCACTGAGAAGGCCCTAGTTCTTGTTATCATCATCCAAGCTTCCCTATGAGTTGGAACTCGGAGGAGGGCCTTCGATGTGGAACGTAGTGTACTGTTTTACTAATGTTTTAAACTGTTCAGAACGCCTTTTAATTGTTTTGTTGATGTGTTTGCTACCCTGGGCTCCTTCAGGAAGAAGGGTGGGACATACATTAAGTTGTTGTGGTTGCTTAATAATGATTACTGCTACTACTTGGCCACTGTGGTGATGGGGACGACGACAGGGAATTAATGGACCTAATTCTGATCTATTATAAAGAGCTGCTTTCTTATACACGTAACTGAATGAAAGCCAAAAAGTGTTGGAGTCACAGAAAGCTATTCTCAGCTTAGGGTTGCCAGGTCCATGGCCTAAGACTGATCCTGTATCTTTAGGAGAAGAGAAGGTCAGCCAAGTGCAGGTGTTCTTGCAACATTGTAATGGGAAAAACCACAAGGTGGAATTCTCCCTTCCCCCTGCCCACCTTTTAAAGATACAGAAGACCTCTTGGAGGCTGGGCCTGGCAACCAAGAGGTCTTCTGTATCTTTAAAAGGTGGGCAGGGGGAAGGGAGAATTCCACCTTGTGGTTTTTCCCATTACAGAGTTGCAAGAACACCTGCACTTGGCTGACTTTCTCTTCTCCTAAAGATACAGGATCAGTCTCAGGCCAAGAACCTGGCAACCCTATCTCAGCTGCACAATAATGATAGATCCAAAAGGGTGCTCCCCATCCCTTTCCTTAAAGGACTCAGCAAAAGGGAACTTCATGACACTAACAGTGTAATCCTTTGTATGTCAGCTCAGAAGTAAGCTCCATTTATTTGTATGGGGCTTCCTCTCCAGTAAGTATACATAAGGTTTTTTTTATTTATAGGATTTTTTTACCACCGCCTTCACCATAATGTTCTAGGACAGCTTGCAACAAAACAACGATAAAATTTAAAATGAAATTCATCCAATATTTAATACAGCACCAAAAATAGAATTGAAAAAAGAGCATCAACAGAATGTACATCTTAGCTGTCAAAGGTCAGGGTAAAGTAAGGATGGGAAAGAAATTTGATTTGGTTCACAACAGGATGGGAGGAGGCTAGGGCTGGGGGAGAATTCAATTCAGCTTGCATTTAAAGGCAAAACTATCAAATTTGCACTTTCTGAAACAATATGAGAACTGAAACACAGACATGCTTCATAATTCGCACTTGTCTGAATTTTGCAATGCACTTTTCCAACCAACCCATTTTTATGAAAATGCATATGTTAGGGGAAAGTATGCGTAAGAACAAATATATTAGTGAAAACAGCATACAGCAATGCATTACATTAGGAGAAATTGCTTGCAAAATGTAAACATTAGTGAAAACTGTTAGGAGAAATTTCAGACTAAAATGTGGAGCACTTTTCACAAGGTTTCTTTTTTTAGAAAAAAGGATGCGCACATTACTGCAGAAATGTGGTGAACTGAATTTAAGATTGGAAAAATGAGAAACTGAGAGAACTGAAAGTGACAGATCCTTCCATCCCTTGGGCAAAGAGGTGCGTCTTTAGCATCTGATAAATCTAGGGAATGAAGGTGCCAGATGCATCTCTGTGGGAAGGACAACATAACTTAGGAACCACCCCAGAGAATGCTTTCTCCCAGTCCGCCATGCCTGAATTTCTAAAAATGGCATAACCAGAGCTTGGAAGATTACTTTTAAAAAGTAATAAATTACAGTTACAATTACTTGGCCCAAAAAAGTAGTAATTACCGTTACAATTGCAATTGCTCTGAAAGTAACTGATTACTTTACTTTTTCTCAAAAGTAATCACTACAATTACATTTCAGTTACTTAAAAAAAAACTCCTACAAGGTGCTGGCCTTGGCTGCTGCACATTTAAGAAGCCTGAAACAATATTAAAAATAAACACACACACACAGGAGGTAGTAGAATAAAAAATTTTATCTGTAAGATTAACATAATGGCATAACAGAATCTCACATCCCCCCAAGCAATGAAGATACCCCAACTCTTGAAATCAAATTTTACACTTGAAATGCTTTTATAATATGTTTCTGTTATGTCTCAAAAGAACAAGATGCTCAAAGAGCATGTCAGACAAGGAATGTCTTTTTACAGTCATTACGTTGCCACCAGTACTGAACAGGCGTTCTACTGCGGTGCTTGAAGGCATGCCTGTGTTGTGCTGCAAAAAACACCGCAGCACACGTGGAAAGCCATGGAGTGATGACACTTCCCTGCTGGGAGACCTCAGGTACCTCACCAGTTCCTCCTCAGCAGTGTCCACTGCTGACTTCTTGCCCTGGGGCAGAAAGTTAAAGAAGTCATCTTCTAAGTCATCTCCTTCCTGGTCTTTATCTGAAGACTGATCACTGTCCTCATTAAGTACACCCATCTTTATTTCAGCTTTCAACAAGGCTTCCATTGTGTATCTAAGAAAGAGAGAGGATATGTTAACACATATATGTTAGGAAACCATCATCTGCTCTTCATTTCCTGATGCTTGTCATGTCCCCTGGTTCAGGGTCCAGCCTGAGCCTGTGGATGATGACATGGAAGGTAGAAAGGTGACCAAGTCACCACACTCATGGGGCAGCACAGCAGACCCTTAAGGATTACCTGCAGCAACCCAAGGTTGTGATGAGGAGCCCCAGGAAGAAAAGGCCCAGCCCCTGCGTACCACCTTAAGCCCTCTGATGCCTCCCTTGAGACAACATTTCCCTTGGAGTAATCCACCCAAAGGGCTTCCCTAATGTTCTTCCTTGTTGGTATGGGTGGTGGCCTGACACGATTCCAGCCAATCTAGTTTGAAGCGAGGGTGTAGGCAGGCTGCCAGAAGAAGCCTCTTGTCCTCCCAGATAGCTGCAAACTGCTTTCTTAGGGCTTTGCGCACACCTCTCAGCAGCTGAAAACAGTATGTGTACCTCTCAGGTTTGTTTTCCAGTCCTTCTAACTTGCGGTCCAGATTGCAGAGCGTTGGTAGCAAATACCCCATGAACATGCCGTTCTCCCGTTGCAGGATATCTAGGGACTGGGCTAGTGGCTCCATAATCTCTGTGTATTTCTGTACCACTTCAATCT
The DNA here is from genome assembly GCF_030035675.1 of Rhineura floridana. Taxonomy (NCBI): domain Eukaryota; kingdom Metazoa; phylum Chordata; class Lepidosauria; order Squamata; family Rhineuridae; genus Rhineura; species Rhineura floridana. The sequence continues at coordinate 28,033,449 of NC_084495.1, read as the reverse complement.
CAGCAGCTGTGATCCTGGACAAGGAGCAGCGGTCCATTATGGCGTGCATTTTTAGTGGCACAGTTGACAGGAGCTCATGCAGTTGCTTCAATGCATCAAAGGTGGAATTCCACCTGGTCTTATTCGGTACCTTCAGATACACACCACCAGAGCTTGGAAAAGTTACTTTTTTGAACTACAAATCCCATCAGCCCCAGCAAGCATGGCCACTGGATTGGGCTGATGGGAGTTGTAGTTCAAAAAAGTAACTTTTCCAAGCTCTGCACACCACATTGCGCATGGATATACTCAGCAATCTGTGCTGACTGGTTCTGCTTGGACCACAACTTGCTGCACTTTCCCATCAAGGAACGAAACTGTTTCTTGAAAGGACCAAGAAGACTACTTTTGGAGGAGTCAGAAAGCATGGCCTCTATGTCTTGTGTTGCCACAAGGTTGAGGGTGTGGCTAGCACATCTCTGGGTTGGTGGTAAAACAAAATCCTCTCCTGAGTCTGCAGCTTCTTCCTCTGCCTCAGGTCCTGTGTCCAGGATCTCACAGATAGGCACAAACTCCACCTCAGCCTCCTCCTCCTCCTGGTTATCACCATCATCGTCACTGGTGCCTGCAGCTTCCACTGGTTCTTTGGCCATGAAAACTCTGAACGCTTTCACAAAGTTGGAGCCATTGTCTGTAGTAGTGCACATAACTTTGTTGTGGATTCTGTACTGCACATGTACATCATGCAGTTCTTTTGAAAGGACATCGTATGTATGGCGCCCCTTCAGACGCTTACAAGCCAAGGCCCCGACCTCATGTTTCAGGGTAGTTGGGTTGATCCAGTGGGCTGTTATCCCAAAGTAACTCTTCTTGCCATTGGTCCAACAATCTGCAGTGGTTGCTATATATGCCAGAGCACCCATTCGGTTTGCAAGAGTTTCTCTCATGTGGCATGCTCTCTTCTCAATTCTGTCTCTCAGAGTCTTGGCACATATGATGGTGAGATCTTTGGGGATTCCAATGCGAACCAGATTAATGAATGATGGTTTGTCCACAGTCTGAAGTGGTAATGTCTCCTCTACAATGAAATCAATGATTCTCCTGTCGAGATTGCTCTGGGTGACAGGCTCCCTGCCAGATCCCCACCTCTCAAGGGTTGTCTGCTGCTGCTTCAGCATTTTGGGAGGAGGGGTGTCATGCATTGGTTCAGGAAGGCCACGTCTCCTTGCCTTTATTGCTTCTTCAACTGCTCTCAGCTTCTCAGGGTGTGCCCTCTGAGGAAGAAGAACAAAGCATGAATCCAAGAAAAAATGGAAGAGGAACTTCACAATTTAAACATAAATAGACAATGAACACTCTTTGAGGACCAGCATGACAAAGGCTTACCTCAAAATGTTTCTTCACATTGGATGAGGAGGAAACAGCTGATCTCAGATTTTTGATCCTTGGAAGGCAGTAATTGCATCGTACAACAACATTTTCCCCACTCTGGCTCACAAATGTACAAGCTTTCTCAAAGCCAAACCATGGTACTTGCTGTTCTGCAGATGTGGCTGTGGGCAACTGGCACTGCTTCATGCCCTCCTCCTCTTCATGCACAGGGCCTCCTTTCTGAACCTCACTTTCTAGTTTTGCCTCCTCAGGATCAACAAGCTGTGACTCAAGTGGCCGCACTAACTGACTGCTGCTCTCAGCAGCAAAACCTGCAACAGGCGTCTCTGTAATAAACAAGAGATAATGCTCCTATATGGGTGAACTTCAGCTGTGATGTGCTCCCATCTCTTCCCCATGCTGCAAGATCCCCCAGTCAGAGTGGAAGTAAGCAGGTCGATAGCACAATTAAAAGAGATCCTATTTGCATCATTTTTGCTCACTGAATAACCCTACCTGGGCCAGTCTAACCTACTATCTCACAGGGTTATTGTGAGAACAAAATGAGACTAGGGTTCAAATCCGCACATAGCCATGAAGCTCACTGGGTGACCTTGGGCCAGTCACTGCCTCTCAGCCTCATGAAAACCCTATTCATAGGGTCACCATAAGTTGGAATCAACTTGAAGGCGGTACATATATTTTTTATTTTGAATATGATGATTATGATAATAAATATGCAGCATTTCAAATTAATTCTGTATGAGAAGCATTCCATGCCAAGCTTGGAAAACCAAGGATGAGGTATAAAATGTAGACAAAAATACTTTTGACAAAATGCCGTTTATCTTTTATATCTATATCTATAATTAGCAATACAGCTGAATGATGTATGTAAAGTATTTTTTCTTTCCCTTTTCTTTTTTATTAATATTTTAGTACTACTGCTAAAGTTCTGATGAAATAATAAAGCATTCATTAGCCAAATTCAAATGATTAGAACACATCACATAAATTCCACTGAAGTTGGAGTTTTTGCCATAGAAAATGAAAAAAACATATAACCTATGATAGACCAATAGACAATCAGAACTAATATAAAACCCCATTGCTTCTCATTTGCAAATCTTGCAAGATCTAAGGTAACTCTAGATCATGTGAGTTCAGGTGATGCATGTTATGTACATTTGTATAGATATTAGCAGAGATTGTCAACAGTCTATGATGCTTGTGTGTGCCAATGTGTGTGTTTGTGGCAGGCTTTTACCCTGCACTGAGATCACTGAGACTTAAGACTTAGTAAAATAAGAAAAGCTATTTCATTTATAGAAATACATCGTAGATAGGAAAGGCATACCTAGTTCTAAGTAACTAACTTGGAGGCGCAACACCCAGGTTTAGGAGTTGCCCTCACTGTCCCTTCTTCATGTGTACTGGAGAGTGACAGAATAGGGCTAGAAGCAAATAGAAAGCAAAAATGGAAAGTAGGGTAACATCTAAAGAAATACTCCCCTTTACATCTCTCCTTTCTTTCTTTCTGTATATATATATATTTATTTATATTTATATATATCCCGCCCTTCCTCGCAGTAGGAGCCCAGGGCGGCACTGACAGTGGTTGACCTTCACTTCCTAAAAAGCAGTAATGATGAAACCCCTCAACATTGCCTATTGCAGCCTGTGCAGCTTTGGCACTGTTCATCTTATTGAAGCTTACTTGAGCTTCTGCTTTTTGCACCTGCACATTCTTTTCTAGGGAGCAATTGTGTTGCAGTGACTGCACCACACAGCCTGAGACTTCTCTCCTCCTTGCTTTGGTCACCACACGGCAATGTCATCAAGAAAGGGCTTGCACATAAATACACAAGCCTGGGCTGTGATGAGAACAGATTAATCTCAACTCTGAAATTCACTGTATGCGAACTGAACGGTACTTGTCTTCCTGGTCAAATGATTTTTTTTAAAAAAAAAACCCAACTCTAGGGCTACAAGCTTTAATTTTCAGCAGATTAATTAACTAAAAGGAGAGTTGATTAATCAGTGGGGCCTATTTTTATTGGTAAGAATGAGTTTTAATATGAGACACTTGTTTATTGTTTTTAGAGTAATTTTGTGTGTTACTGTATCGGGGAATGCATGAAACAATAACAAAGATCAGCCTTGATTTTTTTTAACTGTGTGCCCTAGAGCTTCTGTATTGAATTCTTCATTGTCTTGCACTCCTTTTAATTATTATATTCTGGAAATTCTCATAGATTTGAAGTCTTGGTGATAAGCAAATCAATTGAAATGTAATTGATCAGTTTATTGAAAGGGAGAGGATTAATCAGTTAAACATTTTAATTTTACATTGCCCAGATATTCAGCTGCAATAAATGGATTTTTTTCAACAAGAGGTGATCTTCACAGGTACCCCGCCTGGGGATGCTGTTGGAGAGAATGGGGTTTACAGGAGTTGTCTCTCTCTGGGACTGGGAATCTCTCTCTTTCTCACAGAACATGAGTTTGAGAGCTGGGGGACTGAGAGGAGGAGCTGCAAAGACCCTACTTCTCACCTCATATCTGCCAAGAACAAAAAAATCAGCCTTAAGCCATTTATTATATGCCTAATGATTTTTTATTTTTATTATTATTATTATTATTACTGAGACAGTTTTTGTCCCACATACAATTCAGTCTTGTGATTAAACAGGACAAAAATACAAATAAAAAGAAAGATGGAGTTCAAATAAATATACAATAAAAAGCTAGCCAGCACTTTAAAAGGCAGGAGTGCTCTGTCTGGATAAATACAGCACACAGGTATGCATGGGAACAAGGGGGAGAGTTCAAAAAGGAGGGGAAGGAAGAGAAGTAGGCCGTGGGGGGGCAGAAGGTGCTGCGGAGGCAGCAGCGAGATAAGGAGAGGCGCGCGCACGCACACGTACGCACATGCACACACACACACACACACACACACAAATCATCATCACTCACCACCACAGCTCTTCGCCATTCTGCTGCTGCCTTCTCCTCCGTTGTCCTTGCCCTGGCTTTTTCCTCCAGCGTCCATTTTTTCCTCTCAGATGCTAGCAGGCCCTGCCTATTCACCTCTCATGATGGAAGAGAGAGTCTGCGCAGAGGTCCAATCAGTGTGAGGCACATGTCTTGTGTTCACCAATCACAGCCAGGAGCTGACTTCCCCCTTGTTCCCGCCCCCAAGTAACGTGCAACCTAACGTGGAAACGTTAAAGTCGCAGCTGAAAAGTAGGGAAATTGCTAGTCGTTCCGTTACTTGCCAAATGTAATGGAATTACCCACTCGTTATTTAAAATTGTAATGAATTACAAGTAACTCGTTAAAAATAACGAGTTACTTCCAAGCTCTGGGCATAACTACCAAGAGGGCCCCCTCTGCCAGTCCTTAGCATGCATGAGGCATGGAGGCAGTCTTTCAGCTATTGGGGGGCCTAAGTTGTTTAGGGCTTTAAACTAGGGCCGTGTACAGCTCTCCCCATCAGCCCTGTGGCCCTGCTCTGTGGGCTCCGGGGAGAGCCAATCCACCCTGTCCCAAAGAGGGGGGCCACCTGCCCTGCCCAGGATCCATCCCTGAAGCTATTCAGGGGCAGGGCTAAGGGTTTTTTTTAATTAAAAATATGGTCAGGAGGGAAGGAGAAAGAGATGTTGTGTCTCTTTCTCCTCCCTCCTGACCATATTTCCCCCCCTCCCGACTGAGATCAGGCAGATGCAATCAGCACACACAGGATGGAATCATTCTGCTTATCAGCTGGTCAGCAAGACGATTCCGTCCTGTCTGTTGCAGGCTGCTTCTTCTTAGCGAGCAGGTTCTCTTGTGCAGGGTAGCCCCCCACAAACAAAGAGCAACCAGCACTGCACAGGACAGATCCTCCTGCTTATCAGCTGATAAGCAAGAGGATTCCATGCTGCCGGGTGCTGCTCCTTGATGAGTGACTCTTTTGCATGCAGGGAAGCTGCTCATGAAGGGGATTTGGCGCGTGGGACTTGTGGAGGCCTAGGGGGAAGGTGGAGAGGTCAGGCGGGAAAGGCACCTACCTCCCACAAAGGTGTGTCTCCTTTTCCCATCTTCTCTTTTCCTGCCCCCACATGCCTGACTCTTCTCTCTGCCCTACGCCCCACCCTCGATAGCCCCATATCGCTCTGGCCCTCTGTAACCGAACTGCAGATATCTGGGGCTATCTCAGGCTGACTTGCCCAAGGCCCAAATGCCTCTGAAGAGGCCCAATTTGGCTCGGGCCTCAGCTGAACATGGAGCACAGCTCTACTATAAACAGCAAAGTGAGCACCTTGAATTGGGCTGGCTGGGCCTGGATGAGAGCCTAATCGTAAGAATGACATGTGCTAAATGCTGGAAAGAGGAGGCCATCCCTACATAAACATGATTAGGAAAACTATAGGACTCTTCCAACACCGGAGACATTCAAGAGGCAGCTGGACAGCCATCTGTTGGGTATGCTGTAATTTGGATTCCTGCATTGAGCAGGGGGTTGAACTCGATGGCCTTATAGATCCCTTCCAACTCCTATGATTCTTGGAGATCTAAACTGAACAATCAAATCAGTTTGGCGAAAATGTCGGAAGAGGCTCTCACTTTAAAAGGTTTGCAGTGGGGGAGGAGAGGGAAGGAAGATACAGAAGCAAGGCTAAGGAATAATTTTATTTAATGCAACATACGCATTGTGTCTTCTTCCTTTTTGAGAAGCTTTATGAAATATTTGTGTTTAAGGCAATTTTTGATTGCACTGTTATGGATCTTTTGAAACTCTCTTTGCAATGCTTCAGAAGATCAATAACAATTTAGAAAAACCCAGGCTTTGTTTGTTATGTACGGTGTGTGTGTCTGTGACCCAAAGTTAGTGCAGATCATGGAGTGGAAACTGCACCCACCCAACCCCAGGAGCAGGGGCCCCTCTCAGCATCAGGGCCCTTCAACCACTGCCCAACCTGACCACCCATTGGTGTCAGGCCTATGTGTATGTATTAGATCCCCATATTTTTAAAACATGTGAAGGTCATTTGTAGGGTCTTTCATCAAGCAGCTGCCACCCTTTTTCATGAAAGTTGTGCAGGAATTGCCTCTCTAAATTCCCTAGAGTATTTGCAGGCATAGAAGTGTGGGAGGGGATATTGCACAATTTCTCCAGAGGGAAAAGAAATTCTCCAACTATTTCTCTGAGGGTAGGGATGAGTGAAACTGTCTATTTTGGCTTCTCTCAGGTCACATCTGTGCTATACATTCAAAGTACTGTGATACCACTTTAAAGAGTCGTGACTTTCCCCATAGATTTCTCAAAACTATAGTTTGTTATGTGTGCTGAGAGCTGTTAGGAGACCTCTGTTCCCCTCACAGAGTGACAATTCCCAGAGTTGTTTAATGATGAAGCCGTCTTCCCAGGGAACTCTGGGAACTGTAGCTCTGTGAGGAGAATAGGAGTCTCCTAACAACTCTCAGCACCCTTAACAAACTACAATTCCCAGGATTCTTTGGGGGAAGCTATGACTGTTTAAAGTTGTATAAGAGTGCTTTAAATGTATAATGTGGATGTAGTCTAAATTTCTTTCTACTTCTACCCCCCCCCCCATTTCATGTCTGCACAGCCTCAAAACCTGAGGCATATCTTGCTTTGCCGTGTTTTTTCAACTGCTCTTTGACTTGGAGGCCAGGATGGTGCATTGACAGTTGGCTCTCTGCTGTCGGTTGCTAGCTATTAATATGTTTGTCATAAGTATTTGAAAGCTGTGAAAATGCCAGGTTTCACAATGATTCAGAGCAAAGATGCATCGACTTAGCAACTAGAATGAGAGGGATCACCTTGAATATCCTCTGGCACTGAAACACTTGTTTACTTAAACCCAAGGAAGGCTTGCCCATTTCCATTAAGTTCACTTGATCCTTGCTCTTTTTTTTGAAGAATCCTTGAGCGCATCTTGAACCAGGCCAGGGACGGGCAACCTATAGTCTGAGGGCTGCATGGAGTCTTTGCCAAATTTTATCCAAGGAGACGTAGACATTTCAGGCCTATTTTCAGGCCAAAAAATGGGATGGAGAGAGAGGAAAAAGTTGATAGGGCATCCTCCTGGAGATATCCTCCTCCTCTATGATGGAGAGAGGAAAAAGGGGTGGCTGAGAGAGAAAAGAGGGTGTGCAAGAGAGAGACAGAGAGGGAGGATGTTCTGCCCACACCTGGCTTTTACCCACTCACTTTTGGCTCACATTGGCTCTGGACCCATCCACCTTTGGCTCAGCCCCTACCCATCACTGGCTTCAGCTCTGTCTAGCACTGCAAAACTGTTCCCCAATTCCACAAAAATTCCTTTCCCTGAGAAAGTGGCTTCCATTTCTGCCTCATTCCTAGGACACTTTAGAATTATTTTAGAATTTCATCAGTATGGGGTTTGGGGCTTACCTTAACTTTGCATAGGGGTCAAGGGTAATGTATGGGTAGGGTTGCCAGGCTCAGGGCCTGAGACTGATCCTGTATCTTTAGGGAAGAGAAAGTCAGCCAAGTGCAGGTGTTCTTGCAAGACTGTAATGGGAAAAACCACAAGGTGGAATTCTCCCTTATCCCTGCACAACTTTTAAAGATACAAAAGACCTCTTGGTTGCCAGGCCTGGACTCCAAGAGACCTTCTGTATCTTTAAAAGTTGTGCAGAGGGAAGGGAGAATTCCACCTTGTGGTTTTTCTCATTACAGTCTTGCAAGAACACCTGCACTTGGCTGACTTTCTCTTCTCCTACAGATACAGGATCAGTCTCGGACTTCCGGGAAGGGTGACTTAGCCTGTGCCTGCTTTTGAGACGGGCTCCTGCCTCAAAAGAAGCTTATTCAGATATATCAGTCAGTTTTTTCTTTTTTTTTTGACTGATTAAACTTCTCCCGGGTAGGGAGAAACGAAGAGATTAACCTCAAAGCCTATTTTTGTTGGGACGACCAGATCTCATTAATTTATGGGACGAGGTCCAGCCGACGAAGGTGGGACGGATTTTTAACAGCAAGCTCTATCTGATAAAGCGAACGTTCACCTTATCTTCTAAGAGAGAACGCACTAACAGGCAAGCACCCTTCTTTCTATATTTTTCTTTTACTTGACTTAAATTGTTGCTGTTTAAAAGAGATTTGCCAGATTGATCAGTTTTTGACATCTCACTGGGGAGCCATAACTTCTCTCTGCTACGCACTAATTAATAGCTTATCTCTGTTTTTGTTGCAAAAAGCTGTCCTGGATTTGCATTCTAAAGATATACACAGAAGAGGGATTTCTATTCCAGATTTTTATTTTGAAAAATATTATACTGTTTTGAGACTACTCTCTTTTTGGTCTATTTTATTTTGACGAATCTGTTTCTTGACGATTGCCATTAATTGTTTCGATCCTGGGAACTGCATTTTGTTTACTTAACTATTGGAGAGATAAGGCTGTCTGCTCTGTTTATACTGTGATGTCACCAAGTTTGGAGTATTAACCCAATTGTTGCTGAAATAAGAAGTGGTTTTCCTATATTTTTCTTTTAAAATGGCAATTAAGAAAGTGGCTGAAAATCTGGAAATAACTATGTTTCAGAAAATAATGGATGAGATTGAGATAATGAAAATTGAATTGAGTAAAATGAAGCAGGAGATTAAAGATATAAGGGTCCCTGTGAGAGAGGTGACCCTGGAAGGGGTCCCTGTGAGAGAGGAGACCCCGGAGATTGGAACAGGGGTCCCTGTGAGAGAGGTGACCCTGGAGACTGGAATAGGGGTCCCTGTGAGAGAGGAGATCCCGGAGATTGGAACCAACGTGGAACAGGAACAAGATTTGGAGTCTATGGACTTTAGAAATAAAATCTATTGTTTGGAACTCAATGTTATCTCTGAAGAAATGAATGAAGATTCTAGAGATAAAGTTATCAATGGCATGGATAATCTTCTGGTCTGGAATGATGTGATGGAGCCCAATATAGAGAAAATCTATGGAACTAACTGCAGCCATGTGACAATGGAAAAACTTTTAAGAGATGACCCAGTGTATTTTGAAAAAAAGAACAGAGATATGATTTTACAGCAGTATTTCAGCAACCTATTCAGAATGGATGGCAAGAAAATATTTGGGATAGAGGTAATCCCCATCAGACTCTTACTATATGACTATGGCTTTGACAGCAAGATTATTATGGAATACTGATAATGGAAGATTGGATATTGAAATTACTGGACTTAACAAGACTACTGAAGATGGAAGATGGAAAATGGAACTAATAGAGATAATAGAACAATGGCTACTGAAATTATTGAACCTAACAGATTCTGATGTGATGGATTAATTGAAATGTTTATTTTGACTATGGTTATGACAATAAGATTATCATAATTAGTAATGAGATGGATTAATCGATATGCTTATCTGGAAAAAAAAATTGATAGATATATTTCTTAAAGAATTGAAACCTCTCTTTGACTTTTTGTGGAAAGAATAAAGTAATGTTTATGAGATTTGATGATTAAGTAAGATAACTACTGGAGGAAAGTGATTTTATAATATGACTTAAGAGACAGGATTGTTATATATTATAGACTTATAACTGATTTGATCTTTGACAAATGGGAAGTCAATATTTTACTCTTTATTTTTTATTTTTGTTTTTTTTTTCTTTTTTTTTTTTTGTTTAACTATTTTTGATTTTGTTTTTTGTCTTTGAATGTTTTATGATTTTGTCTTGTATGTTTTATGAAAATCTGAATAAAAATTATTGAAAAAAAAAAAAAGATACAGGATCAGTCTCAGGCCCTGAACCTGGCAACCCTATGGGCATTCCCCCGCTCTCTGTAAACACTTCTCTAGCATTCTGCAGCCTCCCTGACTGCTCGCACTTCCTGATTTGCAAACACTCCATGGGAGCAGTTACCTCATGATGTCTTCCCCTGGGCTTTGATCGAAGTGTGGGCATATGAGGAAAGTGCAAAGTGCAAACCTCTGGTTAGACAATTTATAGAATGAAAAAAAAAGACACTCTCAACAGCTCTTCAGCACCCACAAAAATAAAATAAGGACAGCAAAAACTCTGTACCATGCCTGTCAGAATGGGTGGTATTCAAGGCTACTCAGAGTAGACCCATTGAAGTCAATAGACTTGACTAACAGGTTCATTAATTTCAGTGGGTCTAGTCTGAGTAGGACTTAGTGGAATGCAACCCAGTCTCACCCAAATGTTGTCTCCCCTTTGACAATTTTCAAATGCATCTTCTTTTCTCATCCAATTGATGAATGGTAAAAAAAAATAATGCTGGAGAAATATTTGGCTCCCACTGGATCTGGCCCCACCCTCCACGAACATGAGGCCAGTGACAGATTAACCCTGAATGAATGCAACCTTCAGGAGAAAAAAAGGTCTCCCACTGCAGCACTCAAGTGGCCGTAGTTCAGTAGCCTGGCATCTGTTTTGTATGCAGAAGGTCCCAGGTTCAATTCCTGGCATCTTTGGGTGGGGCTAGAGAAAACCCTTGTCTGAAATCCTGGAGAGCCACTGCCAGTCAGTGTAGACAATACTGAGTTAGATGGACCAATGGTCTGACTTGAGATAAGGCAGCTTCCTATGTGAAAGAATGTTGAAAAAGTGGTACAGAATATTGTGAACTGGCACATTTTGTTTCCAAGCCAAGCTGAAAATGTAGCTATAGCAGAAACCATTTGTGTTACAACTCGGAGACAGGCATAGAATATTACCATTTCACTTGCATTTTACTCTCCTTCAATGCATCTTGTAGTTTATAAACAATGTAATTTTTAAAAAATGTTATAGCATTCTCCCCATCTACAACTGGTCGAAAACCACCTCACTCTAAAGATTCAGACTCAATAACATCCTAATTCTCCCATTTGTAAATAAGAGATGTGAAGGATTATCAAATCAAGGACCATGTTCAGAGCTGAAGCGATATCCACCGAGATCTTTCCTCCCACAACATCTGATGCTGTTTGCCCATAATTGCATCTCTTATGCATGCCAGACTCTTATTTATGACGGCAGGATGATAGTCAACATAAAAAGCCATTGAGCTAATACTAACGGTGCTGAATATAATCCAGGGAATATAATAAGGCAGGGAAGAAAACAAGTGGATCAAGAAGCCCGCTCCTACTCTTATGGCATCTGGCAAATGCAAGAGATTAATTCTGCATGTCTTTAGGCTCTCAAGGAGTGCTGTAAATGAAGAAATGGCTGGTGTTTATTGAAAAGACATCTGCTAACTTTTGTTTCCTGGGGAGTACACTGAATAGATGGAGTGAAGAACCTGTCTCAGTTCTCAATGTCTACATTGTGCCAAAATCTTAAAGAAAACTTTTATAAAATGATGTATCGTTGGTATATGACACCAGAGAAACTGTCAAGAATATACAATACTGTTCATAATGAGTGTTGGAAATGTAAGCAACAGGAAGGGACTTTTTATCATATGTGGTGGACATGTAAACAAGCAAAAACGTTTTGGAGTCAAATACATAAATTAATGCAGAGAATTTTAAAGATTAATATTCAATTTAAACCAGAACTCTTTTTGTTGGGCTTGATGGACGTACAATTGGAAAGGAATCATGGAAGAGTGATTCAATATATTGTTACTGCAGCGAGATTACTATATGCACAAAGATGGAAGGATACAACACTACCAACAATTGAAGAATGGCTACTGAAACTAATGGACTTGGCAGAAATGGATAAGCTGTCGTGTCTATTGAGAGAAAAAACAACAGTCACATTTCTCAAGGATTGGGATCCCTTTTTGAGTTTTTTTGCGAGACACAGAAAATGAATTGGTGATATTGGGATTTGATGATTAACTAGATTATTTAATTGAGAAAAAAGGAGATTATGTAATTTATGAGTGAACAAGGTATCTTTATATGTATCTGTTATAGCTGATCGAAGATAAATCGGAAGTCACCTGTTTTTGCATTTTTTTCTCTTTATTTTTCTTTTGCATTTCATTTGTATTTTATTTTTTAAAATAATAAATAAATAAAAATTATACTGCAAAAAAAAAAGAACCTGTCTCAGGTGCAATTACCTGGATGATTTTAAACTGGGGAGGAGAGCAGAACGCTTTCAAACTAGCAAGGTGTTATCTGAATTTCTGGCCCTGTAATCATTATGGAGTTGGCGAAGCTTATACAGTAATACCTCAGTTAGCAAATCCTCCAGAAAAGAAGCTCCTTTTAACAAAATCTTTTTGGAGGTGTGGGGGACATGGGGGGGGGTGCATACTCTGACACAGTTGGAATGTGGCTCCTTGTCTCCTGGATTGCGGCTGCTGCAGGCAGCACTCTCGCATGTGGCTGGAATGGGTGCTTCTTGCCAGGTGGCACAGGCATCTCTGCAGTAAACAGTGCTTCCAGGGCACTGCTTTGGGTGCCCTGGAAGCACTGTTTACTGCAGCTGTGTCTGCTCGAGTGTAGGGGAGGATGGCAGAGAGCGAGCGAGCGAGAGCAAGCACAGGGTGGTGGCGGTGGCTGCCTGTTTGAGTGTACAGAGAGGAGAACTGTGCTCAAAGCTTTAGATTGCTATAGCAAGATGCTACATGATAAAAGAAAAAAGGCAAGGCAGGTGGATGCATTTTAGAAGAAGTCTTCAAGTCTTACCAGACCTGGTTGTCATTTCAGACATGCGTATTGTTAGTTCTGAATAAAAAAATTGCTGAAATATGTTGAGCTGCTCTTCTTTTTTTGTGGTGTAGGAAGCTATCCCTGTTCTTTCCATGTTATTCTGGTACCAACGTTTCTATTAAAGAAGTGATGTCTGGAATCGCATCTACTTCATTAACTGAGGTATTACTATATACTGTTAGGAAATTCATTTCCTAAGTGCTGATTCTTATGTACCATCCACAGACAAGCAGGAGGTATCAACCTGCTCTAGGGGAAACCACAAGGTTTGCACACTACAAAAAAATGTTAGGGAGGAAAATACTAATGGGGTGAAAGAATTAAAAACAACCCAATGTAGACTAGTTATCCCCAGTAGTCATGGAATATTGCAGGTCTGTTCAAGGAGGAACTCAAAAACTGGTGAGGGGATAGGGATGAAATAGAACATCCTGGAAAAGGGCATGGCTGGCTGGCTGGCTGGCTGGAACCTTAAAGAGAAGAACTCCACTGCATAACTTTTTTTCAGGTGTCACTTGTACTTACTAAACCTAAACTATTATCTTTCTCATTCATATTTTGCCTATTGCAGAGATAGGGGATCTTATCTCCTCTACTCCGCATAGGCAAAATTTGGCAGGTGAATGGGTCTAGCCTACATAAGAGAAGACCCTCTCTGAATTAAGCAGATCCCAAGTTGTTTATGGCTTTAGATGTCAGCAGCAAAACCTCAATAGCAAGTGGGCAGCTTACAATATAGTTAGTGTTCCATTGTTTTTGAATTTATCATGAAGGGCCTTTCTATCTACAAAGCAGACAAATTTATTTATGTAAACTAAAGCTAATGGCAATGGATGTGCTTCTTTTAATGTTGACAAAGCCCACCTAAGAGAGGTCAGATCTAATTTAGTTTACATTGGAATGCAATATTTATGAATGTTAGTGGCTTTGTGTCAAAAGTTTGATGCACATATTGTAAGACTGTTAGTTGAGCAGCAGCTGGAATAAATACACATTTTTAATTAAGCAGGAACCTGAAATCAGCAAGCTAGCTGTGAAGTTGCAAAAAAAAGTGATAAGGGAAATATTTCACCAATGGGATTTAATAGCTACTTTTTTCTATTTTGTTTATTGCTTTGTCAAATTAGTTTTACACCTAACAGAAGGTTATATGTAATTTTACAGAAACTGTGTTTCTATATTTCATTAAAAAAAAAAAGTTCCCCAGTGCACAGGAAAGTAAATTAAAAGCATAAGTGAACTGGAAATATCTGCAAATTAAGAGAAAGTGGAAATAGCTCCTTTTATTACTTGATTAGATTATATTGGAGTTTGTCCCTTTTTATATGCAGATTTGTGGGTTTTTTTAGTTTCCTACATTTAGATTCAAATTAATTGTGTTAAGTAGGATTCGGTTCTAGTCTTCTAGTGGTAATTCCATGTTTATTGCCTGTTATATTCTCATATTGAGCCCACTGTCGTTGCAAAAGTGGGATCTTTTTGGTTGTTGCCAATCTTGCAAACTAACCTTGACTTCTCTGAATTTGGTAAGGAAGGCACGGGGAGCCTTTTTATGTCAAAGGCTACTTCCCCTCAGGGGAAATCTCCTAGGAATGCATAGCAGGGGTGGATGGGGCTGACATTAGCAGTGGGTGGGGTCAGAGCTGGCAGTGTGCCACCCATTTTCTTTCTGCCACCCCCTTTCTCTCTCACACTTTGTCATTGCCTTCTCTCTTTCACTCTTTGTTTCTCTCCTTCTCTCACCTTTTTCTTTCTTACCCCACTTCCCTCCCAGATGACTCCCCCCCCCAAGCATGGTAATTAGGCTTAGGAAAAACGTACCCATTCATTCTAAAGGGATAATGTTTCTAAGCCTAATTGTGGTGGGCAATTTGGGGAGTTTATCCTTTGCAATTAATGCATAGGGAAAACAGGTCTCATTTGCTCAAATGGGACCATTTTTCTAAGCCTAATTGCCAAGGGGTAGGTGCTGATTACGGATGGAAGGACCTGTCAGTTTTGATTCTCTCGGTTTCTCATTTTTCAAATCTTAAATCCTCCACATTTCTGCAGCAATTTGGGATTTTTTTAAAAAAACAACCCAGCATTTTAGTACAAATTTATCCTAACAAACACATTTTTAGGTAGTTTTGACTAATGTACACATTTTTGCAAGCCATTTCTCCTAGCAGAATCCACTTTGTGCATTATTTTCATTAATATATTTATTTTAATGCACACTTTTGCCTAATATATACATTTTTGTAAACATTGGTTGGTTGGTTGGAGAGCTGCATCACAAAATTTGGGTAAGTGTGAATTTCGAAGGATGGCTGCATTTCGGTTCTTGTATTGTTTCAGAAAATGCGAATTTGGTGTGTTTGCCTTTCAATGCAACTTTAAAGTTTTAAATAGAAATTCTCCCCCATCCCTAGTGGTGAGTAGTGGAGGCTGCAAGCTAGATTCACAGATGCCACAGGCCAGCAGTTCCCCTTCCCTGTAATAAGGGATTGGAGTGATGACTCCCAACAGTCAGGCTGCCTTGATTCCCTAGCAGGCTGAATTCTGTCCATTGAGGGGCTCTTCTGTGCTGGAGTACCAGCCTACCTGTGTACTTAAGCCAGCTCCCACAGACCTATTTCTGACCTCAGGCCCTATAAGGTCCAATTCTCAGTCTGAGCAAGCAGACTCTGGTGTGAGCACATTGAATGGCCACATTAGGACAACTTCATAAGCCAAGAAATGAATGAGCTTTGTGCATCTGCCCACAACAGCTTTGCTCCTCATCTGGCATGAGTGAGGAAACAAACCAGGAAGCTCCAGTCAACATTATACCCAAACCAGGAAAAGATGGTTAATTGCTTAACCCCCCCCCCAAAAAAAGCTCCCTAGGATGTTAAGCCAACTTTAAGCCATGCCTTCATGTCCTGGCTCATTCACAAGCTGTTAACCATCTTTTCCTGGTTCAAATATAATAAGATATTGACTGTGACATCCTGGTTTGTTTTCTGCCCACACACAGAGAAGCGGCTGTATACAGATGTATGAAGCTTGTTCATATCTTGGATTATTAAGCTGAGATGTGATCATTTCAGTGTGGCTATTGCCAGAGCACCTGCTTCTAGTTCCTCAGAGCCTTGATTGCTTCCTTGGAATCAAGAACTGCTGCCTTGACCTTGATCTCTTTTTGATCACACACCTGCTTCTGGGGGAGGGCCATAGCTCGGGGGTAGAGCATCTGCCTTGCATGCAGAAAGTTCCAATTCCCAGCATCTCAGGTAGGTCTGGGAGGGACTCCTGCCTGAAACCCTGGAGAGCTGCTGCCAGTCAGTGTAGACAATATGAGGTCTGGTTTAGCATAAGGCAGATTCTTATGTTCCTGTGCATATGGGCTGGCAGTCAGTGGGCCCTGGAGCCTGATCTTTTGCCGAGGCCTGACCAACCTTAGTTTCTGGAAATGAAATTTAGTGTCTGTCAGACTCTTATGAAAATAAATACAGTGTGGGCTAGGCAAAGGTCATTTGCCACAGGCAAAAGCAGGTCTCTTTTTTGTTCAGGGCAAGAAGCAAGCTTCTATAAAGCCAAGGAGTGTCATATGACCCAATCTTTGGGAATGAAGGGCCGTGGCTCAGTGGTACAGCATGTGCCTTGCGTGCAGAAGGTTACAGCTTCAACCCTCAGCATCTCCAGGTAAGACTGGAAATGAAACCTCATCTAGAGAACTACTGTCAGCCATTCGGTGTAGACAACATGGAGCTACATGGAGCCATTGCCTGACTCTGTATAAGGCAGCTCCCTGTGTTACTATGATTTGTCCTATTATTTATTTATTATTTGATTTATATCCCGCCCTTCCTCCCAGCAGTAGCCTATTAGTGGAATGAAACTTCCAAACTTGTGTTGTTGGTTTCCTTGTAGCCTTCTTGGGCCAGAGCTTGAATGGTAGAACGCAGGGTGAATAACCACCTGACATCTCTCTCTGGTCACTAGTTTCCTCAATGTGTACCAGAAGCTGCATCTTGTGCATTGCAAGAATTGCGTATAACCAGCCTGTGGCCAGAAGACTGCTATGCACAGGCTTTTCCTTGCACCTGGTTTGCATCCAGATAGCCAGGACAAGAACTGAAATTCAGTAGTAGAGCACATGCCTTGCATGCAGAAGGTCCCAGATTTGATCTCGTGTATCCATATAGAGCAGTGAACAAACCCTGCCTGAAACTGAAAACCTTGGCCACATTCACACCATGCATTTATTGCACTATTATTCCATTTTAAACAGTCATGGTTTCCCCCAAAGAATCATGGGAAGTGTGGTTTGTGAAGGGTGCGGAGAGTTGTTTGGAGACCCCTATTCCCCTCACAGAGCTACAATTCCCAGAGTTCTCTGGGAAGAAGGACTGAGTATTAGACACTCTGAGAACTGGAGCTCTGTGAGGAGAAGGGGTGGTCTAACAACTCTCCGCACCCCTCACAAACTACACTTCCCATGATTCTTTGGGGGAAGCCATGACTGTTTACAGTGGAATAATAGTGGAATAATAGTGGAATAAATGCAGAGTGTGAATGTGGCCCTAGAGAGCTGCTGCTAGCTAAGCCAACACTGAGCTAGATAACTTTTGGCAATGTCCTATGTTCTTAGCCATGTGAAAAGGCTTTGTCAGAAGTGAGATGAGTTGGAGTCAAAGCAAAGAATATGTGACTAGCATACTCTGAGCTGGTGACTGGTAATCACTAACCAAAACTGTCACTTTCAAATATGTCCTTAAAAGGGATGTCATCTTCAGTCAAAGCCTCAGCTTGGTGATTGCCAGCTGGACTGAGCCAACTAAATTTTTTGTTGAGTTAATCAGCAGGGGATATTTTTATTCGGTGTGTCTGAGAGTTAAGGAGATGTTTGTTTACTCAGTTTGGGTTTTGGTATGTTACCTCAATTGGGGATAATAAAAAAATGACCTTTCCATCATATAACAAGAGGTAGCTTTTGTTTATTAACTTGTATATGCTTGTCATTCCTTCACCCCCTGAAAAAGGCACCTATATGGATGTTTCATTGCTATACCAGTAAAATCCTTTGATGGACAGCCATACTATATAGTCAAGGATTGTCATTTTGCAAACTACTCAGTTGGGAATAAATGATTTTTTATATGTCTGTCTAATCTGGAATGGAATGTTCTGTCAATTTTGATTCCCTCAGTTTATCATTTTTCCAATGCTAAATTCAGTTCTCCATATTTCTGCAGCAATTTATGATTGAAAAAAAAATCCTCATGAAAATACTTCTGCATTTTAGTGTGAATTTCTCCTAATAAACATATTTTGTATGCAGTTTTGTCTAACATTGTTGCAAGCAATTTCTCCTAATACAATGCATTTTTGTATGTTTCATGAATATATTCATTTTATGCATCCTAATATATGCATTTTTGTAAACATTGGTTGCTTGGAGAACTGCATTGCAAAATTCAGATAAGTGCGAATTTTGAAGGATTGCTGTGTTTTGGTTCTCATACTGTTTCAGAAAGTGTGTATTTGATAGATTCAGTTTTAAATGGAAACTGAATCAAATTACAGTACTCCCCCATCCTATCTGTCTGTCTGTCTGTCGTTTTTGCATAGGAAGATTGCAACCAATATCACTTCTGGGGCAGAATGAATTTGGCTCCCCTTAATATCTCATTGAAAGCATTCAGCATCCCTGTTGGGTCAAACTGAGTCTCGTGCAGGCGCCTTTCTAATTTTCCTGTCACCATGTTGAAGCTTTGATTGAAGATGACATCCCTTTCAAGGACAACATTAAACGTGACATACGTGGATGGCAATTGCCAGTCACCAGCTCTGAGTGTGCTAGTCATATATTCAGCAGAGCTGTGGGCTTTGACTCCCAACTCATTTCACTTCTGACAAATACTTTACAAAGGAATTATTTGCAGTGGGTACAATGCATGACAGACTTGAACTTGTGTCAAGGAGATTGCATTAAAGCTGGAGATATCCTTCTGCTGCAGTCATGTTGACCTCTCTGAGTAGAATGATTCATTCATGTGCTTCAAATCCCTGCATAATGCAGTAGGTGCCTTTTTTCGTGATGGGATGTTTTCTCATGTAAAAGAAAGAGGGAAAGGTTCACCACTAATAAGCATTGGAGGTCACAGAAATTAATTTCAAATTATGAAGAGAAAATAGGCTCAACCTGTTCCTTTCTTTCCCTGTCACACATGTGCAAGAGAGGAAATTGCATCTCATGCCACCTTCCAGGGAAGCTTTGCACTGTATGGTATATATTATGCATTTGTTTTTGTTTTTTTATTATTAATTTTTATTCAAATTTTCAAAGACAAAAAAAAACACAAAACAAAAATAATTAAACAATAAAATAAAATGTTGACTTCCGATTTGTCGCAGATCAGTTATAAGTCTACAATATATAATAATCCTGTCTCCTAAATTATATTATAAAATCACTTTCCTCCAGTAGTTATCTTAATTAATCATCAAATCTCATAAACATTACTTTATTCTTCCCACAAAAAGTCAAAGAGAGGTTTCAGTTCCTTGAGAGATATATCTTTCAATTTTTCTCCAAATAAACATGTCGATTAATCCATCTCATTCAAATCTGTTAGGTCCAATAATTTCAATAGCCATTCTCATTATCAATGTTAATTCCATCTTCTATCTTCAATAACCCTATTAAGTCCAATAATTTCAGTAACCATTCTTCCATTATCAATAATCCTATTGAATCCAATAATTTCAGTAGCCATTCTTCCATTATCAGTATCCCATAATAATCTTGTTGTCATAGTCATAATCCAAATAAATATATAGATTAATCCGTCTCGCCAAACCTGTTTGAGCCAATAATTTCAATAGCCATTCTTCCATTGTCAATATTAATTCCATCTTCCGTCTTCAATAGTCCTGTTCAGTCCAGTAATTTCAGTATCCATTCTTCCATTATTAGTATCCCATATTAATCTTGCTGTCATAGCCATAGTCATATAGTAAGAGTCTGATGGGAATTTCCTTTATCACAAATATTTTCTTGCCATCAATTCTGAATATGTTGCTAAAATATTGTTGTAAAGTCATATCTCTGTTCTTCTTTTTTACAAAATGCACTGGCTCATCTCTTAAGAATTTTTCCATTGTCACATATCTGTAGTCCATTCCATAGATTTTTTCTATGTCAAACTCCATCACATCATTCCAGTCCAAAAAATTATCCAAGACATTAATAACTTTATCTCTACTATCTTCATTAATTTCTACAGAGACAACGTTGATTTCCAAACAGTAAACTTTATTTCTAGTATCCATAAACTCCAGATCTTTTTCCAATTTCACATTTGTTCCAATCTCCAGAGCTTGCATCTTCCCTTTAGTTTTTCTTTTTTCATCTCTAATCTCATCAACTATTTCTTTAAACTCCTGCGTCATTTTACTAAATTCATTTTTCATCTCCTGTCTACCCTGTCTCAGGGTTTGTTTCGTTATCTCAATCTCATCCATTATTTTCTGAAACATAATTTCTTCCATGGTCTCAGCCACTTTCCTGATTGCCATTCTTAAAACCACAAAAACAAAAATTATTTCAGTCACAATTGGGTTAATATTCCAGGCTTGATGAAGTCACAGTGTAGACAGTACAGCCTGCCTTATCTCTTATATTCAGGAATACAAAACAAATTTAGTTCCCAGCTTCAAAAGAGTTAGTAGCGTCGTGAACAAGCAGATTCGTCAAAATGAAATAGACAAAAAAAAAAAATAGTCCCAGACATATAATGCTCCAAAGTTCATAAATCAAATTTATTTATTTCTTTTCCCTCCTCGAAATAGAAATCCCTCTTCCGTTTATATCTTTAGAATGCACTTCCCGGTCAGCTTTTTGCAATAAAAACTAAGATAGGCTTTTTCAGTTTCTTTCCTCCTTAGTTTCGTGAATAACAGAGAAAATTTTTAACTCACCCAGCAGTTCTTATATAGCCGATTCATTGACAAATCTCTTTTTTGCTGCAACAATTTAAACCAAATGAAAAAAAAATATAGAAAGAAGGATGCTTGCTTGTTTAAGTTCGTTTTCTTTGAAGAAAAGATAAACGTGTCACTTAGTCAGTTAGAGCTTGATGGATGTCCTCCGGCATTGCTGGCTGAACCTTCTCTCATAAATTAATGAGATCCAGTCCTCCCAAACAAAAACAGGCTTTAATGGTTAATCTCTACATTTTTCCCTGCCCGGGAAAAAATCACCAGTCAAAAAAGAACGTTCTGACTGATTTATACTGAAAAAGTTTCTTCTGAGACGAGAGCTCGTCTCAAAAAGCAGGCACAAGCGAAGTCATCCTTCCCGGAAGTCAGGTATATATTATGCATTTGTATTATATATGATGAGAGTGAAGGGATGGGCTTGTGTTGTGAATGCTGTCTTCAAACACTTTCTGTCTGCTTTATTACCTAATTTAGTTCAACAGCTAATGAGCCTGCACTCCAAAAACCTGTGTTTGAAAATAATCAGAATTGCTTCTGATGTTTCCTTGGATCAATGTGATTTTTAAGAAGCCATGCTCACAATTCAGCACAGAATCCTGTGCTCAATCCTGCATTCCATTGGTAGCCAATGGACTGGTATCAGGAACTCCCTCTAGAGACTGAGCTAGGAGCTGGTCCCAGGCTATAGTCTGAAGGCACATGAGGCCAGCAGGTCTGGTCAGTGCCTGGATGGGAGACTGCCTGGGAACCATATGTAAGCTGCCTTGGGTTTCTATGATGAAAAGAAAGGTGGGGTATAAATATAATAAATAAATGGGAACCTGAAGTTCAGAAGTTGGAACTTAGCCTGGGGAGCAGCCGTGGACTGTGTGTGCTGAGGCTTCAGATCTCTCTTCAGGGCAGGCATAGAAGGGAAAATGTCACCTCCTGAGATTGGCAAGCAGCATGGCTGGATTTAGAAGCCAACCCATGTGATCTCCTGGGGTACTAGGCTTGGGGAGGCACTGAACTCAGAGCAGTGTCACCTATTATGGGGGAGAGGGATGGAATGGAGTAACCTGGAAGAGGGCATGGCTGGCATGTTGAACAGGTACGCTCTATGCTGAAATATTTTTGTTGCAGATTCCATTTGTAAATTTGTTCTTTTGCTTAGCAAATGCCAGAAAGAGATAAGGAAGAGAAGGAAGTACAGGTTCACAATCTACTATGATCCAGTGTGGGAAGTACAGGTTCATGGTCTACCGTGATTCATTCTGAGGTTTTTATGCAGGCGCCATTAGTAATGAGCTGCTGAAGTTTGCATAGTGGGGAAAATATATATTTTATTTTATTTATTTACTTAATTTATATCCTGCCCTTCTTCCCAGTTAGGAGCCCAGGGCAGTGCATTTCATCTTGGTTGCAGCATGGTCGCATCAGCCAGCCAAGTCAGCCTACTGGTTTCTGGTCAGCTGGTTGGGATATAAATGCTTCCAGGTCCGGCTTGCATATGTGAATGAGCAACAGGCCATCTGCTGTTGTGTCCAAGCACTTCCTTTGTGGTTGTCAGCCAGGTTTTTCCTCCTTACTTCCCATTACTTGCAGACTGCACCTATGGAGGCACACCTGAATAAGGCTTCTGACTTGGCCCTCCTGTGAACATGTCCCATCAGGCTCCAACCTTTCTTTTGCATCTGCTTTGCATGCAGAAGGTCACGGGTTCAATATCTAGCATTGCCAGAAGAGCTGAGAGAGACCTCTGCCTGAAACCCTGGAGAAGCATGGCCAGTCAGTGAGACAGATGGACCACTGGTCTGGCTCGGTATAAGGAAGCTTCCTATGTTCCTGGGACTTGTGTACTGGGACTTTCACTTTCTCAAATAAATGGATGATTATTCATTTATTATGTAGATAAGAAGATGAAGCCCCCCACACACACACCACGTCATCTTTGCAACTAAACTATCCTGTACCCAAGGACGGAGATAGCAAGTGGCCAAAAGTAATCCAGTGGCTGAGTGGGGATTTGAACCCAGGTCTCTCCGGTCCTTACCACTGCACCACATCCACTTTCCAACCTACTGCTGACCCAATGGCTACAGTTCAGTCTATTTGTTAACAGTGGAAGCTGGCCTACTGGTGCGAGTGGGGCACTGCCCCACCAACCTCACCCTTCCCTTGCCCAGTCTCCAGCTGCCTGCCTTCTTACTTACAACCAGCCCAAGGGGCGGCTCTGCCACTCCGCTTCCTCCTCCTCAGTCTCAGTGTTGCCCGTTGTACAACTCAGCAGGGAGGAGGATAGGGACAAAACTAGAATTAGCTGGCTCTGCCTGTCATTGGCTCTGCTTCCACCGACGGTTGGGCTCTCTGCTTTCCGCCCTACCAGGCCCAGCGGGCACCAGCCATCACTGTCTGTTAAGAGAAACAAACAAGAAAAGCATCTGCTTCTTTTGTGCACCATGTTAACTTACAGCACAAGCTGAGTTTATTTTATTTATTATTTATTTATTATTTAATTTGTATCCTGCCGTTCCTCCCAGCAGGAGCCCAGGGCGGCAAACAAAGCACTAAAAACACTTTAAAACATCATAAAAACAGATCTTAAAATACATTAAAACAAAACAGCGTTAAAAACATTGAAAAACAACAACTTTAAAAAAAGGGTTAAAACATTATTTAAAAACATATTAAGCAATTCTAACACAGACGCAGACTGGGATAGGTCTCAACCTAAAAGACTTGTTGAAAGAGGAAAGTCTTCAAAAGGCGCCAGAAAGATAGCAGAGATGGCCCCTGCTTAATATTCAAAGGGAGGGAATTCCACAGGGTAGGTGCCGCCACACTAAAGGTCCGTTTCCTATATTGTGCAGAACGAACCTCCTGATAAGATGGTATCTGCAGTTGCAGCCCATCCTCTCTGTTCTTAAACTTCAACTGCTTTTTTAGACTTGACCTTTGCGTTCCAAAAGGGTTTTTTCTTTCTTTCTTAGAAATGGGTTTGTCTCATTTCTGTGTATACCGATACAGCCCAGAAGGAATGCTAAGGCACTGTGAAATAATCGCAGAGTTTACATACAATTGGACATGAGAGAGAAAAGGTCACCGCTGCATCTTAATTCGTTATTCAGGGGAAATAAGTGTGGCTTTCTGCAGCACTGATGAATGTACATAGCACAGGGTTGACTTACAAATCCCTCTGCCATTTGAAATAGACACAAAATTGCAAACTCCCCACCCCCAAAGGGGGAAAAAATGAGGAAAAGGCAATGTATACTAAGAATTCTGAAAACATAAATAGACCATTGTTTTCAGCAGGAAAACAACAACTGTGAAATGAAAAAAGGCTGTGGCAGAGAAAACCATGTCTTCTCTCCTAATACTAGGAAGTGGGCTACCTAATGAAATTAACTGGCAGTAAGTTCAGGATAGACATAAGGAATCACTGCTTTACACAATGCATAATCAAATCATGAGCTTCATTACCAGAAGATGTGGAGAGGGACTCAGATGGCTTTTTGCTGCTTAAAAGGGGATTAAATCAGGATTAGAAAACAGAGGCTCTCCAGATGTTGTAGGATTACAACTGCCATCATCCATGACCATGGGCCATGATGGCTGGGGCTGATGGGAGTCCAATGGCATCTTGGAGGACCACTGGTTTTCCCATCCCTGCCTTAAACATTCCTGGAACATGCATCTATTAGCTATGACTGCACATGGAGGTTCCATTTGATGCAGGCAGTATAAGTCTGTTTTCTAGATGCTGGAAACCAACAAAAGATTGGGCATAGCCTTCACGTCCTGCATGTGAACTTCCAGAGATGTCTGGACAAAAGGGAAAAGAAGCATTGGCTACTTAAATCGGATCTTTGGCCTGATCTAGCAAGGCAGTTATGATCTTAACCTGGGGATTACTGGATGGGAGAGAGTGTTTCATCTATAACTGTTTTTAAAGTGTTTTTATCTGTAATTGTTTTTAGAGTTTTTTTTTGAAATCTGTAACTGCTTTTAGATTACTTTTTGTTGTGGTGGTTGTTAAAATGTTTTGTTTGCCACCCTGAGTTCCTTTGGCCGGGTTATAAATTCAATAAATAAATAGATAAATAAATAAATTTAACCTAAGGACTACAGCCAGTGAGAGCCAGTGTGGTGGTTAGAATGCTGGACTTGGATCTGGGAGACCAGGGTTCAAATACCCTCTTAGCCATGAAGCTGACTAGGTGACCTTGGGCCAGTCACTGCCTCTCAACCTAAACTACCTCACAGGATTGTTGTGAGGACAAGATAGAGAACAGGAGAACCATGAATGTCACCTTGAACGCCTTGGAGGAAAGGCAGGATATAAATGCAATAAATAAATAAATAAATGCTTATTTTTCCTGGTGTTCTGTAAGTCATGCATATTTGTAAGCCTTACAAACACCTGTACAGTATGTCACTCTTATTACTCATATTACATAATGAGAGGTACAAGTTTGAGACTGGGAAATGATGACTTGCCTTGGGCCATCCAGGAAACTTATTACTGAGATTGCAAATTGAATCAAGGTGAGGTTTTTTTTCCCTTGTTTTTTTTGGCCAGAATTCACATTCTTTTAACCCCTACATCATGGCAGTGTTCTTTCTCAATTTTCATTTTAAATTACAGCGAACATTATTTTTTTTCATACACTTAAGAGTTTTTCACATGTTATGCTGAATACAGTTACAGGCTGCTTTGACACATGTACTAGTTTTTGTGTGAAAGAGTGTACACTTGCTCATTTGTACAGCTCAGCTATTGTATATTTATTTATTTATTATTTATTTATACCCCTCGCCTTTCTTTTCATGACTGAAACCCAAGACGACTTACATATGGTTCCCAGGCAGTCTCCCATCCAGGCACTGACCAGACCTGACCCTGCTTAGCTATGGGCCTTCAGACCATAGCCTGGGACCTTTATAAACAGGTCTAGACTATACACTTGCTGGACATTCCATGTGAATTACTGTCTGAGTGTACAACGCAGCTATTTGTGTACACAGGTTCACATGTTGCTCACTGAATGTAACATGTGAACCCTTCTATACTCCTTCACTCACAAAGTTGCCAGGATGGACGCTAGGACCTTCGTTTTGCACACTCTGAGCTCTTTCTCTGAACTACCCCCTTCCTTTGAGTGAGAAACACATATGTTAGTAGAGAGGTGTTTGTCATTAGCTTGATGGGCAGGAGAACCCATCATTACCCAAGCCACCACCACTGTGAATCAAAGGAGATGCAGATTGTCATGATTTCAGGTCCATAACAGTGCATCTTCCATAAGATATCATTTTAAACCTCGCACTCTAACCCAGGAGTGAGGAACCTTGGGGTTTTTTTTAGCCCGGAATACATTCCCTTCACATGCAAGTGGTGGGCGGGACCAGAGGCAAAAGTGGGCGGAGCAATGAATGTGAATTTTACAGTAGGCTCATTTCTACACACACTCACATGAATCACGTACCCCTCTCTATTCTCCATCCAGGAAAGCAGGAGGCATTATCAGAGGCATATTCCAGCCAGGGCAAAAAACCCCCCACAAAACACTTCAAGAAGGGTATGAGGCAGAGGTAGAAAGGGGGGTATGGCCTGGGGATAGAAGGCCTAGAGGGCGGCCCTTGAGTCTGAGGTTTCCCAACCCTTCTCTACTCCTCCTCTGACAGCCTTGTGTTGGGGGGCGCGTAGCTTCATAGTAGAGGACATGGTCTGCACCCAGAAGCTCCTACAAGAAATCCCAGCCATTTCCTGATTTAAAGAAAAGAAAAGTCAGGTAACTGCAGTAGTGTAGTGGCAAATTCAGAAGTGCAGGGTCCCTTGATAATATTCACAGCACACACCCTTCTAAGATTATACACCCTTCTAAAATGACAGAATAATCTGGCCAGGCTTGAATACTGCTTTCTGCTTCTCTGTCACTGTCGCCATTTCTTCTTTCTCACTCTCCTTTCTCACTGTCAGAGATATTGCTTGAATTACTGAATTCAGTGTCTATATGTTTCATCGCCTGCTGCTACCAAACTGTTTGATGATGTACATGGGATGCTATAATCAGGATTCACTGTCTCTTCTTCTGCAGTTACAAAATTCTCACTCTCAACAACATGGCTTTTTGAAGTAGGAACTAACAGGAACTCCTTTCACTCTGATTAGCTCCAGTCAGCAGGAAAGGACAAGGAAGCATGTTAGAAGACTCTTCTGAGTGGCTAACACACTCTCCTTTCATGCTTATTGGCTCATAGGATGCTGGAGACATAAGGACCCTACTGGGACCCTGCTTCCCAAAAAGTAAAGGGTCTAAGACCCCCTGAGACCCTGGATGACTACACCCCTGGGTAACTGGGGATGTGACAGCACAGGAAGATAGGAAGTTATCTTTATAGTGAGTCACCTCATTGGTTCAGCAATATTGTCTGACATTGACTGGCTCCGGCTCTCTAAGACAAGGGTGGCTAACCTTTTGACTTCCAGGTGTTGCTGGATTACAGTCGCCACCATCCCTGACCATTTGCCACACTGGCTGGGTCTGATAGGAGCTGGAGACTAGCAGCATCTGGAGGACCAAAGGTTCCCCATCCCTGATCTAAGGTTTCAGGCATGAGAGACACCCTCTCCTACCTGGAGATGCCAGGGATTGAACCTGGGGCCTTCTGCATGCAAACCATGTGCTTTACCACTGAGTGCCTCTGGGTGAAACCCAAAAGAGCCTCCACCAGTTAGAGTGGACAATACTGGGCTAGATGGGCAGATGTTCTGACCTGGTATAAGACATCTTTCTGTGGTCCTTGGGGTATGTCCACAAACTACCACCTTTTAAGAAATGTTGGCTAGTGGCATCCAAAATCAGGGGTGGGGAACCTTTTAAAAATGAATACATAGTGGTGAAAATAACATACAGGAATGCATTGTGTTAGGAGAAATTGCTTGCAGGAATGTGTACATTAGTCAAAACTGCATATAAAACGTGTTTATTAGGAGAAATTCACACTAAAATGCTGATGAATTTTCTTGAGGACTTTTTTTAAAAAAAATCACAAATCACTGCAGAAATGTGGAGAATTTAATTCAATATTGGAAAATGTGAACCAGAGAGAAGCGAAATTGACAGATCTTTCCACCCCTGCTAGCAAGTGAGGAAAAGTCTGAGCAAGAACCTTCACCCTGATGTGCCAGCTTTGTATGTACAGGGCCTTCCTTTGTTTGAAACAATGCAGCATTCAAAGAATGCCGCTTTCCAAGAGGTGACCTCCCCGCATTCTGAAATGGTAGAACCCAGCACAATCACACTGCATGACTGCTTCGGTTGTACGTCTCTGATTCCCTTGTTCCAAATTGCAATGGACGATGCTGTCTGCAGCCATCACGGCTTTGAAGTTTGGTATTGTACCTCCTGCCTATTGTACCAATTCATCAGGGTGGCTTTGAGGCGCTACAATCTGCCTTGATATTTCAGGCTCTCCTGTATACCGAATTTTAAACAACAGAACAAAACTGGAGGCTGTTGCAAATCAGGTACTAATCATTCACTGAATATTCAGAGCTTTCTGATTTGTTGCTTGGGGTGTCAGAATTAATTAGTTATTGAGGAAGTGAGAGCTGCTGCCATCAGAACAAGGTTCAGTTTTTTCATAGCATTTTTAGATTTAGGCAAAAAATACATACTCCCCCCCACAACCCTACAATGAAAACAGAAAACAGCTTAATTATCCCTATTACATCCTCCAGTCACCTCTGTCACACTCCTTTTGATTCAGTGACTTGCCAGGATTTACCCATTGGCACAATAGTTATTTTTAGGTACATTGTGAATTTTTTGACTAAGGCTTGCTGGTGCATATAAATTATCCATTTAAGCATTGATTTGAAAATAATAATATAGAGTGCCTCAGCAGTGTGTCAGGAAAGCATCAAATGGAGTTGTTCTGGTAGCTGTAATTGTAGGCAGTGGTTTACCGGGGGTAGGGGGAAGAGAACATTTTATGTTTTAAATGATATTAAGCAGTGGAAGTTTGGAGAAAAGGCAAAGCAGCTTCTCCATTCTGGCTGCCTATGAAAAGAACCACATGACCTCCAGATTCCCTGCCCCATGAAATATGACAGGCAGGTATAGGGCTTTTATTGCAGTGGGGCTTGCCCTGTTGAATGACTTGCTAATTGAGCATTGTTAGGCACCAACCAGTTGCTGGAAACCGCAAGAGGAGAGACTGCTCTTGAACACAGGTCCTGCTTGCGGGCTTCCCATTGGGGCATCTGGTTGGCCACTGTGAGAACAGGATGCTGGACTAGATGGGCCTGACCCAGCAGGCTCTTCTTATGTCCTTATGTCCTTAACACTTTACTGTTTTTAAAAAAGAATCCTTTGTCTGATCTTTTCCCCCTTTGGACAACCTTTTAAACAATGCATCTCCCATTTGGTGAATGCAGTTCCATCAGGACTTTAATAACTTTCACATCACTGTCAACATGAGCTTAGACCAATCCACACAAGAAGTTTACTTTCTGGATATTAATGTTAATATCTGGGAGAAAGGGCACGATATAAATTCAATCAATCAATAGAATTATTAGTTGTTTTGTTTTCATTTATTCATTGCTTACTACAAAAATGTCTCAAAGCGACTTACAATGCACACGTGATAAGGAATTTAAAATGCATCAAAGAGATCAAAGAATATTAATTAACTAAAAGTGTTCATTCTGCAATAACATAAAAAGGACAAACCCTACCCCACCCTACTAAAAGGTGAACATCACCAGATGCTTGGGTATCATCATACCCTATGACCCAAATTAACATCTGAATGTCTGGGTGAACAGGACCAATAAATTTAACACCAATAAAAATCGTATTTAGTGTGGAAGGCTCTAGATCCAAACAACATCTCAGGGACTCAAACTTGATGGGTGAGGTCCCCCACACACACAAATAACCAATCCCACAACTGTGAGCTACCAAATATCATTAGAAAGATGTCTTGTCAGTTTTCCAGTGCTGTGAAGTACTAAGTGCACTTTAAAACCCATATACAGTAAATATAGTAATACAGCTTTGCAGATACCTAACAGGCATATAAGCCAGGGGTGGCCAGTGGGGAGGGATGGTGCTGTGCATCTGGCTTCCTATAAGTGGTGTTGTTGTGCTTTCCAGGAAGGAGAGGGGAGGTTGGTACTTGCAGGCCTTCCCACTGCCTCAGCCCTTCCCTCCTGGCAAGGGCACTGATGCTACTAACGGGAGGCCAGGTGCATGGGACCAACCCTCCCTGCCAGCCTGATGTGAGCATCACCTTATACAGAAAACCCACTTACACATTAGGAGCGTACTTACATGCTTCTAGCTTCCACCCAGGACACAGTACAAAATCCATTGTATACAGCCAAGCCTTACAATGCAACCACATCTGTTCAGGTTCATTGGACAGAAACTCACAACTCAAGAATTTACATCAGCCATTCCTCTAGCTACAATACCCACCCAATGAAGTAAAAAAACACAAAGAGTAGATCATTAAGGCCAGACAGTTTCCCAAGAGCAATCTGCATGACCAATCTAGAAGAGAAAATGACAGAACCCCACTTCTTATCTCCATCTGTTCACATCTTCAGGACCTAGAATGAAAACTGATGACGTTGGGCAAACATCGTATCTTGAATCATAGGTACCTAGGAAGCTGCCTTATATTGAATCAGATCATTGGTTCATCTAGTTCAGTATTGTCTACACTGACTGTCAGTGGCTCTCCATTTTCTGGTAGGAGTCTCTGCCGGCCCTACCTGGAAATGCCAAGGATTGCACTTGGGACCTTCTGCATGAAAAGCAGATGCTCTACCACTGACCTACAGCCCTTCCCCTATCAGCTGCATAAAGATGTGTTGAAACTGACAGCCTAATATACAAGCTGCCACCACTATCTTTCCCCATCCAGCACAGCTCCTTGCTCCAGTGCTGCCAGTTTATCTGTGGCTCACGCTCTTTGCCTGTGAGCTGGGGACAGAGGGAGGAGTGAGCTGCTTGGTACCTCTACCTGAGAGTCAGAAGAATCTCACATCCATGGCAATTGATGGGTGCACTGCAGTGAGCCTGGGACGTGCACTCATCTGAGGATCAGGAAAAAAGTTAGAGGAGTTCAACTGACATCCTAAAAGCATGGCCAGGGTTAAGGAGGAGGCACAGGAAAATGGTGTCTGTGACCACCCTCCTGTTGGTGGGCCTCCCTACTCTAGGGGTGGAAAGATGTATCAATTTCACATCTCTCATTTTTCCAATTTTAAATTTGGTTCTCCACATTTTTGCAGAAAATTGTGGTTTTTTTTAAATGTGATTTTTTTTTAAAAAAATAAAAATCATGAGAATTCTCCAGCATTTTAATGCAAATTTCTCCTAATGAACATATTTTTGTATGCACTTTTCACTAATGTACACATTTTTGCAAGCAATTTCTCCTAATACAATGTGTTTTGGTATGTTACTTTCACCAATATGTTCATTTTAAAGCAGGTTTCTCTTAATATATGCATTTTTGTAAACATTGGTTGGAGAAATGCATTGAAAAACCCGCGTAATTTTGAAGGATGCCTGTGCTTCAGTTCTTACATTGTTTTGGAAAGTGTGAATTTGATAGATTTGTCTTTAAATGTGAACTGAATTGAATTACTCCTTCATCCCTAGTCATGCCGGCTCTGGATCTTTGTTTTTATTAACAATAGAAATAATAATAATAGTAAAACTCTCCGGTGTTCATCACTGAGTAGTTTCTAGCCACAATCTTGGACCCACCCTTCTTGCTATGTATCACTAAAGAGAAGTGGGTGGGTGGGTGAAGAGGTTCCATACTGTACAAAAAATATTATTTGGGGGGGAGTACCATGTTTTTGTGATATTGATAATCTCTCTCCCCCCCATGCTCTGGAATTACAGAGGGAGGGGCTGATAGCAGAAAGGACATGGTTGCAACTGTTTATGTGTTCTATCCCCACACTACTCCCTACTGAGATTTAAGTATGTAGCTTGGTTGGAAATGTGAGGCAAAGGGGTCTTGTCCTTAGGCTTTCAGCTGTGGGTGGGAAGCTGCCATGTAAGTCATTAACTGGGAGAGTGGATGCCAATTGAGGTGGCATTACTTGAAGAGGGGGACAGCTGCATACCATAAGGATATCTAAAAGGCACAGAAATTTGGACAAAGGCATCAATATAGTGTTGCCAAATACCAAACAGGCTGTCAGTCTCTGCTGACTGAGGGAAATAATTTATGGCTGCTGTAACGTAATTAGCAGATAATGGCCAGCAGCTAGGCCGTAAATCTGTCAGGCTTGAGTTGAAGCAAAGAGGCCCACAACTACAGTAAATGTAAATACCAGGCGGGAAGAGCCGGCAGAGTGTAGAACAGATGAGTCCCGGGAGAGTCCAAAGTCAAGGTACTGGAGATCCGATTAGGCAGGGCAGGGTCGAAGACATGGGATCACAAGCCAGACTGGCTACCAGGAAACACAAAAGGTCGAAGTTGTTTCCAGCAAGAGCCGCAAGCAGCTCATGGCCTTTTAAGCTCAGTGTCTCAGAGCTTGCGGTTCCTAAATGGGCCAGCTGCCTCTGTTGTTCCAACAGCCGTTGGTGTCTCCTCTCTGCTGGGGTCGGAGTAATTTCCTGGTCGCTCTCTGAACCTGACAGGATGGCTCCAGCAGGGAGCTCCTGCTCCTTGACTGAGTGTGAAGCATCTTGAGCTGCTTCTCGACTTGTCCCCTCACCTGCATCTGAAGTCTCCCATTCCCCTTCATCTGTTGAGTCCTCCGAAGGAGGCATGACACAGACTAAACTGGTCCAGTATTTTTTGTCACCTGAAGATAAGTTTGGGTCTGCAGAGTTCACAACCCCAGTGCATTTTAATGCACCGTGTCTGGGAGTGGATGGGCCAGTACCTAATGAGCATAAAAGGAAGAGAGGAAACACCAAGCTCAGAAGTTGCCATTTCTTGGGCATTAGGGCAAACCAAAGATGGCAGCTGGAAGCTACTTCCCAGTGGAGTACCAGGAGAAAAGGGTGTTTTTAACTTAGAAAATGGGGTCCGGGACAGGTATCAGGGATGAATCTTCTCAGGGTGCTTGGGCTCCAAAAGCCATAGCGGTGTGTACCACGGTGTTGGGTCTACCAGTGAGGCTTCCCCCCCCCAGGGACCAGATTGGGGTCTAGAGCCTCAGATTCAATCACCAAAAACAAACTCTCTGTAGGTCTAGTTGTGGATTTGCAGCAATTTGGTTGCTTTCGAATCAAGCAATGATCTCATGAGGCCAAGAAACATATATCTAAAATTTTTGCTTGTTGCCATGGAAATTGGGGCAGGGGAGGTCTTTCTCTCTTAATTTTGTCAGCTTTCTGTTCAATTACAAGCCAAAATAGCACCATGCAATTATGGCAGTAATGTAATCTTATACTTGCATTCCATTTTAATTACAGAGCTATTTTGACAAATCCATCAAATATGTGTAAAAAGAAAAAAAAATACATATAACGCAGAACCGTCACACAAAAATAAAACTCAGATCCCTAAACAACTGTTACATTTCTTTTGGCAACCATTGTTAAAATTGCTTGAGAAGACTAAGAGGGACACAGTGTGCAAGAGTTTCTTTTATTTTTAAAAAAGTAAACTCATATGGACATGTTTGTATGTGTGTATATATATGCAATTAATGATAAAGGAGAGCTAAAGATCAGTTGGCCAGTTTTGCTGTGTACTCTCCTAAACACATAGAGCTGTCAGATTTCAATGAAAGACCCTAAGAGGTCTCAGTGAGACAAGTGTCTGCCATTCTAGGTTTTTGCTGTATCAGTGTGATATGACTAGGGTGCTTAATACAGTAAGAACTTTGGACAACTCTTGCTGAAGGATGACAAGGCAAGAGCAGACTAAAGGTGCTTAACTGTACAGTCCCCACCTGCAGCCATTCCACCTGGCTGCATCGGAGGATGAGATGAGACAGTGAAACCTTCTCCATTGGCTTGGCTGGGATCAGGTTCTGCTTGGCCCCTTCCCTTCCAGAATTGCCTCCTGTCAGCAAACATTCCACATAACTGCATCAGAAAGAAAGATGAGTCAGCAAGGCCCCCTCCATCAGCTTAGAGCCTGTCTGGAACAGGATACTGGTGCTCAGCTCGGATAATGACACCATAGGTCACCTAGTCCAGTAGTCTTCAGTCTTTTCAGATGTGGGACTAAATTTTACCCCATATGTTTGGAAACTCATTTCTTGCTTTCTTTTTTACCATATACTTGTGTGGTGGTAGAGCTACTGTTGCAGTCTACCTTGGGCGTACTGTGATGTGGTAGTGGATCCAAACCCACTAGGTGGAGACCAACGAGCTAGTCCAACCTCGTAATATATGAATTTTTGAACACATTGGTTGGAGAACCTCACTGAAAAATTCAGATCTGTTCCATGGACCTTATGGCAAAGGGCGGGTAAGAAGTCTTACAAAATAGAAAAAGGAAATGCAAATTTTATGCCAATCAGTATCTTCTTTTTCCATGATGCGTTTTCTTTTGATGATTTGTAAGTGTGCACCCTACCTACAAATGGACTGTACTCGGGTGATGAGCATGTTCTGTCTTCCTCATTTGTAACCCATATCGAACACACTATTCCCCCCAGGCCTAAATCTTGGAACTGGTCCCTGAACGGAGTCCAAATACCTTTCATTACTTGAAGGGCAACACTGGCAACAGCTTTCAAATATCTGTGCCACCACAGAAGAGTGGGTTGGGCTGCCTGCCCCTTCTCCATAAAAACCTCAGCAGTCTCTGAAGGAATAAAATATGAAGCTTTTAAAAGAACCGCTATAAACCCAAGAGCAAGGCTGACTGAAGTAATAGCTGTATATCTCCAGATTGCAGGAAAGGCTGGTACCCTGTGACTCAGAAGGACATTTTGGGAGCTCACTACTAAATCATGGATGTGCCTAAAAGGGAGGAAAACACACACACACACACTACCGTCCAATGTTTTGCTAGAAAAAAACCCATGAAGCCATACAGCCCAAATGAATGTCCCAAAGTAGCAATATTGTGTGTGTTCAGAGAGCAGAGCCACTGCCAAAATTAATAATTATTTCCAGATATTTTACTCGAAGCAGGGAGGCCTATACGTGACCCCCAGGATGGACCTACATGGAGGAGAGATGGTGTGGTTTGTCATGTCCCTGGAGACGGCTGCCGGTTTCCAGAGACGATTTACGTTATCACAGTGGCTGTAAAATGTGGCCATTTTCCAGAGAAAAGCTGGCTGCATAATTCTCAGGGTTCTGACTCCTGAGAAACCCAACTTTCCTGCTGAAGAAAAGAAAAACACTGCAACATTAAAACTGTTCTATGCCCTCAAAAGTGGAAAATGGGATCTGGAGTAAGGAAAGACATCAGCTATTTGAAAGCCATTGCACTACATAGTTTGAGGAGGATCCAAGTGCCAGGCAATGCTAGTCCCAAAACAGAATTAGAGAATCCATCCCCCTGAACCATAAGAACATAAGAAGAGTCCTGTTGGATCAGGTCAAAGGCCCATCTAGTCTAGCATTCTGTTCTCGTAGTGCCCAACCAGCTGCCTGTTGGAAGCACAGGACCTGAGTGCAACAGCAATCTCTTCCAAGCATTTAGTATTCAGAGACAAAGTGTCTGTCTGCCTACCGTCCCCTCATTAGTCATGCCCATTGGACGAGAGCCAGGGAAGAGGGCCTGTTATCAGAATCCTGATTGCCAAATACTCAAAACAGGGCCTTCTCTGTTGTGGCCCCTAGACTATGGAATGCCCTCCCTTGTGCGGTAAGGTCCCCTTCTCTCTTCCCAGTTTTAGATAGCTGGTGAAGATCCATCTTTTTATGCAAGCTTTTGGTTAAATGTCTACCCTTTATGCCATTATACTCATGTTTTTAAGGATTTTATGGATTTGTTAATGTATAGATTTTTGTATGTTTTGTATTTTAACTCTCTGTATGAATTTATGTATGCTTTATATTTTTAAATTTGCCTCAGGACCCACATTCCGAGTGAGAGGCAAACAACAACAACAATGATGATGATGATTCAGACAGTGGAGGCAGAACAGAGCCAGTGTGGCTAGTAGCCATTGATAGCCTTATCTTCCATGAATCTATCTAATTGTTTTTTATGATTATTTTATGGTTATTTTTTAATTGTATGTCCCTATTTTGTTGCAAACTGCCTTGCTATTTCATACAAAAGGGGAGGGCTATAGATATTTAGAGGATGTTGGACTCAACTGGAGCTTCACTCAGCAACTTGCCCACTCTATACAATGGCAAAGACTGCCAAGAGAGGATGCAGCCTTTTGGGCTCCTTCCCTTGGCTGCAGGGCCCAGACATGGGCTACGTCATCTGGCCCTTGCAGCCCCATTGCCACTAACTGAGGGAGTGAGCAGGCAGTTGGGTGAGCGAGTGAGGAAGGGGGCATTCTGAGGCACTGTCCCCCTCCTCCTCTTCATGATAGCAGTGGCCTGCCCTCCCTCCCTTTGCCTTCCCACTTTTGTGGCAAGGCCATCCATCTCTCCCCCCCCACTCTGCCTCACTCTAGGAAAGACCAGGGGGGTCCTTCCTCAGAACGAAGCATTGTGGGCAGGGTACTGTGAGACTGCCCACAATGCTGCCATGGTTTGCTGTGACTAGAAATGATGTCTAAAATTAGTAATACAGTAAAGTCTCCACCCCATTTTAAGCATAATTTTTAGCCAGCGCAGCAAATTGTGGTGGTGGCGGAGTAGGCTGTCTTATGACCACTCCTCCCAGAATCCTTTGCTTTAAAGGAAGGACACCCTTAGTTTAGTTTTAGTTTTAGTTTAATTTCATTTATAAACCGCCCATAACCAATGGCTCCCTGGGCGGTGTACAACATAAGATAATACAATAAATCAACAAAAATCACAAAATATAAAAATACAGATACATAATAACAATAATGTAATATTAAGATCACTAAACCATTAAAACATTAAAATACTTTAACATGAATTAAAATGCCTGTGAGAATAGAAAGGTTTTAGCCTGGTGCCGAAAGGATAACAATGTAGGCGCCAGGCATACCTCCTCGGGGAGACTATTCCACAATTCGGGGGCCACCACCAAAAAGGCCCTGGATCTTGTCACTACCCTCCGAGCTTCTCAATGAGTCGGTACTCGGAGGAGGGCCTTAGATGTCGAACGAAGTGCACAGGTAGGTTCGTAGCGGGAGAGGCGTTCCATCAGGTATTGCGGACCCACACCGTGTAAGGCTTTATAGGTCAATACCAGCACCTTGAATCTAGCCTGGAAACAAATCGGCAACCAGTGCAAATGGGCCAGAACAGGTGTAATATGTGAGGACCGATTGGTCCTCGTCAACAGTCTGGCTGCTGCGTTTTGCACTAGCTGCAGCTTCCGAACCGTCTTCAAGGGCAACCCCACGTAGAGTGCATTACAGTAGTCCAATCTAGAGGTCACCAGAGCATAAACAACTGAGGCGAGGTCATCACTGCCCAGATAGGGGCGTAGTTGGGCTACCAACCGAAGGTGGTAGAATGCATTCCGAGCCACCGAGGCTACCTGAGCCTCCAGTGACAAGGAAGGATCGAAAAGAACCCCCAGACTACGAACCTGTTCCTTCAGGGGGAGTGTAACCCCATCCAGAACGGGATGAACATCCACCATCTGTGCAGAAAAGGCATTCACCAACAGCGTCTCGGTCTTGTCTGGATTGAGTTTCAGTTTATTAGCTCCCATCCAGTCCATTATCGTGGCCAGGCAACGGTTCAGCACATCAACAGCCTCACCTGAAGAAGATGAGAAGGAGAAATAGAGCTGCGTGTCATCAGCGTACTGATGGCAACGCACTCCAAAACTCTGGATGACTGCACCCAGAGGCTTCATGTAGATGTTGAAAAGCATGGGGGACAGAACCGATCCCTGAGGGACTCCACAATGGAGAGTCCAGGGTATCGAGCAATGCTCCCCAAGCACTACCTTCTGGAGATGATCCGCCAAGTAAGAGCGGAGCCACTGCCAAGCAGTACCCCCAACTCCCAACTCCACGAGTCTCTCCAGAAGGATACCATGGTCGATGGTATCAAAAGCAGCTGAGAGATCAAGGAGAATCAACAGAGTTACACTCCCCCTGTCCCTCTCCCGACAGAGGTCATCATACCAAGGCTGTTTCTGTGCCAAAACCGGGCCTAAAACCGGATTGAAACGGATCTAGATAATCGGTTTCATCCAAGAGCGTCTGGAGCTGGGCGGCAACCACCCGTTCCAAGACCTTGCCCAGAAATGGAACATTCGCTACCGGTCGATAGTTGTTCAAATTATCTGGGTCCAAGGAGGACCTCTTCAAAAGTGGTCTCACTACAGCCTCCTTGAGACAACGGGAGACAACTCCCTCTCTCAAGGAGGCATTGATCACTTCCTTGGCCCATCCGGCAGTTCCAGCCCGGCTAGCTTTTACTAGCCAAGATGGGCAAGGGTCCAGTGCCGACGTGGTCGCACGCACCAGTCCAAGCACCTTGTTAACTTCCTCAAGCTACACCAACTGAAACTCATCCAATAATTGAGGACAAGATCATGATCTGGGTACCTCAATGGATTCAGCTGTTCTAACATTAGAGTCGAGATCCCTATGGATGCATGCGATTTTATTTTGGAAGTGCCCCGCAAACTCGTTGCAGCGGGCTTCAGATGCCTCTGTGATGTCCTGAGGGCCAGAGTGTAAAAGTCCTCATACTATCTTAAAAAGCTCCGCTGGGCGGCATAAAGATGATCTAATAGTGGCAGCAAAATAACACTTTTTTGCTGCCCTTACCGCTTTTATATACAACTTAGTGGAGGCACTTACCAAGGCATAATTGCATCCGTTTCGAGTTTGCCTCCATCTGCACTCAAGCCTCCTCCTCTCTTGTTTCATCACTCTCAGCTCCGGGGTATACCACGGAGCTGCATGAGCTCTACATCGAAGGGGGCGTGCAGGAGTGATCGTGTCAACAGCCCGGGTCATTTCCGTATTCCACAGTTTGACCAGGGCCTCAACAGGAGCACTAGTCTTATCAGCCGGAAAATCTCCCAGAGCCTTCTGAAAACCCAGAGGATCCATTAGTCTCTGGGAGCGGACCAACTTAATAGGTCCCCCACCTTTGCAGAGGGAAAGGGTCGCCGTAAGCCTAAATCTCAGTAGGCGGTGATCTGTCCATGACAATGGGGTAGATGAAAAACACCCCACCTGCAGGTCACCATCTCCATGTCCAGTGGCGAAGATCAAATCAAGAGTGTGTCCCGACACATGTGTTGGGCCAGTAGAAAATTGAGACAGCCCCATTGTTGTCATGGAGGCAATGAAGTCCTGAGCTGCCCCAGATAAGACAGCCTCGGCATGGATGTTGAAATCCCCCAGTACCAAAAGTCTAGGGGATCCCAACAGCACCTCCAAGACTATCTCTGTCAGCTCAGCTAGGGAAGCTGTTGGGCAGCAAGGTGGGCGGTACACCAACAGAATTCCCAATTTGTCTCGCTGGCCCTTCTTAGTGTGAGGCAGGGGAGGGGGAGTGGCAAGGCCAGCCAGGCCAGGCCAGTGGAGTCAAGCAGTGGGCCTGGGGGTAGGTGGGCACAATTTGCCATCTCCCTTGCCTACTGCCTGAGGCAGTTGCCTCAGTTTGCCTAATAGAGTCTGCACAACTTGTGAAATACAAAGTAGAACATGCCCCAGCTGACAGGTATGGAAGACTAGTAGGGTCTTAATAAGCCTTCTGCTTCTTTCTGGAAAAAAGGCGCATAGGAACTGCCTTGTACCCCATAAGCCATGATATACATCTAGTGGACTGTGGTCACAAGGTGTACAAGCTTGTCTTTTTCATTCCATGTGGCTAGGTAGCCACAACGTTCAGAAGGACTCCTTTCCTCTTCAAAATGGACACATAGTCAGCTTGGACAGCTCCTCTGAACAATTCGGGTTGGCCTTGCATCATCAGAGTTCTGAACAGAGCTGTTCTAGTAGGTCCAGTAGGAATTATGGTTTCTGATAGCTAAACTCTATGACAGCCTCAGGAGGTCAAGTTACAAAGGCCCATCACAATCTCCAGATTACTCATAATGGGAAGCATTAGCAATAAAACCTTCAGCTGATTTGGAAGGAGAATAAAAATTGCATTCAAGGCTCTGTGTTCCTGATTGCAATAAATATGTATCTGAATGACTTTCACAGTTGCAGATTGCCTTGTATGTCATGTTTATGGAGGAAAATCTGTATCTATAATGCGACTCCAAGTGTTAGTGCTGTGATTTCAGAGTTAAATGCTTTTCTTGTCCCACACAATACATATCCATTTTCCTTGTCATGAAATAATTAATTAATGTAGGCACGCAGACAGACAGCGACATATTTTGTTGCTGCTCTGGGTAGTTTTAGTAGAAGAGGCGGATATAAAAAATATGATTAATAATAATATATATGCTGATACTGAGTTCACAGAGGGTGACGTATTTCTCTTTTTCTCCAGAAAGTCAAAAGTGTTGTTATTTTTACGCCACTTTTCTATGTGATGACCCAGGCTTCATTTCTTTTGGAAGGAGGTGACTGTAATCTTGTGACATTTTATAATATTTGAGTTTATTTACATATATACAGTTTGAACATGGGTGGAGGCACAGCTTTAAACCCTCCAAAAGTCAGCCACATCCATTGGCCCACATCTGATTTCCAGAGAGACCTCTAATAGCTTTGCAAAATGCTTCTAGAAGATTCCTTCTCCCTATCTGATTTGCTTCCTCACTCTAGTCACACACACATGTGTGTGAGTGCATGGGCATGTGTGTGCATGCTCATGCACCCTTATGTTTAGCTAAAGTGGGGGAAGTGCTGCCTTTGCCCATTCAGAAGACTTAAGGGCCTGCAGGAGAAAGAAAGCATCGCCCCAAGGGAAGGAGAGGCTGCTGCTGCTGCTGTGCTGCTACTGTGGGACCACCATCTCCACCACCCTTCCCTGAGGGACTTCTGCCTGGCAGGACCAGGCCCCAGGTACCCAGCCAGCCAGGACTGATTCTTACCACCTGTCCCTCTTTGGAGGGATACATAAGCCGGCTGGCTGAGGTGGCCTGGGAGACCCAGGGCCTGCAGGAGGAAGAGACCATCGCCCAAGGGAAGGAGAGGCTGCTGCTCTTGCTGCTGCTCTTGCTGCTGCTCTTGCTGCTGCTGCTGCTGCTGCTGCTGCTCTTGCTGCTGCTCTTGCTGCTGCTCTTGCTGCTGCTGCTGCTGCTGCTGCTGCCGCCGTGGCACCACCACCTCCACCACCCTTCCCAGAGGGACTTCTGCCTGGCAGGACCAGGCCCCAGGCCTGATCGTGATCAGGGCGTGGACGTTTCTGTTGCTGCCGTTGGGCTGTCCTGGAATGCGAGACTGAAGTGCTGCTGTTGCCTCTTCTGAGGTGTATGCCACCGTTGCTGCTGTCATTATCACCAGGTTGGGGGTCATTGCTGTCTATCGTTCTTGGGTCCCATTACATCAGCTACTATGGATTATCGGCTGCTGAAGCTCCTCGGATGCTGCTGTGTTGTCTGAATGTATGAGTGGGTTGTATGAGTGAGTGTGTGATTGTGTGTATATGCCATGAGTTTTATTATTTATTTTATTTTTATTATGTGCCTGGGTGAGAGGACAGTGTTGTGGGAGGGAGGACCAAAGGGGGCCCCTATTAGTGTAGTGACGGGTAATGGGAGGTATGGCACTGTGAGTAGGACATGCCAGTTAAGGGGAACTCGCCCCAGACAACTGGTGGCTGTGACGTGTTCCGGTCCTCCTCACACCCACAGGATTGCTGGTAGTT
Organism: Rhineura floridana; assembly: GCF_030035675.1. NCBI lineage: Eukaryota > Metazoa > Chordata > Lepidosauria > Squamata > Rhineuridae > Rhineura > Rhineura floridana. The sequence goes on along the minus strand of NC_084495.1, from coordinate 27,991,631 downwards.
CTATCAGCCAACCCTCGGATCTCCAGTTGCTGCTTTTTAATGCCAGATCGGTAAATAATAAAACCTCCCTCATCCATGACCTAATTGTGGATGAGGCGGCCGATCTGGCATGTATTACCGAGACCTGGGTGAGCGATCAGGGAGGTATTAATCTCTCCCAGTTGTGCCCACCTGGGTATTCGGTTCAGCATCTGGGTAGATCCGAGGGTCGGGGAGGGGGAATCGCTGTGGTCTATAGAAGTTCCATCCCTCTTGTTAGGCACCCTATCCAGATGGCTAATGGTCTACAGTGTCTGCACATAACGTTGGGTCAGCGAGACAGACTGGGAATTCTGTTGGTGTACCGTCCACCCTGCTGCCCAACAGCCTCCCTAACTGAGCTGACAGAGGTGGTCTCGGATCTATTGTTGCGTTTCCCCAAACTTTTGGTATTGGGGGATCTCAACATTCATGCTGAGGCCGCTTTATCTGGAGCAGCTCAGGACTTCATGACCTCCATGACAGCCATGGGGCTGTCTCAATTTGTTACTGGCCCTACGCATGTGTTGGGGCACACTCTGGACTTGATTTTTGCCACTGGATTAGGGGATGGTGATCTGAGAGTGAGGGATTTTTCATCTATTCCTTTGTCATGGTCAGATCACCGCCTATTAAGGTTTAGACTTACACTGTTTTCTCCCCTCTGCAAGGGTGGAGGACCAATTAAGATGGTCCGTCCCCGGAGACTAATGAATCCTGAGGGTTTTCTGATGGCTCTAGGGAATTTTCCGGCTGATAGAATTGACGGTCCTGTCGAAACCCTGGCCATGCTGTGGAATACGGAAATGGCCCGGGCAGTTGACACGATCGCCCCGGTGCGCCCTCTCCGTTGCAGAGCTCAATTGGCTCCCTGGTTTACTCCGGACCTAAGAGTGATGAAGCAAGAAAGGAGACGGCTTGAGTGCAAATGGAGGCGAACTCCCGACGGCTGTAATCATGCACTTGTGAAGCTCTCTACCAAACTCTATGTGAAGGCAGTGAGAGCAGCAAAGAAGCAATACTTTGCTGTCTCTATTCAGTCATCCCTTAACCGCCCAGCGGAACTTTATAAAGTTGTCCGGGGACTTTTACACTCTGGTCCCCAGGATGCAATAACACCATCAATTGCCCGCTGTAATGAGTTTGCACGACACTTTCGTGATAAGATCATGAACATCCGCCGGGACCTTGACTCCATTATTGTAGCAGTTGATCCTAATGAGGTATCCAGAGCACAGTCTTGTCCTGTTTTATTGGATGAGTTTCAGTTGGTACAGCTCGAGGATGTGGACAAGGTGCTTGGACAGGTGTGGGCGACCACTTCTGCTCTGGATCCTTGCCCCTCATGGCTAATAAAAGCTAGCAGGAATGGAACAGCCGGCTGGGCCAAGGAGGTGATTAATGCCTCTTTACGAGAGGGAGTGGTCCCACCCTGCCTGAAACAGGCGGTGGTGAGACCGCTCCTAAAAAAATCCTCCTTGGACCCTGATAATTTGGACAACTATAGGCCAGTAGCAAATGTCCCATTCCTGGGCAAGGTTCTAGAGCGTGTGGTCGCTCGCCAACTCCAGGCTCTCTTGGATGAAACTGATTATCTAGACCCATTTCAATCGGGCTTTCGGCCGGGGTTTGGTACAGAAACGGCCTTGGTTGCCCTGTATGATGACCTCTGTCGGGAGAAAGACAGAGGGAGTGTAACTCTGTTGGTGCTCCTTGATCTCTCAGCGGCGTTTGATACCATCGACCATGGTATCCTTCTGGAGCGACTTACGGATTTAGGAGTGGGAGGCACTGCTTGGCGGTGGCTCTGCTCCTATCTTGGGAATCGTCTCCAGAAGGTGATGCTGGGGGAACATTACTCGAGTCCCTGGGTACTCCAATATGGGGTCCCGCAGGGTTCAGTTCTGTCCCCCATGCTTTTTAATATCTATATGAAGCCGCTGGGTGAGGTCATCAGGAGTTTTGGAGTGCGTTTCCAGCAATATGCTGATGATACGCAGCTCTACTACTCCTTTTCATCTTCCTCAGGTGAGGCTGTTGATGTACTAGACCGCTGCCTGGCCGCGATAATGGGCTGGATGAGAGCTAATAAACTGAAACTCAATCCTAACAAGACTGAGATGCTGTTGGTGGGAGGACCCTCTGCCCAGATGGTTGATGTTCGACCTGTCCTAGATGGGGTTACACTCCCCCTAAAGGAACAGGTACGTAGTTTGGGGGTCTTATTAGATCCGCTCCTGTCACTTGAGGCTCAGGTAGCCTCGGTGGCACGGAATGCATTCTACCAGCTCCGGCTGGTAGCCCAACTACGACCCTATTTGAGCAAGGAGCATCTTGCCTCAGTTATCCATGCTATGGTAACCTCTAGATTGGACTACTGTAATGCACTCTACGTGGGGCTACCTATGAAGACGGTTCGGAAACTTCAGCTAGTGCAAAATGCTGCGGCCAGAGTTCTCACTGGGACAAAGAAATTTGACCATATAACACCTGTCCTGGCGCAGCTGCACTGGCTACCGATATGTTTCCGGGCCAGATTCAAAGTGTTGGTTCTTACCTATAAAGCCCTAAACGGCATCGGACCGCAATACCTGATGGAGCGCCTCTCTCGCTATGTACCTACCCGTTCACTACGCTCGACGTCGAAGGCCCTTCTCCGGGTTCCAACCCATAAAGAGGCCCGGAGATCAACAACTAGATCTAGGGCCTTCTCGGTGGTGGCCCCCGAACTATGGAATGCCCTCCCAGACGAGATACGCCTGGCGCCTTCTCTGTTATCTTTTCGGCGTCAGGTAAAAACTTACCTTTTCGCCCAGGCTTTTTAAATTTTGTAAATTTTTAAATATTTTAATTTAACATTTTAAACTTAATATGATCTTAATTTAAATCTCAATGGCAATTTTATTAATGTTTTATAATTGTACTATATATATTTTTTTTTCCACACTTGCTCATATTTTAATTGTGATTTTATTTGTTGTACACCGCCCTGAGAGCTTTCTGCTATAGGGCGGTCTAGAAATGTAATTAAATAAATAAATAAAATAAATAAGGAAGATCCAGCAATCAGCCAGCAACCAAGGATGGATCCATAAATTTTGGAAATCTCCAGAGCTACTTCTGGCTCCTCTGTCCAAACATCAGTTTGCAACAATATCTTACTAACAGGGCTGTAATGTTTAGTTAATTCATTGTTCAAAAAATATTTCAGCTATGGGCAGAGCAATCCAACTACTGGGCAGCCAGTGGAGGGGCGGCGGCAGAGAAGGAGCTGGCAGAAAACTCCTTGGGATCTGCTCCCCTCTCCAGAGCTCTTGGCCCAACTGAACGCCAACTCAATCAGGAGTCGCGTGCACGAGGCTCTAGCCAACAGGACTCCTGGGGAGTAAAAGCTCTCCATAGGCCACAATGGAATTAAATTTTTTTTACTCTGCCAAAGGGGGATCAGGACCTAGGGGAGGATCTTGCACAAGTCCTCCCCCTGGCTCTGCCCCACCACACCTCTGGAAAGCCCCATTTTGGGGCCTTCTGCTGGCTTCCACTGGGCCTCCATCTGCTGGGCTGGCCATCCTCAGTGGACCACTCCTGGTGGAGCCACAACTCCACCATGGTGAAAGGCAGCTACCAGCAGAGACTGGCACAACTGGGAGCCCCCAGTGCTGCTGGAGATCAGTGGCATCCAGCTCACCCTATCCCAGCAGAAAGCTGAGTTGGGTTGTACCCTAAAAAGATGCCTCAAAATTAATTAATCATAAACTAGCCCACTGGTCTGACTATAGTTAAATCTGATCCACTTAGCACTTTCATGGTAATAAAGTTCAACATCTTCTAAAGAAAAGCCTCAGCCATCTTTGATGGGATGCTAATAACCCCCGTGACAAGGGGATGGGAAAGAAATTAATTTGGTTCTTACCAAATTTGCACTCCCGAACTAATATGTGAACTGTAACACAGTCCTCCTTCAAAATTTGCACTTCTCCAAATTTTGTGATGGAATTCTCTAACCAAAGGATGCATATATTTGTAAAAATAATGCATAAAATTCCATTCTGTTGGGCAAAAGTTATTTGAAAAATGCATAGACAGGCAAAATTGCATACAAAATCTGTATATTTGAGGAAATGTGCATGAAAATATGTACAAATGTGGACATTTAAAAAAATTGCAAATGCATGCAGAAATGAGAAACTGTGAGACACCAAAGCTGACAGTTATGTCCATCCTTACTCCTGACAAGTGACGTTGTTTACCTGTTGCAAATGAATCAAAGACCATAAAACATTGTTTCTGTGGCACTGGCCTTCCCCTGCACCCGCATTCATTTGCTCATTCGACTGACCAAAAGTAAACTGCATTTTTTAAACCCAGGATTCCTTTACCCTTTTGATAGTTAAAATTCTCACTGGTTTCCAGAGAGCTCAATCGACAGCGCAGTGCAATAAGCACATGATGGATGGTTTTAATTCTATATTCTCAGTCCTTCTTTGATGTTGCTTCAACATCAGTGAGAACTCGATGCTGAATTAAATCAGTGCTGTGTCCGCTTACTGCTACAACTCCAAGGTCCACAGGGTATATAAGCTTGCATCAAGGAGAAAGCAACCCCCTCCAGATCCAGCCTGAAACTGAAACCAAAATTTCTCACTACATCCTGAAGACAAATGTAAAAATCCTTAATAAGAATTATGCAGTGAGAAAGCCAATGTCCAAACATCTTCTCCAAATTCCGTATCAGTGGGAGACAACATTTTTGACTGGAAGAGAAAAACATAACCCAATGTCAGAGCAGAAACGGAAAACTGCCCTGAGAATTAGTCAGCTCCTTTATTCAAGAAAGTGCACCCTGCTGAATCAGACCAAAGGCCTATAAAGTCCAGCATCTTTCCTGCTGCAGCAGCCAACAAGATTCCTTTGGGAAGCCCACTCAAGGCTTGAGTGTAATAGGCCTTTCCTGCTCTTAACTCCCAGCAACTGATATTCAGAGACATTCTGGGAGGAACCACACAGCCATCATCACTTGTAGACACTGATAGCCAGTGAGCTGAACTCAGAAGCTTACATCCTATGATAAATTAAAGTTCATAGAAAGAATGTTTCCCATCCCCTCCTCTCCCCTGCAGCCAGATGATCCCTTAAGGTCCTTTCCAGAGAGTTGGGAGGCATGTGAAAAAAAATGGGATGGGGTACAGGAAGCTGCTGGGGAGGAGAGAATCACTGAAAATTAGGCAGCTCTCCAAAGGTAGATAGCTATAATGCCTTCAAGTCGATTCTGACTTATGGCAACCCTATGAATAGGGTTTTCATGAGGCTGAGAGGCAGTGACTGGCCCAAGGTCACCCAGTGAGCTTCATGGCTATGTGGGGATTCGAACCCTGGTCTCCGAGGTCATAATCCAACACCTTAACCACTACACCACATTGGCTCTCAGCGGTAGATAGCTACAAACCTTTGGAAGCTCAAAATCCAGGCACAAAGACATAGCCATCCCCCTGTGCTGTTGTTTTACAGGGTCTTGTAATAGAAAGTATACTCCCACTTAGGGAGCCTTTCAAAATTCTCATCCGAATGTTTCCTTTAGATTTTGGAGTTTCAAATGACCTAGTCTTGTTTTTGAAGCAGAACTGGGAATGCACTGGGAATTCTCCATTTCCCCCTCCAAATTGTGCGCATTCTGCACTGCACATGTTTAGTTTGCCACACCAGTTAGTTCTGTCATCTCATTTGCACTTTCTTCAATACCAATAGGAATGTCTTGTGGACATGGATAAAACACTGCTAAAAAAAGGGAGGTAGCAATTTTGATGTTGTTGTAGGCATTGTTATGTCAAGATTCTTTTTGTGTGATGTTTTAGTGGGCAGCATGTTGGTTGTGTGCCGTGATCAAATATTGGCCAAAAGGGCCACTGAAGGTGATTGTACATGTTGCATCAAGAGTAATATAATCTTGTATTGGCAAAACCCTTGTTATTTGTGGATATTCATGCACTTTTAAATTATATTCCTGTACTGTGGGGGTTAATGGAAGGACAACACAAATGAATTGTATGAGCTCTTGTGGTTGCTAACAGACTTATACTTTGAGCCTGGAAGGATAAATACTCAATGGTTTGAAGACCTTAATGCCACTTGCTATATTTGAACATATTTTCTATAAACACCAGTTTTGTTTGGAAACGTATTTGGACATTTGGATGGCATATATTGATTTGTATGTTTAAATTAAGACGGATGTATTATGTTTGTTGTATTGTTAACATAAGCTGATCTTTCTTTCTGTCTGTCTGTCTGTCTGGTCTTCTGTTTTTAATAAATTTGCAGTAAAAATCAATACTTTTGTGTGGTTGTCAGAATTTTCCACTGCATGAGAACCTTCAGAGCTCCAGAGCATTTGCTCACATGGAGCCCAGCTGGTGGGTCCGTATATCCCCAAGAGGACACTTCTCATCACAGAGTCTCTAAGTGGCTCTTTAATTTATCTCCCTCCAGTGCCCTCCTTCCTATTTTTGACTCTCTTTGCCCCCAGAACCGTCTAATCTACCTAGTCTTCCCTCTCAGCTTTTCACTGCAGCAACCCCTTTGACTCCTAGGACTATTGCTTCACAGAGGCTCCTCTCTGGACTCTGCCCCTAATTCTGGCTTGTGTTCCTCTCTGAGCCTCCTTTCCCTGTAGCACTCTGAGCTGCACCATACACTGTAGTGCTCTGAACCACTGTGCTCCTGTGCCTCTTATGCAGCCCTGGTGTGTGCATGAGCATGTCCTCTGATGTGCCAGTGCTGTGGGTCTTCTCTCCTGGCCCAACCAAGTTTACATCTGATCAGGCTGTGAGAGGAGCAGCCGCCTCCCTCTAATAGTGGTGTTTCATCAGTGTGCAGGAACACATGTGCATATCTGTAAAACGTTTTCAGTGGCGGCCCCCACTCTCTGGAACTCCCTCCCGTATGACCTTCGACATGCCCCTTCCCTGAATGTATTCCGCCAAGCTTTGAAGACCTGGCTCTTCAGACAGGCCTTTGGGACTTACGGGGAGGGTTAATTTTTTACGATGAATAGCCTACTACTCTGTACTGGAACTGTTTTATTGTTTTATTGTTATGTTGTATTTTATGATGTATTTTATTATGATGTAATGTATTGTTGTTAAATTGTACGTCGCCTAGAGTGGCCATTGGCCAGATAGGCGACCCACAAATTAAATTATTATTATTATTATTATTAAAACAACGCACAGGGCACTGTAAAGCAGTGCACAGAAAGAGTCTTGATGCATTGATCATATGAACATTGATTCCAGGCAGTGTTTCATCAATGCACATGTACACATTGATATTATAAGGCGGGGAGATGCAAATTAACTGGAGGAATTAAAGCTAAGACCAACTGTGCATGCTCCAATTGTGGAATTAATGTTAGAGTATCTTTGACTTAAATCAGAATTCGGGACAAGTGGGATAATGGCAGAGCAATGCAGAAAAACTATAAAGGGACATAATGGGAGAAATTCTATCACCCCTACTGCCTCTGGACATTAGGTTTCCATTTTCAGCTGTCATGGCTAAGAGCTATTACTAGACCTACCCTCCATGAATTCCTGTAATCCCTTTTTAAAGACATTGTGATTATCACTACAGCATGTTTGGCCACAAATTCAATATGCTAATAATGTCTTGTTATTTCCTTTTGTTTGCTCTGAACCTCATGCCAGTTAATTTTATTGGATGGCTACAAGTACGAGCAACAGAGAATGTTCTTGGTCGTTTCAGGGTCCCAGCACTGTTCATTATTCTACAGATCTCTTTCATGCCTCCTTTAATTATACTGTGGGCTTGTGAGCTTCCCAAAGGCATCTCGTTGGGCTCGCTGAGAGCAGAATGCTGGACAAAATAAGCCTTTGGTCTTATCCAGCAGGGCTGTTCTTACGTACCGAGGTACTTAACTGGGAATGTTGAAAAAAAATCAGATAAGGTAAATAAATCCAGATCTTGGATAGATGAATCATGACAAATTTGCTTGAGGATCCTTTCCCACCCACCCACCATTTGCCTAGCTTGAACAGAAATTCTGTCTAGACCCCACCCTACAGGTTACCTTGGATGAGCTAGTCTCTGGCTTTTATGCTGCCGCCCCATATCTCCATCCTTCTAGATACAGTGTGGGGATGGAAGGGTTCTCTGAGAAGTTTTCTTTCCTACACCTGTGTGGAAAAAAAAATCTCCCAAAGTGCCCTGCTCCATTTGTGGGCAGAGAAATTGGGGCTGCCATTCTGTGGGAGGAGAAATTCTCCAACAGTTTCACAGCTGCTTTCATTTCCCCCCTCTGTTTTCTCTTGCTGCTGTTGCTGCTGCAAATGACAGCAGCAGCAACTGTGTAGGCAGCCTCAGAGACACCGCCAGGCTTTAGGGTGCCTTCCAGCCCCCTCCCCACTATGGATGTTCTGCTGTTCCCCAACGCGACCAGCCCACTTGCCTCTTACTGACAATGTATGGTGTGACCAGGATTCAGCTGGTCCCAGGGGTACCACTGGGCATCCACAACAATGCCCTGGACCTAGAATGCATTATTGCAGGCAGGGCAAGGGAATGGTAGGTGCCACCAAAACAATACATTTAAAAATGAAATAGAATATTTATAGAAAATATCTTTCTAAGGAGTGAGAAACTCTCAGGAAAATGTCTTCTGAGAAATTTCAGCTTAGCTCCAATTTCTTTTACATGCAGCAAGAAACCAGGGGAGCCCCACCTGAGCCCCAGTTCACTATTGGCATGAGGCAAAGAAGACAAAGCATTGTCCAAACAGGCCTTATGTCTTTCAGTGTTCTTCTCCTGAGCTATGAGCCCTACATTGTCATACCAAGCAGGCCAGATTCTCAAATCCCTGTGAGCCAATTTTGACAGGTTAAAAGGAGCTCCCTGAAACTGCCAATCAGCCGATTGATGTTTATAGTGATCTCCTTTGAAGTGCATTGGCAGGTACGGGTTGAATTTAAACCACATCTGAAAATGGACAAAGTGGGGCTCACTGATAGCACTGATCATCTGATTGGTGTGGACAGTGAGCCTCCTTGGCTGCACTAGGGAGCATCTGATGGGGGAACTCCTTAGCATAGCCAGTCCCAGTGGGGCTCACTGTCAGCACCAATCAGCTGAGCCTCATTTGCAAAGGCACAAACTCGAGCTCACTTTAAACCCCTGATTGTTTCCTTTATGTTCACATCCTTACCTGCCCCACACTGAATGCCACCTATGATGTCAGGATCAGGTGGGCATAATTTGCGGGAAATGGCCTCATGAGCCAAACTGGGACCTTTGTTGGGCCTAGTTAGGCCCATAGGCTAGAGGTTCTCCACCTCTGTGCTAGAGTCACAGCTACTGACTTCATTGGTCCATGAACATAATTGGCCGTTTCTGACAGAAGAAACTGCCTTATACGATTTTCCATGCAGTTAGATTTGTCTGTTCTGACTGTAAGCAATTCTCCAGAGGTTCTTTCCCATCATTGGGTACCCCATCCTTTTAACTGGAGATTCTGGGGATTGAACCTGCTGCCTTCTGCAATCAGTGCATTTGTTCTGTCACCGATCTACAGTCCCTCTTCATTAATGCCATAGCTATGTAGTTTTAGAAATCTAGCCTGCTATCCTATACACACTTATCTGGGACCAAGTCTCATTGAACTCAGTGGAGCTTACGTCTGAGTAGATATGTATAGGCTTGTACTGTCAGTGTAACAGAGTGTCCTGAGGTGCAAACTGGGAAGTCCCCAGTGCAAATCCTGAATGGCAAGGTCAAAAACTTACAAACTGACCTTAGGCAAGGCATTAACTCTCAGCCCTGTTCCACCAGCAATATGAGGATAATAATACAAATCTACATTACAGGGTTATTGCAGGGATGACAGGCAATCCAGTGTAGTGAAGTGGTTAGAATGTTGGACTGGGAGACCAGTGTTCAGATCCCCACTTTGCCATGAAGCTCAATGGGGGATCTTAGGCCAGTCACTGTCTCTCAGCCTAACCTACTTCACAGGGTTGTTGTGATGATCAAATCGGGAGGGGGAGAACCATGTTTGGATACCACTTTGAGCACTTAGGAGGAAAGGTAGGTTATACCATGATAATGACGATGATGATACTGAAATATTTATTTATATGCTGCTTGAATGTAAAGACCTTTTAAGTGGTTTACAAAAAAAATTAAAATGATCAATAAAACAGTTAAAAGCAAGTAATTAAAACATACTTAAACAATTAGAACAGCTACTAACTAAAATAAATAAATAAAACAGATCAACATCTATGTGTCTGGACAGGGTTGCCTAAACATAAAAGTTTTAAGCAGGGACTGAAAGGAATACAGCGAAGGTGCCTGCCTGATGTCAATAGACAGGGAGTTACACAGAGCAGGATGATTTTTAAAATAATTTCTCACAAGTGCAGAACGAGTGATATGTGGCACCTGTAACAGTGCTTGTTCTGCAGAGCAAAGTGCTCGAGTGGGCACATATGCAGTCCTGCAAGTAAACTGGTCCCAAGCTGTTAAAGGGCTTTACATACCAGTAGTAACACCTTGAACTTGGCTCAGTAACAAATTGGCAACGAGTTCAGATCTCTGAGCAGAGGTGTTATATGCTGGCAACAATCTGGCTGCAGCATTCTGCACTAATTGACATTTCTGGGTCTAACAGAAGGGAAAAGCCGTACATCGAGTGCATTGCAATAATCCAGTCTTTGCCTGAACTACTGTGGCCAACCTCTCCCAGTTCAGGAATGCTCATAGTTGTCTCACTAGGTGCAAGTGATAAAAGGCACTTCTAGCCACGGAGACTACCTGGGCCTCCAGTCACAGAGCTGGATACAGAAGCACCCCCAGGCTGCATACCTGCTCCTTCGGGGGGAGTGCAACCCCATCCAGAGTAGCAATTGACCAATTTGTCAGACACAGGAGCCACATGGGTAAAGCTGCTCCACAAGGGCAATTGGGACACTGCCCCACCAATGTCAGAATGTCCTCAGCCAGCCTCCATCTGCTTGCCTTCTTCCGGCCAGAACAGGGACTGGTCCCGACTGTTAGCTACCTCCTCAGTCTCAGTTTTGCTCTTGCAGAACTCAGCAGGGAGGAGGGTGGGAACAAACCTAGAATTAGTTGGCTCTGCCTGTCAATGGTTCTGGCTCCACCTACTGTTGGCCTGCCTGCCTTCCGCCCCACCAGTCCCAATGGGCAGCACTGTGTAAAGCATTTTGTATACCCCAAAGCACCATATCAAAGAAATCAATGAAAAGTATTTGATGCGGCCGAACTTTGCGCCCATGCATGCCTTTTGAAGACCCCTCTCCACATATTCATCTGCCTGCTGCCCTGCATCCTTTCTATATTCTCCTTGCAGGAAAGCACCACATTTTCACGACTTATCGTTGTTCCCATTAATTTTATTTGCTGTGTTTAATGGATGGATTTCACATTCTTTCAGCAGCATTTGGTAGGGAAGAAAACGAAAATGAGTTAAGCTGTGGCAGTATTTACAAGACTTAGCAAGATTTTCTGCAGCTTAACCTTTTCTTTTGATCTTTAAAAAAAACAGAGAGCTGAGAGATAATTCCATCTCTTGGGTACTTTCCCCTGTACTGCATTATCAGCCCAGTCTCATCAAGCTGCAGCTCGTAGCTCAAGCAGTAGAGCACTGAGATTCTCCATCATCTCCACTTTAAGGATCTCAGGTACCACAGCTGGGAAAGACATGTGCTTAAAATGAGGTTGGAACTTTTTTTGCAGCCCGATGGCCACATTGCTTTCTGTGGAACCATCCAGGGGCCACATTCCAGTGGTGGGCGGGGCCAGAGTCAAAAGGGGTAAGAACGAGGATTTGACTCTTGCCTTTGTATGATAGGTTACACCCCTGACAGGTGGTGGAGGCATTTACCCACTGCTGTTTATTGGGGGGGGGAGGAAGGTGGCATGGTGCAAATACACCAACCGGAGTGCCATATTGGCTCTGCTGGTGTGTTTGCACTGAGCTGACCTCCTCGCCATCTCGCTCCACTCCTTCCCGGTAAGCAGCAGCAACTCACCTGCTGACAGGTTGGGACAACTCACCTGCCCTCCACCATGCCATCTGCAACTGATTCCAGCCCTGCAAAAGTCACCAGGCGATGCCGCCCGCTTGCTGAAAGTGGCTCCCCAGTAGGGTTGCCAGGTTCAGGGCCTGATCCTGATCCTGTATCTTTAGGAGACGAGAAAGTCAGCCAAGTGCAGGTGTTCTTGTAATGGGAAAAACCACAAGGTGGAATTCTTCCTTCCCTTTTCACAACGTCTAAAGATACAGAAGACCTCTTGGAGGCTGGGCCTGGCAACCAAGAGGTCTTTTGTATCTTTAAAAGTTGTACAGGGGGGAGGGAGAATTCCACCTTGTGGTTTTTCCCATTACAGTGTTGCAAGAACACCTGCACTTGGCTGACTTTCTCTTCTCCTAAAGATACAGGATCAGTCTCAGGCCCTGAACCTGGCAACCCTACTCCCCAGCTCTAGTCTAAGCTGAGTATAGCTCAGTTGGATGTAATCCATAATATGCAGACATACAGAAAGCCTTGTCTGATGAGCTATGTACTCAGGAATCTTGGAGCTGCTTCATATGGAAGATGCTGACAGAGTTTAAATAAGTACAACCTTTTGGCCTCAGCTTTCCATTTGAAATATGGAAATTATAGTACTAGCCTACCTTACAAGGATGCTGTCAGGATTATTATGAAAAGGCATGCTAAAATGCTTTCAGCACAGAGGCAGTCTAAAAATTAAGTGGCAATTTTATTTCCACAGGCTTGAAATAGGTTTGAAGCGATCTTTGGAAATGAACAGGGATAGCTTCTAGTTCTTACTTCTGTACCTCTTTATTATATTTATCTTTAATGCATGTTACCGACAGAACTCCAGAGAAATGTTTCCCCCCTCACCCCCACAGCGACAATTTTAGATGAAATCACTATTTTCTTTTCAGGTATCGTAAACAGTAACATGCCACAAAGTTCTGTGTTTCAGACTATTTTTTTTAAAAAAAATACAGGCTGCTGTTATAGAGCTGTTTATCAGTGCTTGCTAGTGTAGATTATATAGTAGGGCAGAATGTTATTTGCGTACCACTTGCAGGCACTTTTCAACTTAGTTTTGCTTCATCTCCCTTGATAAGACAGAAATTGTGACTTCAGAGTAAAAATGCAACCTGTTGGATACAGAAACAGCCACCAGACCAGCTGGGCAAGGGAGAGAAATGTGGTTTGATTTCAATTTTAATGCAAACCTACCTGATCTACGCTTTCTGAAATATGCAGATGAGAACACAGGCAGCTATCCTACCAGATGAAAGCAAACATAAAAGTGCATACATTCATGGAAGTAATATATAAAATTCATTATTTTGGTGAAAAATCTCTTGCAAAAGTGTGTACGTTTGGAGATATTTGCACTAAAATGCTGACAAATTTTCATGAGAACTTTTTAAAAAAATCAGAAACTGATGCAGTAATTTGGAGAAATGAATTTAAGACTGGAAAATTGAGAGAAATCAAACTGGATGGATCAATCCATTCCTGCCATCAGCCACTAAGCCTGCAATCCAATACATGTCTACTCAGAAGTAAGCTCCATGGCATTGTATATTGGACTGCAGACTTAGTCACTTTCAAAAAGGGCCAGTCAGCTTCTCCATTTATAAAGCCATCTTAGAGCCAGACCAGGCATTACTTTTTTGAGGCAGCCTCCAACTCCCATTCCCTGTGGTTACTTAAGACCTGTATGCCCTGAAGGGAGGCAGAAGCAAAAAAACCAACAACTAGGAAGCATGTACCATCAGCTCCTGAAGTAAGCCTGAGAGTGTTTTGTTCTGCTTGCTTATTATAATATTTTAAACTGAGGCCTCAGATGCCTTTGCAGAAAGATGGTACATAAATTACAGTTGGAGGATAAATTTTGTTCAGTTCTCATTTAAAGCCAAATGTATCCAATTTGTACTTTCCGAAACAATATGAGAACCGAAACACAGCCATCCTTCAAAAATCGCACTTATACAAATTTTGTGATGCAGTTCTCCAATCGAGCAATGTTTACCAAAATGCATATATTAGGGGAAAGCATGCACAAAATGAATATATTGCTGAAAATAACATACAAAAATTTATTACGTTAGCATAAATTGCTTGCAAAAATGGTTACATTAGTAAAAACTGCATACAAAAATGTATTTATTAGGATAAATTTGCACTTAAATGCTGAAGAATGTTTCGTGAGGATTTTTTAAAAAGAAATTGCAAATTGCTGCAGAAATGTGGAGAACTGAATTTAAGATTAGAAAAAGTAGAAACCAAGAGAACCACAACTGACAGATCATTCCATCCCTACTGCTGCTGTTGTTTCTTCTTCTATTTAATTTCTGCAAACAAAAACACTAAAAACACACAAAAACATCATAAAAACAGACTTTAAAACATATTTAAAAACATATTTAAAAACATGTTAAAACAAAACATCTTCAGAAACATCTTTTAAAAAAAAAGCTTTAAAAACATCCTAAAAAGCAACTCCAGCACAGATGTAGAATGGGATAAGGTCTCTACTTAAAAGGCTTGTTGACAGAGGAAGTTCTTTAGCTGGGGGGTGAAAAGATAACAGAGATGACACCTGTCTAATATTTAAAGGGAGAGAATTCCAAAGGGTAGGTGTCACTACACTAAAGGTCTGTTTCCTATGTCGTGTGGAACAGACCGTCAGATACGATGGTATCTGCAAGAGGCCCTCACCTGCAGATCATAGTGATCGACTGGGTATATAAGAGGTAGGACAATCTTTCAGGTATCCTGGTCCCAAGCTACATAGGGCTTTGAACACCAAAACCAGAACCTTGAACTTAGTGTGGTAGCTAATGGGCAGCCAGTGCAATTCATTCAGCAGCAGGGTGACATGTTGGTAATACCCTGCCCCAGTGAGCAGTTGCACCACTGCATTTTGCATCAGCTGCAGCTTCTGGACCAACTTCAAGGGAAGCCCCATGTAGAGCGCATTACAGTAATCTAGCCTGGAGGTTACCAGTGCATGGGCAACAGTGATCAGGCTATCCCAGTCCAGAAATGGCTGCAACTATCTTACCAGCCAAAGCTGATAAAAGGTACTCTTAGCCACTGAGGTCTCCTGGGCCCCTAGTGACAACGATGGATCCTGGAGCACCCCCAGACTACAGATCTGCTCTTTCAGAGGGAGTACGATCCCATTCAAAGCAGGCAACTGACCAATTATCCAAACTCAGAAACCATCAACCCACAGAGCCTCCATCTTACTAGGATTCAGACTCAGTTTATTGGCCCTCATCCAGCCCATCACAGAGTCCAGGCACCGTTCCTGGGCTTGCATGGTCTCCCCTGATTCAGGTGATACAGAGTAATAGAGCTGGGTATCATCAGTGTACTGCTGGTGCATCACCCCAAATCTCCTGATGACCACTCCCAAGGGCTTCATATAGATTTTAAACAGCATGGGGGACAAGATGGTACCCTGCAGCATCCCACAACACAACTGCCATGGGGCCAAAATACAATTGACCAATGCTACTCTTTGAAAACAACTCTGGAGATAGGATCAGAACCGCTGCAAAACAGTGCCTCCAATACCCATCTCACTAAACAGGATATCTTCCCAATTCATGGTTGTCCTTAACCAAGACCAGCCCCTCCCTGAAAGGAGAACAGGTCAGAAGCAACAGCACACACAGGCCAGCGGGCACAGCAGATGAGCAACATGGAACCCATGCATGGAAGGAGTGGGAGCGAGGAACAAGGCATAGATAGCCTTGCCTTCATCTTCTATGGTAGCTCACCACCTCCCCATGACTATACCTCCCTCTACCCACGATCACCAAGATTGGGGTGGCATCACCCATGTCCCTCCTTACTATAGTAGCCTTAGCAAAAATAGTAAAAATACTACTAAAATAACAAATTAATAAAAGTGTGACTACTTATTTATTTGAGCATTTGTCCCCACCCTTTAGCCAAATGATTTGTTGTTATGTGCCTTCAAGTTGATAACCATGAATCAGCGACCTCCAATAGCATCTGTCGTGAACCACCCTGTTCAGATCTTGTAACAGTCCAACAGGGGTCTGTTTTTTCTCTCTTTTTACACGTTGAACTCTCAATTCTCTCTGTGTGTTTTGTTTATCTCCATGAAAATTTAGAGGGTTGCTAAGCAAGTGTTTCTGATGTTAGGAGTATAAGTTTTGTAAGGCTTTGTTTTGAAATGAGCTTATGGGAAGAATCAGAATGGCATGGGGGTATTTTCAGAGCTTGGAAAAGTTACTTTTTTGAACTACAACTCCCATCAGCCCCAGCCAGCATGGCCACTGGATTGGGCTGATGGGAGTTGTAGTTCAAAAAAGTAACTTTTCCAAGCTCTGGTATTTTCAATTTAACGTTGCGGAATGTGAAAAATCCATGCTGGCCATAATATACAGCCACTCTTGTGGCTGTATAATACATAGGTACACAGATTGTATGCTCATTGCATGTAACATATGAGATCGTCTTATGTCCATAACTGTATGAGTGGACAGCTCAGCTATTTATATACCACAGGTACACAGACTGTATACTCGTCGAATGTAATGTGTGAACATGTCTGTGGTAAAAATTTATTGGACTGAGTTGCTAGCAGGACCCGATCCAAGATGGGTGTGTGTGGGCAACAACAAATAGCTCATTTAGCATGGCCATGATGGGCACACAACCTCTTGAGTTGGCTGTTAAAGAGGATTTGATGCGATCCACTTGGATCAATGTTTGTCTCTGCTTCCTGTTATGCAGGTTATACATTCATTTAATAGGGCAGCAATTTTATAATTTGTACTTCCCCTTTATGAAACTCTTATTACGAAACCTGCAACTATGTAAAAAAATAATCTGGCTTTGGCTTTTATTATAAGTTGGCATTCAGCCCAGGTTTGTTAAGGATCTTTTGAAGTGTTAAAAACAACAACTCTTTTTCAGTGAGCAGAACCCAACTGATTCTTTTGGGGATTAGCAGTGGGAAATGAAGGGTTTCACCCAATAGCAAATGAGCAAGTTGGCATTCAAGCCCCAATTAGACATGTGTATAACAAATCCATACCTCAGGATAAAATCTCACCTTGTTTCCATGTCAGTAATTTTTGGTGGGCTCTACATCAGCAAGAAACGATGTGCTTTAATAGGTTAGGCCCACACAATGTGCAACTTGCTGAGTTGAAAGCGGCTTACCAGCCATGGATGGTGATCTATATTTATTATTTGATTTATATCCTGCCCTTCCTCCCAGTGTGAGCCCAGGGTGGCAAACAAAATCACTAAAAACACTTTAAAACATCATGAAAACAGACTATAAAATGTATTAAAACATAGCATCTTTTAAAACATTTTTTAAAAAGCTTTAAAATATATTTTTTAAAAAGAAAAGGTTTTAAAACACATTTAAAAGCAATTCCAAACAGACACAGACTGGGATAAGGTCTCTACTTAAAAGGCTTGTTGACAGAGGAAGGTCTTTAGCTGGGGGGTGAAAAGATAACAGAGATGGCACCTGTCTAATATTTAAGGGGAGGGAATTCCAAAGGGTAGGTGCCACCACACTAAAGGTCCATTTCCTATGTTGTGCGGAACAGACCTCCTCATAAGATGGTATCCACAGGAGGCCCTCACCTGCAGAGCGCAGTGATAGACTGGGTATATATGGGATCAGATGGTCTTTCAGGTATCCTGGTCCCAAGCTGTATAGTCCCAAGCCGGTCCAAGCTGCAACCGTCTTACCAGATGAAGCTGGTAAAAGGCACTCCTAGGCATTGAGATCACCTGGGCCTCTAGCAATAAAGATGAATCCAGGAGCACCCCCAGACCTGCTCTTTCTTAGGCAGTACAACCCCATCCAAAGCAGACAACTGACCAATTATCCAAACTCAGGAACCACCTGCCGACAGCATCTCCGTCTTGCTAAGATTCAGATTCAGTTTATTGGCCCTTATCCAGCCCACTACTGAGTCCAGGCAGCGGTCTAGGGCTTGCACGGCCTCTCCCGATTTGGATGTTACGGAGAAATAGAGCTGGGTATTGTTGCCATATTGCTGACAGCTCTCCCCAAATCTCCTGATGACTACTCCCAAGGGCTTCATATAGGTGTTAAACAACATGGGGGACAAGATGGTACCCTGTGACACCCCACAGCACAACTGCCAGGGGCTGAAAGACAATAACCCAATGCTATTCTCTGAAAATGACCTTGGAGATATGATCGGAACCACTGTAAAACAGTGCCTCCAATACCCATCTCACCAAGTCGGCCCAGAAGGATGCCATGGTGAATGGTATCAAAAGCTGCCAAGAGATCAAGTAAAAATAACAGGGTTGCACTCCCCTGTCCTTCTCCCGATAAAGGTCATCCATCAGGGCAACCAAGGCCAATTCAGTCCCATAACCAGGCCTGAACCCAGACTGGGATGGGTCAAGATAATCTGTTTCATCTGAGAGTACTTGCAGTTGCTGTGCCACAACCCTCTCAATCACCTTCTCTAATAAGGGGGTATTTGAAACCCTTCGGTAATTGTTTGGTAGGGTCCAGGGTGGGCTTTTTCAGGAGGGGTTGGATTAGGGTGGCTGTAACCACTCCCTCCCACAATGATACATTGACCGCACCCTGGATCCACTTGGTCAAACCCCCTCGGCAAGCTTTAATAAGCCAAGAAAGGCAAGGGTCGAGAGGACACGTTGCTGGCGTCATCGTCGCAAGCACCTTGTCCACGTCATCAGGCCACATCAACTGAAACCATTCCCAAGAAGTTGCAGCAGATGTTGCATTGGACACCTCTCTGAGGACTACAGTACTTGTGGATGAGGCATCAAGATTGCTACGGAGGCAAACAACTTTACCCTCAAAGTGCCTTGCAAACGATTCACAGTGAGCCTCTGAAGGGTCTAAAACTCCATTTCCTGGAGTTGATGTCAACAGACCCTGACAATACGGAAAAGCTCCACTGGACAGCTATTTGAGTATGAGATGGTGGCAGAGAAGTGGGCTTTCTTTGCCATCCTCACCTCCGCATAGTAGGCATGGCTACCAAGGTGCAAAGCAAAGCTGGCTCCACAATGCTGGAGAGGGTGCTTGAGGGCAAACTTGTCAAGAGCCCGATGCACCTCGCTGTGCCACAGCATGACAAGGGCTTCAACAGGGTCACCTGCTCTATCTACTGGGAACTCCCCCAGGGCATTCAGGAATCCTGTGGATTCTATTAGTCACTGGGAGCAGACCATCTTAATCTGTCCACCATCCCTGCATGGGAGGATTGGAGCCATAAATCTAAACTTCACCAGGAAGTGGTCTGACCATGACAATGATGTGACGTCCACCCCCCATCTCCAGACCACCCCTTCCTTATCTGGAGCAAAAACCAAGTCGAGGGTGTGTCCTGTCCTATATGTCGGGCTGGTGACAACTTGAGACAGCCCCATGGTCATCATGGAGGCCATGTAGTCCTGATCTGGAACACTAGAGGCAGCCTCAGCATGGACACTGAAATCACCCAGGACTATCATTCTGGGTTCCTCCAATACCACAGTTGAGATGGCCTCCACCAGCTCCGTCAGAGAAGATGCCGGGTGGATGGTACACCAGCAGCAACCCTAGTTTCCTGTCTCCTTGTCCCGACATCAGGTACAGGCCCTCACAGCCAGCTCCAAGACAGAGTGGTTTCCTGGAGACAGAGATGGAAGTTCTGTAGACCACAGCAACTCCCCCCTCCCCCCTCTCTGCAGCCTGTGCTGGTGTTGCATCCAGTATCCAGGTGAGCAAAGCTGGGTCAGATCAATCCCTCCCAGCTCACCCACACAGGTCTCGGTAATGCATACCAAATCGGCACCTTCATCCACAATCAAATCATGGATGAATATGGTGTTATTGTGTACCAGTCTGGCGTTGAACACACACAGGCCAGTGGGCACAGCAGATGTGCAATGGGAACCCATCCATGAGAGGAGTGGGAGGGAGGAATATGGCATAGATAGCCTTGCCCTCATCTTCTATGATAGTTTACCACCTCCCCATGGCTATACCTTCCTCTTTAATAAGAGGGATCATTGAAATTGAGGTGGCATCACCCATGTTCCTCTTTACTAAGACTCCTCCTAAACACCTGATATGGCCCCAACAAGAGCCCACCAACAAACCCTACCCAGTTATCCCAGTAGGCCTCTGAGAGAATTGGGAACAGTCAGACCCACTCAATATCTTTCACACAGGACACATCTACTCCCCCCATCTCACATCCAGGGCTGGCCAGCCTTCCGTCAGTTACAGACTCTCACTCTGAAGGCTTCTGGCGACTTTCTCCTATCATTCAGTTCACAGCACAGGCTCTCACCCTGTGCTGGAACTACAGATGTGCCATACACCCTCCCCACTACCAATCTCCTCCAGATTGGTTAAAAAAATAGCAGGGGTAGTGCCCTCGCGACTCCCCTTTGTTCCCCTTTGGGGGAAACCCTGCCGGCGGCAGACCCACCGCCCAAAGGCAGCCGGGCCTTTATGTCCCTGACCCAGCTAGGAGCTGATGCAAGAGGCTGCAAGATTAACTGCAGCCTCTCTTTGGAGCCAGAGTCAGGCAGGGGGTCCCAGTCCTTGCAGCACTAATCAGGGACTTCAGCTGTCTCGAGAGACAGCAACCCAGAGGAGCAAGCAAGCAAGCACCCAGATGCTCAGGTACTCACTCCCAGGGCAGGTCTTCTCCAGTCCCCCAGTGCTGCAGCTGTTTCCTTTTGGGCGTTTCTGATGTTTCCTTGTGATCAGGACTAGTGTCATCAGGAAAAGGGGTGAGGGAAGCTTTTTTGGGGGGGGGCAAAGAAATTGGACACTAAAGGCTCATATTGGTAGAGATTAAGGGTACCCCCAAAGAAGGATTTATGTTTTGGGCTTGCGAAACATCCTTCTGAGCACCAGGAGCCTTCCTCCCTTCCTTTCCAGGGTGTTGTGTGGGGCAGTGGACTAGAGTGTTGGACTGGGACCTAGGAGACCAGGGTTTGACTCCTCACTCAGCCATGAAGCTCACTGGGTGACCTCGGACC
Organism: Rhineura floridana; assembly: GCF_030035675.1. Lineage (NCBI taxonomy): Eukaryota > Metazoa > Chordata > Lepidosauria > Squamata > Rhineuridae > Rhineura > Rhineura floridana. The sequence goes on along the minus strand of NC_084495.1, from coordinate 27,970,500 downwards.
AGTTAATGTCTTTCCACCTAACCTACCACACAGGGTTGTTGTGAGAATAAAATGGAAAAGGGGAGAACCGTGTATGCCAGCCTGAGTTCCTTGGAGAGAAGGTGAGATATAAGTATAATAATCACCATTACCATCATCTGCCAATGCCCTCACCTCTGCAGTGGGCGTTGCTGCTCCTTCTTTTCTCCTTGCGACCTGCATCAGCATCTGCCATTCTTAGGCAACTCCCAGGGCCCCGACAGAGCCCACTGCTGATGCCTGCCCAGGGCCTGGCCCTCCAATCCGCACCATGCAGATGGATGTAGCTGCCCTTTTAACCTCCCTCAGTACCCCTGATCTAGCATTACTCTGCGGCCCTATGGGAAATGAAAAGCATAGCTAAAGTTGGCTACCTTGTGCTGTCACAATAGTCAAGTAGTCCCGCTAGGGCCCACTGACAGAGGAGGGCCCCCCACCAGAGGCTACTTTACTGGGAGGGAGGCATCAAATCTGGAGCCAACCCTACTTCTCTCAATGCCATCTTGTCTTGCCCAAGGGCTCTTTTTCTGACAGCAAAAGTGTGCGTGTCAAAAATGCTTGCAAGGCCACAAAATATGCACACAGGAACAATGGAAGTTGTGTTAAGCCAAGTCAGACCAAGAGTCCATCTACTTCAGTAGTGTCTATGCTGGCTGACAGTGGCTCTCCAGGACTTTAGGCAGAACTTCTCTCCCAGCCCAACCAGGGGATGCCAGGGAATGAACCTTGGACTTCCTGTGTGCAAAGCAGATGCTCATCCACTGAGTTATGGCCTTTCTCCCAAAGCAGCAGAACACATTGGCCATGTTGGTTGGGTATTATGTGAAGCAGGCTCCTATGAGGTTTGAGCAACTGTTCCCTGCAGCAGTAGGAAAACAGATGTGATATAAAAAGACAGGGAGAGTGGAGAGGAGCCTTTTTCTCCAGATGGTGTCTGAATTTATTTTTCAGAGGATCTAAATCCCCTCCCAAGACTCTGTTTTTAAAAATCTGCAAATTGCTGCAGAAACATGGAGAACTGAATTTTAAGACTGAAAAAAAAGAGAGAATCAGAGAACTAAAACTGACAGATCTTTCCACCCTGTTAAAGCATCAGCCTTACATTCCAATTTCTTGGCTTGGTGGAGCTTGAGCCAATATGAGATAGCTTTAATTTTGGTCTTAAACCAGTAGTTATTTAAAAAATCATTGAATAAATATGAAGAGTTGATGTATATTATTTAAGTACAAGTGCTGGCTAATTTTTTTAGTGGTTCCAGAGTCAGTTTTCTGTGTGTGTCAAACACACAAAGATCCAACTGGAAGATGTTTTTGCAGGGGGAAAAAGCCATTGCGATTATTCACAATCTTTAATGGCATCCCCCCCCGATCCACAGAGCTTTTCAATCAGGTATTGACCAACTCACACACACACACACACGCACACACAATGTGAAAACAGATGGCGGGGCGATAATTGTTTCATGGGGCAGATGGCGATATCTTCTTCATTTCTCTGTTTCCGAGCCATTGCAGGGTGCTGTATTCCTGAGAGACAATAAAACACAAAACACTTTAAATAACTTTGATCTAGAGTGATTGGTTCCAAATGAAACTAGTACTGTTTAAAACAAGATTTGCTAGGAAACTTCTCAGTGTTCAGCAGGGCTGTAATTTAGAGGAATAGAGGTTGACATCAAGCTTGTATCCTTGCCAGCTGCAAAATTGTTGGCTTCTTTTCCATGCAGCACGGCGTCAGGTGGAATTGCAGGAGGAGATTCCCCTACCTCCCCAAGTAGTGGACAAAGTCAGTGCTATAGTAAAGGAACCACAGGGATAAAAAATAAGTCAGGGGCTGTTGTGAGCCTCTGCAGTTAGACCATGCACAGACATGACTGGAATTCCAAGTTACCAGAATGCAAGGCGCACAGTACATGTGATAATAATCTCCCTAGCATAAAGGATCTTTTCCCTCTTACACTACTTAAGATGAGAAAACAAATATTTATTTGCTGCTTAATCTGAGCTTTATAAGAATTATCTTTTAATCTTCTTTCTTTCCTTTTGCCTGCAATAACATCCATAAACTGTATGGGAGAAACAGTAGGTTTAGTAAGTAGCCTGTGGTTAGAGGCGTGCCAAATATCCTGTAGTTTCAATTTTCAGACAGAAACTAGCAATTTTTTGATGAGGTAGATGTTTTCTCTGAAAAACACACTTAGATTGGGCTCCTCAGTAATTTGGCTACCATTTTATTGTTATTGTTAACAACAACGACAACAACAATAATAATAAAAGTCACATGGGTGATCCTACTCAATCAAAGATCCTATAGTGCAAAGGTGGGAAACTTTTTTCAGCCCAAGGGCCACATTCCATTGTGAGCAATATGCAGGGGGCCACAGGTCATTGGAAAGTGTGGCCAAAGGCAGAAATTGGCTTACACCCATAAAGGGCTGGCACCAGGCATGACTGGGCCCTTGGGCAGCAGCCTGTCCGGGCCTGCAGTGTCATAGCATAACACTCCTCATACAGGCAGCTTAACACTCCCCATACAGGCAGTATGGAGTGAAACCTGCCACAGGTTGCGGAGAGGGAGCTCCCAGTCTCCCCTAATACAGACAGCCCATGCTGTCTGTATTGGGGGGTTCCTGGGAGTTTCCTCTCCGCAATTCGGGTCAGGGTCAGGTTGCAGCAGATTGTGGAATGGGAACACCACTCTCACACCCTAAGGAGGGGCCCTTCAGGGGCCCATATGGACTGCAGGGGCCCTAGGCCAGGGCCTGACCTGGCCGCCCACTGGCGCCGGCCCTGCACCCATACTCATATTTCCATCTTCCGTTCAGAGAAGCAAGCGGCATTATCACAGATCAAAGGCAGATCTCAAGGGAGATGCAGAGTGAGGCTCATGAGGCCCAGAAGGGGATGTGTGACTTGAAGGAAGTCTTGAGGGCCAGATATAGAGACCTGGAGGGTTGCATTTGGCCTCCAGGCCTGAGATTCCCCTCCTCTGCTATGGTGAATAGCATGATGTCAGAATGCTACCACAGACATGATATTACGGATGCCAGTAATTATAATCATGTGACTCAAGATTCCAATTTGACTGTATGATGACATCTCTTAGGGGAAATCAGTGGGATATAAACCAGTAAATGAACACTTTCAGAAGGATTGCTGGAAAAGTGAGGCTTATCCGGGACACTGAATTTAATACAAGTTGATCCCTTTGAGTATCAGCGCAAGACAATTTGGCATGGGACTATTCCAGCAAGTATCCTGATCAGGACACAGCCTCTTTTTGTCCAACCCTCAAAAAAAGTTCTATTTTTCAATTTTCATATATAACAGTAACATGTAAAAAAAAATTACAATACACATTATTATTTATTATTACATTTTTATCCCTCACCTTCCTCCAAAGGAGCCCATGGCGGCATAGAAATCATGTCTGCTTTGTTGTGTCTGGTATACAATGCTACCATTTATGTCACTGTTCAATGAAAGTTGCTTTGGGTCGCATTTGCGAGGAAACAGAATAAATAAAATTATTTATTATTATTATTATTATTAATAATAACATTTAATGGGTTATTAATATTATTATTAATAACCCATTTTAATGATTTTATTTGTCATAACCTAGATACAAGTTTGAGAGCCAGTGTGGCATAGTGGTTAAGGGGTTGGACTATGACCTGGGAGACCAGGGTTCAAATCCCCACACAGCCCTGAAGCTCACTGGGTGACCTTGGACCAGTCACTGCCTCTCAGCCTCAGAGGAAGGCAATGGGAAACCACCTCTGAATACCGCTTACCATGAAAACCCGATTCATAGGGTCACCATAAGTCGGAATCGACTTGAAGGCAGTCCATTTCATTTTTCAGATACAAGTTTGAATCATTCACAAGACAGGTGACCATTGAGAAAAAATTGAGGTTGATTTCAATGCTAAAAAAAGGTTGGCCACGTGAAACAGACAGTGTAAGTTGATTCAAACAGTTAGAACAATGCTGTCATGATTTATCTTGTATATCCAGCATAATCTGTGCAATCATTTGAACCCTATGAGTTGACTCTCTTCAAGAAGTAGAAGGTCCTTCAAATGCTAACCTTGACTTCTGCTGCTGCTCTCTCTTTTAAAACCTTCTGATCACTCCTGTACAGCAGAGATGCACAGCTCACTTCGGCTGGTATGTTTGGAGTCACCTCTGTTGTAAACACCTAAGTATTCATTTAATGCTTGAATTATTTTACCATCTTTGGTGGCTGTATTGCTCACTCTGTACTTTAATGGTCTTTCTTCATCCTTCAGTGAGCCTCCTTTTTGGAGGCTTGGAAAGCTCTTTGATGTTTAGAATCTCCAGTTACATTCACTCTACATCTATTTCTATTTCCTCCATAGTTCAAACTTTGAAAGGCATGGTTTAGATTTGTCCCATTTTAAAACATTTTTTTTAAAAAAAGGCCCGTGCACAGACATTTGATCCTCTCTTCATCATTTTAAAATGCTAGACCAGTTATCTGTTATCACAGGTATGGGGAACTTTTGGCCGTCCAGATGTTGCTGGATTGCAATTCCCATAATCCCTGGCCATTGGCCATGCTTGCTAGAGCTGGCGGGAGTTGTAGTTCAGAGGCCCCAGCCTCAGAAGCTCTTCCTCAGGACAAGTCCACAGTGCTTGTGCCCCACCAGCCTGAGCATGGCGTCATCGGCACTATACATTTAAAGCAATATTCTACCACTTTAAACTATCATGTCTTCCCCTAAAGAATCCTGGAAGTGCAGTTTGTTAAGTATGCTGCTGAGAGGAGACTCCTCCTTCTCCTCAGAGAGATACAATTCCCAGAGTTCCCTGGGAAGAAGGATTGATTGTTAAACCACTGTGAGGGAAGACACTGTGTTATCATGACTAGGGATGGGGGAGAAATTAAATTCAGTTTTACATGCAAATCTACCTAATGCACTCTTTCAAAACAATGAGTGAATCGCAACACAGCCTTCAAAAGTGGCATTTCTCCAAATGTTGCAATGCAGTTCTCCAGCCAATCAACATGTACAAAAATGCAAATGCTACAGTAAAGTGAGCATAACAATTTCATATATGAATGAAAATGCAAAAATGCATTAAATTAAAGAAAAATTCAACACTAGAAAAACGGTTTGCAAAGATATGTATATTAGACAAAATTGCATCAAAATATGTGTATCTTAGGAAAAAGACACTAAAATGCTGGTGAATTGTCATGAGGACTTTTTTTAAAAAAATTGCAAATTGATGTGGAAATGTGGAGAATGGAACTGGAGACTGGAAAAATAAGAATCAAAAATTAACATATTTGCCCATCTTCACGCCCAGATTTCTTCTTTGATACCAGTTCCTCCATGTGACAGTCCTTTTCTAATTAATTCAATGCAGTCCAAAATCTGCCATAAACATAGTTGGGAATGTAATTGACTAAAATATATATTTGTTTTAAAAATAAACCCCTTTTTTTAACCATATCCCTTGGAGTCATCAGTTTTTCTTTCTCTGCATTAATCACATATTGCTCGACTGTAATGTACTCACCAGACAGACTCTTTCCATCAGCTATCTGTCAACATTGTTTATAAGTGATCCCACCCAGTGTTTTTTCTCCTGCACACAGAGATGGAACAGGTGGCGTTAAGATGAAACTTGACAATTATCCCCATTGGTTTTCTGTGTCACTGTGGAACTTCAGGAGGAAGCACATTATATGTTTCATGTGAAAAATTGAAGCTCTTTTGCTGTTGTGATCCCTGCAACCATTTGAAGGGGCTAGCTTTTATCCAGAGATTTTTCATGGGTCCAGTCCTCTCCACACAAGTGACAGACACTGTAAAAAATCTGAAAGAAACACAAATTATGATGCTGGATGCAAACAGGATTGGTGCATTATTCCATGAAGCACTCTAAGGCCACATCCCTACCATACATTTAAAGCTCAAAGTTATATAACAGAGTTTTAAATGTATGGTGCGGATGTCACCTTAGAGAGCTTCATGGAATAATGAGTGAAGTTCTGTTTGTTGCTTTCAGAACTGTGCTTGAACTACGGTAATGTGTCTTGTTTGTCTGGACAGAGGGTAGAGACAGGAGTAGGAGTGTCTGTAGAAATTAGCCTACTGTACAAAGGTAACATTTACATTAATTGCTCCACCCACTTGTCCCTCTGGCATGTGGCCCTCAGGAGGTTGCCCAGGAGGGAATGGAGCCTTCAGGTGGAAAAGTAATGGCATTTGCCCTCTTGCCTCTATTTCTTTGCCTTTCTCAAAGGAATCACACCAGAGAGCTGCAGCCTCAAAGGTTTCCCAACCAGTTTCACCGTTTTGGTAGGCTGCATTCATGCCAACCTAACACCACATCCCAGTGACTTTTCCTTTCCAAAATACATTTGCCTCCTGCCCTATATATCTAACCACAAGCTGCAAAGACAGGAGTTTTGTTGAATCCTCAGGACAGGGATGGTGTCTCCATTATTCATCTCGGTCGATTCCAACATCACAAGCATGTTCCATGTTTACTGCAATGAATTTAGGTTAAGGCTGATAGAACAAAAATCAGCCACTTTCTTATTTTTTTAAGAAAGGCCCCTGAGCATTGTTTGTTGTGAATATATGAACTGTGCGATTCATGGCCTTGGGGTGGGGTGGAGGTGGAGAACATCTGATGTTCTCCCATCACCAGTGATCTGTTCCTTCTAGCTCCCCCCCCCCCCGCTGGGGCATGCAATCAAAAGATTTTTTAGTTTGTTTGCTTATGCTCTATGCACACGTTTCCTCAGGGTTTTTCTTTTTACAGCAGACCTGTACAAGTTGCTCTTATTTCAACTTACCTTTCTTTTTTGCATCCCTCGGTCTTTGTTAACTTTCTTCCCTTTCTCCCTTCACAGTCGCTGTCACACCTGATGTCATCTCATAGTTCATCTTTGGAAACTGATAAGCCATTTCCTCCTCCCTCCCCACCTCCTATTCCCCTCGGCAGGCTCACTGCAATTAATTGCTCTCCTCTATGGCAAGACTGGCTGGCACAGCTTTGCCTCTCCTCCTGTTCCTTGGGATATCTCTTGTGTTAAAACTAATTTGCTGCCTGCTGCTATGATTTAGGCTACTTGTTTGGAACAATAACATTTTTGTTGTTTGTTTTTTAAAAAAAAACCCAACACATTCGACACGCCCTTATCTCAAAGAATGGCCTAGATGACATATGAAGGTAAACAGACCTGGAATTGGCTTGTGCCTCAGTGGGCAGCTATCTGTGAGAGTTTCTGCTTCCCCATCATAGATCCCAAGGGTCTTCAGAGCCCCAGGGACTGTCTTCCCTTCAGAAACCATCTGGTGAATTTACAGTCCTTCTCATCCCCAGAGCCCTTCTGGGATCTGTTTATTTAAGCAGTCATGCCTCCTCAATAATTCCTCTATCATCAGCTGTGTAAATAGTCTCTCCCTTCCTTCAGTTAATCCTTTCCCTTCTTGACTCGCCACTGGGGCAGCTTGTTCCAGAAATACTGCCTTTTCCCTCTTTCCTTCCACGCTAGGCCCATGGCCTAGCTCTTTACTCTTTTCTTTTACTCCTTTCTCTCCTTGCTCTCTCCCTCCTTGAACCCTGCATTGAGCAGGGGGTTGGACTTGATGACCTTATAGGACCCTTCTTTAATCTTTAAACCAGGCCTGGGGGCTGACTGTGGCTCTCTAGCCCTTTTATCCAGCACTCAGGACTATCCCCAGGCTGCATGCCTTGTTGGTCCTGCGCTGCGCTTTCCTGAAGTGCTTTCCCCCAGGCGGAATGTCTCCTTAAACTGTGATAATGTCTCTTGCTTGCCTGGGTGAGGATGGAGAGATGTGTGTGTGTGTAAAAATTCTCTGACTTTTGCATGGCTGAAATGTGCCCTGCTGTGCAAAGTCACATGCTCTGCCTACTTTTGGCTCTGGCCCCACCTACCACAGGCATGCAACCCATGAGGGAATGTGCTCCTCAGGCTGAAAAGGGTTCCTTGCCCCTGCTTTGAACCATAAGGTGTACTGCATTTCTATTTAAATTATAGTAATGATCTCTAAATTTGCACCCATAAGTTTAGGGAAGGGTCACAGCTCAGCGGTAGAGCATCTGCCTTGCATGCAGAAGGTCCCAGGTTCAATTCCTAGCATCTCCAGGTAGGGCTGGGAAAGACTCCTGCCTAAAACCCTGGAGAGGCACTGCTGGACAGTGTAGACAATACAGAGCTGATGGACCAATGGTCTGACTCAGTGTAAAGCAGCTTCCTATGTTCTATGTAAATTAGCCCATGCACGTTTTATTAAATTTGTGTTCTCTTTTGTCCTCTCTCCCTCTCTGGTGATGCATAAGTTGCCTGTACCTGCTAGTAGACCATCCTTCATGCCCATCATCTTGGCACCCTGCAGATTATTTCTCATTTGTTGGATTTGGATCATGCCCTTTCTCTTAAACCAACAAACCACAAAGGTGAGATGACACCACTTCCCTAAGCGCTAGCTAGCTATTCTTACATAGGCTGGACAAATTCCTTTCTACAGCCATCCATTTCCCTGAAATATTCTGCTCTATTAGGCCCTGCTCAATATGTTACATGTTCTGTAACACAATTCATGGCTCTTTTCTACAAGGAAGCTTGATGTGTTGTTGTTCTTACATTACAAACACAATCAATACAGGACGAACATGTATATCGCTGGGTGATGGATTTCAGTCATTGAAATTGGTATAAAGGGTTTGCTCCTGGTCTACTTAGTTTCTCAGCCTTTCACACCTCTCTCTCTCTGTTTTTTTTTTAAATCCTGAAACACTTGGGTCTTACACTGAGAGGGCAAAAATAATCATTATTTCAGCAGAAGTATTGTGAAAAGCTTACACACTGGTTCATGTATTTTGTTAGTTTGTCCTGACTTCACTAACAGAAGAGCTGGGTAACTTGCCCCAAGCTAAATTCTGAGAAGATGACTATCATAAAAAAGGGAGACCTGGGTTCAAATCTATATCCAGCCATGAAGCTCACTGGGTGACCATTGTGCAGAATTCAAGCATTAAATTCTTAATGCTTCATTTTGTTGTTGTTATGTGCCTTCAAGTCCATCATGATTTATGGCAACCCTATGAATCAGTGACCTCCAGTAACATCTGTTATAAACCACCCTGTTCAGATCTTGTAAGTTCAGGTCTGTGGCTTCCTTTATGGAATCAATCCATCTCTTGTTTGGCCTTCCTCTTTTTCTACTCCCTTCTGTTTTTCCCAGCATTATTGTCTTTTGTAGCGAATCATGTCTTCTCATGATGTGTCCAAAGTATGATAACCTCAGGTTCATCATTTTAGCTTCTAGTGATAGTTCTGGTTTAATTTGTTCTAACACCCAATTATTTGTCTTTTTCGCAGTCCATGGTATGTGCAAAGCTCTCCTCCAACACCACATTTCAAATGAGTTGATTTTTCTCTTATCCGCTTTTTCACTGTCCAACTTTCATATCATACATAGAGATTGGGAATACCATGGTCTGAATGATCCTGACTTTAGTGTTCAAATATCTTTGCATTTGAGGACCTTTTCAAGTTCTCTCATAGCTGCCCTCCCCAGTCCTAGCCTTCTTCTGATTTCTTGACTATTGACTCCATTTTGGTTAATGACTGCTTAAATGGTTAAATGAATGCTTCATTTAACTCATGCTGTATGAATTCATTTAATTCATGCTGTGGTTAAATGAATGCTTCATTTAAGCATTAGTAACTTTAAACCTACCATATCCCCATAGATTTTTGAGATTTGATCATTCCTGTGCTCATTTAAAAAGGACATTGCTGCATTGGAAAACTGTTTCATTCTGTTGCAGCTTAATCTCCCTCACAGGATTGTTGTGAGGGTAAAATGAAGACAGACCATGTGTGCTGCCTTGAACTCTTTGAAAGATAGGCAGGATAGAACTGTAATGAAGGGATTGAAGCTCCTGGAGATGTGATCTGGCAGGTCACTTCAATCCCATCACTGTTTGAATAAGTTACATATCTGCTCCTAAATGATGAACATGTAGATAATTCTATAATTCTATAAATTCAAAGATATTGAAACCTCGCCATCTGTAGCTGTTGTCTAGGACTTCCTTTGCAAGTATGGAGTTTACAGGAATGTGCTGTAATAAAATCAAAGCACTGATCAAGCAATGCTTTGTTAAGCATTTTTAATTTTACAAGTCATAATTTAGCAAACCCCATGTAATCATATTGAAGGCTTTGGTCATAGCCAACTCTGAGCAAAAAACAAGGTCCAGTACAGACTTAATGGGGGTTTAAGTGGGAGCCTGGTTTGAAGATATATACTTAATCCCTGTATTCCCAACTGTTCCTGTTTACTAGGAATGCTTCTTGTTGTCTCGTACCTGCCCCTGGCAAATCACATACCCCTATTTTGGCCTGCATTTTGATGACACTCCATCTATTGCTGTAAGGAGGGGAGGGAGTACCATCCAGAACTGCATCGAGGTCAGTGTGATTTAGCCAATAAAGTGTCCAGTTTGTGACCAGCAAGATCTAGGTTCATATTCCCAGTCATCCCCAAAGCTCATTTTGCTAGACCATGTTGCATGAATTGCCATGCTTCAGCAGGGCCACAGCTCAGTAGCAGAGCACATGCTTTGCACGCAGAAGGTCCTAGGTTCAATTCTCAGCATCTCCAGATAGGGCTGAGTCCTGTCTGAGACCCTGAAGAGCTGTTGCCAGTCAGCATAGACTGGGGCTGAGGAACCTTGCCCCTCCCGATGACACTGGATTCCAGCTCTCATCATCTGTGGCCATCAGCCAAGCCAGCTTCATGGGAGTAACTTCATGGGAGTTGGTGACAGACAACATCTGGAGGACCGCAGGTTCCCCATGCCTGGTTTAGATGATCTTGAGCTAGATTGATCAATGGATATAAGGTAGCTCTTCATGTTCCTAATGCTAGATAGATACCCGGAGTGGAAGAATGCAGAAGTTCCTCGGTTCAATCTATGGTCTCTGGTTCAATGCATCAGGTAGCAGCAGGCAGTAGGAACAGTTGGCTCCAATGTCAGTAGGACAGTGCATCTGCTCTGGATTTAAGGAGCTTTCAAATCCTTGAAAGTTTAAACTAAAGCCTGGAGCTGATTCACTGTCCCACTGACGTTTGAGCTAACTGGTGGGCGATGGGAAAGATTTGTCTGCCTGAGACGCTAGAGAGCTGCTGGGGAGGGCTATTGCTCAATGGAAGAGTATGTACTTTGCATGCAGAAGGCCCCAGCTTCAAACCCCTTCCTCTCCTGTTAGAAGGATTATCAGAGCAGGTGATGGGAAAGATTTCTGCCTGAGTTCCTGGAGAGTCTACTGACAGCCTGAGTAGATAGCACTGAGCTAGATGGACTGATAGTCTGGATCTAAGGCAATTTATTCTAAGGCAGCTTCCTCTTTCACCTTTCTCCAGGTCTGTGGAAGTTAGATCTATGAGTTGAACCAATGGATGTATCTTGGCCCGCGGACATGGAGATGAACTGAAGGGTTCAGACAGCGTAGAGCCTGGTCAGGTGACTTGAGCAACAGCAGTTCACAAAAGGGAAGCAATGGTCAGTGCATCTAGCATTCAGAGACCACCCATATGGCCCAGGAAGTCATATTTCAGAGCTATGTGCTTTGACAGTGTTTGGGGAAGCTTTTTCAGCCTGGGGGCCACATTTATTTATTACATTTATATACCGCCCCATAGCCAAAGCTCTCTGGGCGGTTTACAGCAATTAAAAACAATAAAAACAAATATACAAATTTTAAAACACAAAAAACAATTTAAAAAACACATCTGAGTCAGTAACAGGATTCAAGGAGAGCATGGAGGAGGGGCAATGGGAGGTGTGGCCTTGGGAGAGTATTGAGGACAGCTTAAGAAGTCTAAAGAGCCACATTTGGCCCCTGAGCCTGAGATTCCTTATCCTTGTGCTATGATGTCACTGACAATGCCATTCCAGCCGTACTTCATTTTGCCACTTCAGCACCAGCCCTCTTGCCATAGGTATTTCTCTCCGTTTCCACGGTGCTGTTGCTGGGCCTGGTTCAAGGGTTATTGGAGTCATATGGCATCACTTCACTTACTGCTCCAGTATTTATGGATAGCATTTGTATCCTTTCCTCCATTTGTATCTTTTCTTCCAAGGAGCACCAGACAGTGTATGGAGCTCATACTGCTTTATAATCTGTCTTCGGATGAGGGCTGTCAATTGCGAGAGCTCTCCATGCCCATCAAACACACAGAAGAACATAAGAAGACCCTGCTGGATCAGACCAGTGGTCCATCTAGTCCAGCATCCTGTCCTCATAGTGGCCAACCAGATGCTCACGGGAAGCCCACAAGTAGACCTGAGCACAACACCACTCTCCTCTCCTGTGGTTTCCACAAATGGCATTTGGAAGCATACTGCCTCCGATCATAGAGGCAGAGCATGGTGCTCATGACTAGTAGCCATTTATCACTTTGTCTTTCATGTATTTCTTTAATCCCCTTTTAAAGCCGTCCAAGTTGGTGGCTATCAGTGCCTCTTGTGGAAGTGAATTTAACTATGCACACCTCTATAATTTAAAGTGACTAGAGTTTTGGGTTTTCTTGGTGGCACTCATACAGTGGTATAATGAGGGCATTTTGGAATTGGGACATAATGTTTAGATGACAATGTGCATTACTCCCCTGACACAATGTGTTAAGGCAACCCTGCTGCATTTTGAGGGCCCTTCTGCTAGTTCAGCTCAGTAGGGCCCTGTACTCTGCCCCCAAATCTTACCCTTGTGAACCCACTGCAGTTATACTGAGTACTTCTGCCAGGAATTAGGAGGACGGGTTGGACCCTGGAAGATCCCAACACTTTTTCTCTTGCAAGTGATTTTCCATTCTGATCCTCCCCTGCAAATACAGCTTTCTCTGTGCCGTTGTTTCTATCCAAGCTCTGCATTCCCGCCGGGAGGAGATCTCTGCAGCGTGCCATAAGAAATAATTTCATGCACTGCTGCAGTCTCTTGAAACTAATTTAACATTCTATTTTTCTGCTGCCCCCTTTCTCTCTCTCTCTCTCCCCCCCCCGCCCCCTTTGTGTTGTGTCAGGCACAGTTTACAATCTGCCTCACCCGGTGGTTGCATTGACCATTTTTTCCAACCATCAGCACTTTCGTTGTTGATATTAGGAATGCCACTAATTAATGAGCTCTAATTTAAACTTATAATCACTTCTTTTCCCCATGTGTTTAATTAAGCCCCCCCCCTTTTCCATTAGTATCCATCAAGGATGAGAGCAAAGAATACTTTTATTAACCCACATTAAGTCATGCTCCAGGGTGCCCTTATGATGACACAAAAGATCGAAATGCACCTGAAGCCTGCAATACTGACACCAAATGGGCTAGGTGGTCCTTAGATAATGTGCATCATTTAAAATTCCATTAACCTTGAGTAAACACAGATACTGAGATAACGCTAGTCTGGAATGAGAAGTCTGATTGCATCCTTATGGAGTAAGCTCATTAAAAGGTGGTGCAAGTCTTCTCATTATTACCTCTGTGTGTGCCAATATGTCAGGAACTGGATCAGAATGCTGGATCTGCGTGCAGCTGTTCCATGTGGTGAATCTCTGAACTACAGGTGGTGACCTTCTTAGTGAAGAAGCTTCTGGGCTGATTCCTCCCACCCATAAGAACATAAGAAGAGCCTGCTGGATCAGGCCAGTGGCCCATCTAGTCCAGCATCCTGTTCTCACAGTGGCCAACCAGGCGCCTGGGGGAAGCCCGCAAGCAGGTTGGCTACTGGATCCTTCTGGGCAGGCAGGAGTATAAAAGGATTCCTGTTTCAGCTGAGTCTCATCTGAGGAACAAGGTCTACTTGAGCTCTAGTATGTCTTGCATTTCTGGTCTTGCTCTTCAGTCCTGACTGTAGTCTTGCACTCTGGTTTGCCCCTTGATCCTGATTGGTTTTGACTCCTGGCTAGTCTTTTGGCCTTGCTCTGTTGATCAGTACTGACCACTGGCCTGTCTCACAGCTCCTGGTTCTCAGCTGCTGACTCATCGTAAACTGCTGCCCACGGCTCAGCCTTGAGTAGGGATAGGGACACGTTCAGTTCAGTTTGCATTTAGAGGGAAACTTACCTTGTTCACACTTTCTGAAACAACAGGTGAAGACAGACACCTCTTGAAATGTGCAGTTCTCTGAATTGTGCAATACCGTTCTCCAGTCGAGTAATGTGTACAAAAATGCATACACCAGGGTAAACTGTGCATTAAGTGCATGCATTAGTGAAAATAACATATAAAATGCATTATGTTAGGGGAAGCTGCTTTGTCAAAATGAGTATATTAGACAAAAATGCATACAAATATGTGTATATTAGAATAAATTTGCACTGAAATGGTGAAATTTCATGAGGACTTTTTTAAAAAAAAAATTACAGACTGGTGTGGAGAACTGAACTGGAGACTGGAAAAATGAGGAAATGAGAGAATCTGAAATTGACAGATTCGCCCATCCCTAGCCTTGACATATTTATTTATTAAATTGATATTCTATCCTTCCTTCCAGTAGGAGCCCAATGTGGCATTTACATTATGTTCAACAACAAGTTCTCTTCAGAGCCAGTACCAGACACCCCCAGCAAACACACATCACTCCTCCCCCAATGCAACCATGCATTTTTTTCCTTGGCCATGGCAATATTGCATACCCTTTCCTTACTAGGCTCCCAGCTGGCATTTTAGCTCTGGGTAGGTGCTGCAGCCATGTTTGAATAAGGGTCAAATCAGCTCCCAGTCAAAAGCAGTGCCTCTGTCTACTGACAGCTAATATGACTCTTCAGGGGCTCATTAAGGAGAGTGGTAAGAGGCAGCACAGGTGGGCCTAGCTGGCAAGGGGCCCTTCTGAGCCACTGGGGCCCTCAGCCTGTGCCTGACCTGGCCATCCACTGCTGCTAGATCTGGATCTCTTTATGGGTTCCCTCCATGTGTAGGGCTAATGTGTGCATTTAGTGTGGATTTCTGCAAATTATCAGCTACATGTGAGCAACTGCTCAATGCATAGGCACTCCACCTGAATGAGACAGCATCTATATATGGCTAAGTGCTCATGCATAGCCACCCATTTGCAGACACCTGTGCTCAACGTGTGGACATCAGGGGTGGGGCTTGCATACAGCATGATGCCTTAAGTGTGAATCTGGACTGTGCTTTAGACTCAGAGACTCACAGTGTTGATTTTCTTGCAAGTTGCAGTTAAGTGAGGCTGAAAACTGGGATTTTTGCACACTCATAGGCAATAATGGGGTAGCTTAACTACAGTTGCCAAGCCATTACTTTTGCTAAGTTATGCCAAATTTGTCATCATCATCATCAATCATCATCATCATCATCATTATTATTATTATAATCCCATCCTTCCTCCCAGAAGGAGCCCTTCTTAGTTAACTACTGTCCAGGTTGGACAAAACCTCACCTGATTCAGTCCAACTCAAAGAGGGGACAGCCCCATGTACAGCACCTTGGAGGAAAGGAAAGATATAAGTGTGATAACTGACTATTCTAGAATGCTTTGAAGATTGTGTGTAGCTACCAAAGTTTGACAGTTAATTCAGGTTCTTTTTTAAAAAAATCTTCAATTTCACTGGATGCTTGTCTATGTTCCCTGAAATCAGAACAGGCTATATTGCTGTCATTTTCTAGTATTCAAGTGATTAAACACAGTGACAAAGCATTTTCACATTTGTGTAGCACAGCATCTAGGAGGCAGCTTACGGGTAGGGTCCATCACAAGAAACTTTCAGCTGTTTTATGGATGCTAATCCACTGAAATGAGAAAGAAGGGGAGAGGTTGGTTATTGTATCTAAACTGGCTTCCCCTTTTATAACTTTCTTGCTTTGACTGGTTCTTAACTTGATGCAACTTAATTTTTAAATCCAGGTTCCACACAGGTGTTAGTTACTTAGGCTTGTTTGAGTGAATTGTTCACTAGGAGATCTCTGTAGTGCTGCAACAACCAACTTGCCTTGCCCCTTGGACTCCACCAGAGCAGGGCACCAGATGTGTTTGTACAGGCCCATTGCATTGTGTATGTCAGGCAGAAACAGGTAGGTCACTGTTAGTTCGCAGATGGGAGAGGGATGAGGCCGTGGAGAGATCAGTATAGATGCACCAGCACAGCCAATCCAGTGTGTATGTTCTACACTGTCCTTTCATTTTTAATTATTTCCAAATAGATGTCATGTTGATTTGTATACTACCTTTCTGCATTTCTGTCTTCAAGGAAGTTTACAACCAGTGATGGCTGGTACTCACTGGACCTGGTGGGGCAGCTAGGAAGTCATAAGGGCATGGCCAGTGAAGTCACGGGGTGTAGGCAATAGGGATGTGCTTGAATTTTGCAAAATTCAAATTTGACACTGGATTTCCCATTCATTTGCTTTTTTTTTGTTAAGCAGTTTTCTGCAGCAGAAGTGGATTTCTCTCTCTCAAAATATCAATGTTAATGTTGATATTTCATTTAAAATATAATGATTTGTTTTCCCAGTGGGAAAAAATCAATATTCTTAAAAATACCAGTAAAAATATAGATATTTTTGTGAACCCCCCCCCCCAATTGGTAATTACAGTTAACAGCGGACATTAATCCCTGACAAAGTGTTACTGGAAGGAAGTTTGATGGAGTGAGAATTGAGCCAACCCAAAATGCAGATCCCATCTCTAGTAGGCATTGAGGGGCATGGCCAAGTTGTTCTTGTTTTCTTCCCATCCTCCTTCCTAGCAAATATACTGTGGATAATTAAGCATTGCAGTTTTACAAATCATTAACACGTAAGTAAACTGAAAAGTGTCTTACTTTGGTTTAGAAGGGGTGATGGGGAATTTTGTAGTTCCTGCTGTCACGGTTGCTTCTCTGCTGGGACAAATGTTGTGTGGCCTTCATCTATTCTAGTTCTCTCCCTCTCCTTTGCAAAGAAACAATGGACACCTAAACATTTCAGTTTAATTCATACTTAGCACCTAAATGTCTTACTTTGGTTCAGAAGGAGTCCCTGCTGTCAGAATTTCTAATGTGGATTCACCCACAGAAATGACAAATATATTTCTTTAAAGAAACTGATATGTACACTTAAGAAATTGAATAAAAAGGTTTGTTTTTTTAAAAAAGTCAAATATACGACAAAAACGTCATGGCCATCCTGTAACAATTTGAAGTATAACTAAAAACAAACTTGGATCTACTCAGTCAAAACTCCTCAGCAAGCTTTAATAAGCCAAGAAGTTTTTTGTACAGTTTTGTATTGTGATATACTGTATTGTGTTATTTTTATTGTATTTTTAATGTTCACCGCCCAGAGAGCTGTTGCTAGTCGGGCGGTATATAAGCTTAATAAAATAAATAAATAAATAAATAAAAGGGTCAAGAGGACACATTGCTGTCCGCATCATCGCAAGCACCTTGTCCACGTGATCAGGCCACATCAACTGAAACCGTTCCCAAGAAGTTGCAGCAGACTTCTAATACTGAGTTAGATGGACCAATGATCTGACTCTTATGTTTCTTTCCTGTGGGACCCATCCATCCAGAGTGGGATGACCATGCCCCCTCAAACCACTTCCATTCTGAGAACACAATGTTGTCCTCTCCATAGCTTCAGGATTAGATTATTTTTGAAGTGGTAAAGAACAATGTAACGAAATCAGAATTATTTACAGTATATGTTTTAAAGTGTTTTGAAATGGTGTTCAGGTAAGAAAGGGTTAATAGAATGTTAGTAGGTGCAGATGAGGCATGAGTGACAGGGTTAGTAGATGCAGATGAATATGAGTGACAGGTGGGGGTATGTGAGTGAGAATTCCAAGGGGAGTTTTGAAGAGAAAAACCATCAAGGTTTGGCAGTTTGAGTAAAATAGGATTAGGAATCAAGAAGAGAACATCTAATTAGAAGGGCTGGGATTTGGGGGGGAGGATATCATTGGGTTTAGTGGGGTAGGATAGATAGGCAAGATAGGGACAATAACAACTTATTAATTTACTATCACATTTAACATCTTGTTTATACTTATACCTATACCAGTTTTACAGACAGATTATTACACCAGTGGTCACCTTTTGGAGAAAAAGTGGTGGGGCTGAAGCTTGTGGTTCAGAGGGCATATCTGACCCAGGCTGAAGTGGACTTCCTGGGGATTTCCTGATCCAGGCATTTTGGAATCAGGAGGTGGTAACCCCAGAGACACAAAAACATCACAAGCAACTAAAGAAGATTGCTGCGAAGTGGGTATCAGTTGGCCCTAGGAAGGACGAATGTCCTTCAGCTTAATTGGACTACATGTTGAATGAGATGAAAGAATTATATGAATGTAATGGACTTTATGAGGATTAAGAATTTACTGGTTTTATTGGTATATTATTCATTAGCATGAGGCACTTATATCACGAGAACAGAAACACATGGTCATTTTTACAATGTGTTTTATTTTCTCTTTTCACTGCTTTGTCCTGTTTAATACCACCTGGTGGGACTCTTGCAGGCCTATATTTCAAATTAAAAATGAAGTTGGCTGCCAGTTCTTAATTGGTTTGAGTTCTTTTTTTAAATAGAGTTATCTATGCAGGGGGGATAGAGAGAGAGAGAGAGAGAATAAATTTGAATGCCTCTTTACAGTATTATTAGGTATATCAAACACTAGAAGAGCAATTGAAAAGCTTGGATGTTTGCCGTGTACACACAATACATTTCAAGCATATCCCACCCCCCAAAGAATCCTGGGAACTGTAGTTTACCCTTTACAGAGCTACAATTCCCAGAAACATTCACAAATGACAGTTCCCAGGGGAGGTGCTTAAAATGTATGGTGTGTATGCAGCGTACCTCTTAGCCTTTGTCAGCCCACCTCTATGTAGTGATGAGTGAGTTACCCCCCTCAGTTCATTGGTTAACTCCCCACCCATCTCTGCAAAAATCAGAAAATCAGTTAATTCTGAGTTCAATTCCAAGAGCAGGTTAGAACCTGCCATATTCTTTTTTTTAAAAAAAGTTAAGTACATTGGTTTTGGAGGAGAGCTTTACACATACCATGGACTGCAAAAAAGACAAATAATTGGGTGTTAGAACAAATTAAACCAGAACTACCATTAGAAGCTAAAATGATGAAACTGAGGTTATCATACTTTGGACACATCATGAGAAGACATGATTCACTAGAAAAGACAATAATGCTGGGAAAACCAGAAGGGAGTAGAAAAAAAGAAAGGCCAAACAAGAGATGGATTGATTCCATAAAGGAAGATCTGAAGAGGGTGGTTCATGACAGATGCTCTTGGAGGTCGCTGATTCATAGGGTCACCATAAGTCGTAATCGACTCGAAGGCACATAACAACAACAAATACATTTTATAAGCCACTTAATAAAAAATTAATAATAATCTCTAAATGATACTGTGCAGATAAAATCAAGAGAATTTTAAAAACAGGTATACACAACTGAATTATGTTAACATTAAGGATGTTACTAGCCCTAAACATCTTGCCTCAGTATAGAAATGGGGAAAAATGTGGTTCAGGTCACATTATCTATCTATTCATCTATCATCTATCTATCCATCTATCCATCTATCCATCTATCCATCTATCCATCTCATCTTCTTCCCTTCCTCCCAAAGGAGCCCAGAGTAGAAATAAATGAAACACAACTACTCTTTGCAATCTACAGTTCTCTGGAACTTTGCAGTGCAGTTCTCCAATGAAACAGGGTGTAAAAACAGGGTGTAGACCTCCCTCATAGGGTTGGTGTAAGGATAAAATGGAAAGGAGGGAAACTATGTGTACCACCTTGTGCAATGTGGAAGAAGGTGAGATATAAATGCAATAATAATTAATTAAATAAATACATTTCAGCTGCAGTACTCATTCTGAGTAAGGGTGTCATCAGCAGCAGCAGTGCGAGGAGATGGGAGTCGGTGATAGCAACTTCTTCTTCTTGGTAGCTTCGCACACAGCCTCCTTTGGCTTCTGCCATGTGTTTTATAGGCAGGTGCCTGCCCCTGGCATGCCTGAAAGATGCTCTGGCATTTCAGCAAAAGTCCTCCCCTTTTGTTTGGAGCAGAGGGAGGTTTCATCTGCAGTGGCAGTGGGGAGCAGATAATGTCCAGAGAGTGAAGACTTAATTTTTTTTTATTTCTTAACTGTTGCAGCCCCCTCTAGATTACTTCTTGGGCCCCCTGGGGGTCATGGCCCCTAGGTTGGGAACCACTGCCTTAAAGGAGGACTCTGAGAATATGTATTTGTTCCATTTCTTGATTAAGTTATTGCAAGGATGCATTTTCTGGTCCTTGTTTCAGTGCATAGCAAAATTGCTCCACCTATATTTGTCTAGAATCAATGGATATTCCTTCCTTCCTTCCTTCCTTCCTTCCTTCCTTCCTTCCTTCCTTCCATTGATTACACATTTTTGAAAATATCACCCATGAAGCATGTTGCAAAAAGAGTGCTCCCCCTGCAATTAAGGCAACTTAACTTTTTAATTTGAATGGTTATTCCAAACAGTAAAATTATAGCAAACATTCACCAAACAAAACACAAGAAGATTTAGGCAGCATTAAACAATGTAGAAGAGTTATTTTTTAACTGTGGCTTTGCATTTTTAAGCTACTTTTATTTAAATTTGGTGCCTTGGTACAAAGCATTAATTCTCTGTACAATCCTCCCAATGCAGCCTTCTCAGTGGATTAAAGCTCTTTCCAATGAATCTTTGCTTGAAAGATTAGCAGGTGAATACATTATTTCATAAAGCATATTCAAAAACCAAGAAGCAATAGGATCCAGTAGGGATTTGGGGTATTGTAAGGTTGTTAATAACTTAGGTTGTTCTCCAACCCACCCACCCCCTGGCTGTTGCCACACTTATCATTAAAATATGTATTTACTAGAAAATAGTCAAGAGCTTCATACAGGAGAGTTCCTTATTTCCTCTATCTTTCAAATCTCTCTTGAAAGGATTAATAAGCCAAAGATTGGAGCTTTATGTTGCCAGCATTGTGTATGTCTCATAGCTTTTGTAGAAAACTTTTCTATTGATTTAGAAGAAATTGTGTTTCATTAACAAAGCCATTCATCAGCAAGAAGAGCTTTTGCCGCTGTAGAGCTTTAGCATAACCAATTGTCTATCTTCTCTCATCAAGGCAGGAGGAGTCAAGTTGATTGTAACAAAATAAACCAGTTAAATCTGTATCCTAGGGTGCCTTTCAATAAATCATTGCTGGTAAGAAGCGGGGAAAGAGATTCAGGACATTGAAAAGTGGAGGAAGTAATACAGTGTTAAAGCTGGAGATAAGGTAACTGGCCCTGTGGTCCCTAGGAGGATGTTTCAGGGGTCATAGGAAGTGTTTCATACGCAGAAGGTCCCAGATTCCATCTCTAGGTATGACTGGGAGATATCCCTGTCTGAGATCCTGGAGAGCCACTGCCAGTCAGTGAAGACAACACTGAGCTAGGTGGATCAATAGCCTGACTCATATTAAGTTGGCTTTCTATATTCCTCTTTACAAGAGCCCTTTCTTCAGAATGATGAGGGCTGGAACCAGGGATGGGCAGGAAATTTGATTCTGTTCACATTTCAAGCCAAATCTATCCAATTCGCACTTTCTGAAACAATATGAGAACCGAAACACAGCCTTCCTTTGAAATTTGCATTTATTTGAATGTTGCGATACTGTTTGCCAATCAATGTTTACAAAAAGGCATATGTTAGGGGAAAGTGTGCACCAAAATGAATAATATCAGTGAAAATTAACACAGAGACATGCATTATATGATGAGAAATTGCTTGCAAAAACATGTACATTAGTCAAAACTGTCTACAAAACTGTGTTTATTAGGAGAAATTCGCATTAAAATGCTGGAGAATTTTTGTGAGGGTTTTTTTTAAAAAAAATAGCACATTGCTGCGGAAATGTGGAAAACTCAATTTAAGACTGGAAAAATGAGAAACTGAGACAACAGAAATTGACAGACCTTTCCATCTCTAGCTGAAACCTTACTTTCTTTTTAGAGGAATGGCCCTAGCTCAGTGGCAGAGTACATGCTTTGCACGCAAAAGGTCTTAGGTTTAATCCCCAACATCTCTAGGTAGGACTGGGAAGGACTCCTGCTTGAAACCCTGGAGAACTGCTTCCAGTCAGTGTAGATAGTATGGAGCTATATGGACCAATGGTCTGACTCGATATAAGGCAGCTTTTATTTCTATTGAGTCTCCTTCTCTGGGGGTGGAGTGAGAGGAGTTCAGAAAGAGAGATCCAAGGTCAGATGCACCCTAACGGTCATGGAAGCTTCTGTGGTCTTTGCTTACTGATGGTGGAGATCTGATATCACTAGGACTAAAAATGGGGTGTCCTGGGGTGGACCAGTCCCATGACAAACCACTAGAGAGATGATTTATAATATGAAAGAAAGAACAGCCTCAAGCACCCCTTGGAAACCTCAAAAGTAAAGTAAACACAACAAAAACCTTAATCCCACCCAGGAGACTTTTGCCATCCCCCCTTCATAATTTTTGAATACATGTTTTCCTCCTACATTGACAGAGAATGGCAAGGTGGGGGGAATACATGGGGAATTTTTGGCACAGCTCTAGTTACAGCTCATAGAAAAGAGGCCTTCTTCAGCGTCACCCGTCTTCAGTATATACAGTTGAGAACAGGCTTGCATTCCTTGCGACACATCAAGCTGAATGCTCCTCATCAGTCATGCATGGTGGACTGTTTTACAGTTGGAAGCAAATAAATACAGGAGGCTTATCAATCCCTTGGTGTACTGCCATACATGGTTGCTGGTGTGTGCTAGTGTTTGGAGGTGAGATTATAAATTGTGCCAAACAGGCATGTTTTTCCTTTTCTTTTCTTGGGAAACACATCATTACATTGCACATTATTACTGCAATCCGCTTTAGTGGGACACCTCATCTGGAAGCTCCAGTTGGTGCAGAATTCAGCGGCTCAACAGGCAGTGATGGGAGCTGACAGCCAACATCATGTGACATCTCTGCTAAAACGTCTGCACTGACTGCCCATATGCTAGTGGACCAGGTTCAAGGTTCTTGTGTTGGTATGCAAAGTCCTGAACAACTTCCACATATATTTTCAGTATTCCTAGTCTCTCTCTCTCTCTCTCTCATACAAAAGCAACTCAGATAGCACAGCAGATTAGAAAACTTTCAGCAAGAAGCTTCATATAAGAAAATTGGACTGGATCAGCAAATTGATCAAAAAGGCCAAGGTTCCCTAGAGCCGTCATGTTAGATGTCAACAGCCCTTCCTGTTTTGCCTATATTTGACAATTGCATGACCTGAAAAGACCAAAGACATAGCAGAACAAAAACAAAATAAGTTGGCAAAAAAAAAGGCAATCAAGCAGGAGACAATAATGGCAATTCTTTGCTATTAATGACCAACAATTATGTGAACAGTCCACTGGATGACAGTGTTTCTCAGAAGATATATGACTCCCAGAGCAATTTTCATGCTGTAACTTGGACTTTTCGTAGAGCAACAATTGAGAAAAGGACTAGGGTATGGTGTTGGTGTTTATCTGTCTTTTGGATTGGAGATTGACTGTTTGCATTGTGACGCGCTGAATAGGAAATCTGATCCATAACCAGCGGGATTGCAGGAATTATCTTGTAAGTTGTGCATGTGAGAAAAAGAATTATGCAGTCAAATAATGCAGAGGTGTAGGGAGAGGAAGGTTTGTTAGAGCAAGGAAGAAGACAGGCCAAAGAATTCTGTTTTCGTAGTCCAAATGGATGTGTCAGAAAGGTCAGAAGCAAACGGAGGGAGACTACTGTCAATGGTGAAGTGAGAGGAATGTCAGGAAAGGAAAGAAATGAAAAAATGAAAGAACAGACAGACTTGATGGGTCAGACCAACGATTCATCCCACCTGATATTCAGACTTTGTCAGAGGCTAGTCAAGTGTGTGAGAGAAAGATCTCTCCCCCCCCCCCCAGCATTGTTTGCGTAGGAAAGGAAATTGTTAGGGGAAGTTGGCCAGCAGAAAAAGAAAAGAAAATGATAGCTTTGAAAATAAAGACTCTTTTAAAAAAAGACTCTTTGATCATTACAGCAGGGAGATGTTCAAATGCTTTTGGAAACACTGAGAGGTTGGGGCATTGCTAGGGTTGAGGGAGAAATATGATTCACTTCACACATTTATAGGAGAGCCTACGTAATTTGTACATTTGGAAACAATGCCCAAACCAAAACACAGCCATCCTTCAAAATCTGCACTTCTCCAAATTTTGCAGTGTAATGGTCCAGCCACATAATGTATAAAAAATGCAAATACTTGGTAAAGTCTGCATAAAAATGCATATATTACTGACAATAGGCAAAAATGATTTATATAAGAGGAAATGGCTTTTCAGAAAAGTGTCTATTAGGCAAAATTCCATACAACCATGTGTATAGCAGGTGCTGCTGCAACCTACAGTCTGGACACTTTCGTGGTGCAGGGGTGTCCAGCCCAGGTGCGGTGGGAGAGTGAGCAAACAAGGCAGATAGGCGGGCATACAAGTGACCGATTGAGGAATGTGAGTGGGCTGGCATCAAATGACCAAGATGGTGGCACGGCAATGCCTGAGGGCCCCAGGGTGGTGGCTGGTAAAGGGGTGGGGGACCTGGGGTTCCTGTTTCTGGGGTTAGGTGCTGGGGTTGGCGCATGAAGCTCATAGGGGCTGCAGCCTCTAGTGTTTTTTTTTTTTAAATGTAGATGTGATCCCATCCACACTTACCCAGTGGGATGTACTTCTGAATACAGACAGAAACTTAGTTGGAGGGGGACCAGCTTGAAGGCCATCTATGCCAACCCCCTATTTGTTGGAGGAAATCCAGGTCTACAGCATCCTCAGCAGTAGACCTCCAGCAAAGGACAGCCCACCACCCTTCTGGATAATTAATCCCATTGCCAAACTGAACTTACTATCAAGAATGTTCAGCTGGGATCTATACTTCTGTAACTTAGAAGCATAGGAAGTTGCCTTATCCCAAGTCAGACTAACAGGTCCATCTATCTCAGTATTGTCTACACTGACTGGCAGTGACACTCTAGAGTTTCTGGCAGGGGCAATCTAATCCCTACACAGCGTTGCTGGCAATTGAACCTGAGACCTTTTGCATGCAAAACAGATGCTCTACCACTGGGCTACAGCCATTAGATCTAGTCCTGTATACTGAGACAGTATTCACCCTCTTTTATTTTTATTTGATAGCCTTTGGGGTAATTGAAAAGTGCCCCTTCTCAGACTTCTGTTCTCCAGACTAAACAATCCTTGATTCTTCTACTTTTTCTGTTAGTCATAGGTATGGAAAACAAGTCCTATATTCATTGCCTTCTGGTGAAACCGTTCCAATTTGCCTACATCCTTCTTAGACAACGGTGCCCAGAAACTTAGGAATCTTTCTTATACTGAGTCGGTCCAATGGTCCATCTAGCTCAGTATTGTCTACACTGATTGGCCTTGGGTGGCCAGAGTTTCAAACAAGGGTCACTTCCAGATGTACCCAGAGTTGCTGGAGACCGAACCTGGGACCTTCTGCATGCAATGCAGATGCACTGCCATGAGGCCCCATCTGCACTACACATTTAAAGCAGTATTATACCACTTTAAATAGTCATGGCTTACTCCAAAGAATCCTGTAAACTGTAGTTTCTAAAGGGTGCTGAGAGTTGTTAGGAGATCCCGGTTCCTCTCACAGGGAGCCCAACAGTAGGTGGAGCCAAAGCCAATGGCAGAAAGAACCAATGAATTCTAGATTTGTCCACAGCTTCCTCCCTGCTGGGTTCCGCAAGGCCAACACTGACACTAAGGGGGAAGAGGAGGGAGCCATCAGCCAGGGCCACCCCCTGAAACTGGTTGTAAGTCACACAGCAGACAGGTGAAGGCTGCCTGAGGGCCCACTGAGATTGATGGGGCAGTGCCTCATTTGCCCTAATGGACCAGCCTCCATGGAACTATGGTTTTGTGGTTTAATCAGAGCTCATGCAACAGGAAAGAGCAAAAGGTTCCTTGCATGAGCATATCCCTGCTTACAATCGCCCAGATTAGGCTTGCATGTTGCATTGACAAGTTTGAAATTAAACATTCTTGCCCTGAGTTAAGTCACTGCAACATTTGAGAGGCGGCAAAAGATTAATTTTTCATCAAGGTAACAAAAAGCAAAAACAGTTCAGTGAAGGTTTGCCTGCTCTTCAAAAGCCGAAATGACTAGAGATTAATTGTAAAAGATAAAAAAGGAATTTGTTCTACTGAAATACCTTTAGAACAGAAACAACTGTTTTTTCTTTAAAATGACTACATAAATGCCTAAAAACGATCTTGTCCAAATGCTCATTGTGCATATATGAACTCTGATGTGTTTATGGAGCCCTGAGACATTCATAAGGAGGGGGGCAACCCCACAATGCATTTGATTGCAATGCCAAGGTTCTAGTGAGCGGGGAGGTCTAGGAATGAATGGATTCACAAGGTTTTCTCCATTATTGTTCTGACATTTTGATATCTCTTGGGCTCAGCTCAGATTCTGGAATGTTGATGAAAACAGACTTGCACACCTTCAAGAAGAAAGGAATGAATAAATACAATTAAATTATTATCTAGATTAGCTTTCACCAACCTAGTTTCCTACAGGTATTTTGGACTACAACTCCCATCAGCTCCAGCCTTGTTGGATCTGGTAGGAGTGGTAGTGCAAAACACCTGGAGGGAACCAGGTTTGCCAAGGCTAATCTAGAATGTATACAGAGAATTAGTAACCTTATTTGGAATGGAACTTTTTTAAAAAATGGAATAAGTAATGTGATTTAAATATAGTGTTGGAAGTTTCATTGGCGTGGAATAGGTGGTACTTTTGCTCCACCGTTGGAACTCACTTTGTATATCATTCATATAAACTAATACTTATATGGCATCATATTTGGTCATGTCATTAATTTTGTTGCATGTAGATTTCAGTTGTGATTGATTATGGTTATCAGAAAGCAGTCTTATCCTGAGTCAGATCATTTGGCTCTACCATTAGTCCTCTTGCTTTGAAGTGTGTAAGCCAGCCCTGTTGCTTGTGGGGACCCACCTGCTCATTCTGCCGAAGGGAACCCTGGACCTACTCCAAGCCCTGCCCTGATTGTACTGTAGAAGATGCTTCTTGCCAGGAGTGCCATTTGCTCTATGGCTGATCCAGAACACTGAAAACAGTTTCCGTGCTTGAATCCTGACTGAGATTAATCCCTGCCAACATCTCTGTACCAATGACAGGCACAAATAAAGCCCCTGATCTGCCAAGTTGGGGAGGATGGAGAGGGAGGAGGTGTCCTGGCTCCCACCAACAGATTCAGACTCAGGACTCTCAGTTTGCTTCTTGCCAATGTTTTCAGTCTACAGGTTAGCACACAATTGGAGCATAGATCAGGTTACAGGTAGCACAGAGGTAAGATGGCTGCAAGGCACTACTAGGCATGGCTACCCAAGCGAAGAAGTTGTCGCAACACTTGACACACCCCTTGGTTTCCCCTTATGAAGAACAGGGCAGGCACAGCTACTTGCATGGGACTTGCCTCCTAGCTTGGGACTGAGCAAGCAAATAGGGGCTCTTATGTGTAGGTTAGTAAATGGACTCAGGCTGTTTGTGCCTGCATAGTGTCTTGCACATTCATGGCAACAGAGGGGGAGATGACTCAGCCAGGTCATCTTCCAACTCAACCTCTGGCATCCTCTTCTGAATGGAAGATGAGTTAGCAACACGAGGCAGAATGACAGCTGAAGGCAAGATAAGGGGATGGGTTGAGGACTCACTCCTTTCATCCATGTCCAACACCTTGAGGGGGGGCTGTTGACAGGCAGATCACTTGCCCCTCCTGGCATCCTCATGCATCACTCCTAGACCACTGGGCCCCCATCCCACATCCCAGACCTGGTCCTCCTCAGACCTGGTGTCTTTCCACCTAGCCCAGGACAGCTCTGCTGGCCTGCTCCAGGGAGTGTCACCCCGCCAGCGAGGAGCTTCTCATTCTGCATAATGAAAGTGGAGGTGGGTGTCAGGACCCCCAGTTGGCTTCCCACTGGTGGAAGCCCATGGAAAGCCCCAAACTGGGGGGTTCCAGGGGAGGAGTTGAGTTGGCCTGGGATCCACTGGATCCTGAGCTGGCCCCGCTGTCATCATCAGATAGCATTGGGTCCAATCGTTAGGCCAGCTCCAGCTTTTGCCTGCCTCCTTCCCCCCCAGATGGCATGACCAATGGGGCTGGGAAGACTGCGGTAGTTTCGCTGCTCCTTAATGCCCCGCTGCTGCCTATCCAGGGTTTGGATTGCTTTGTTGCCCCCTATATTTTCACTTGGATATTTGTTGTCAAAATCACCGGAATTGGCTCCTGAAATTAATTACAAAGCAAAAACAACCCAATAGTCCATTCCAAGTGGACTCTATTAAAAAAAAAAATAGAGTACAGCTACTATCTATAAATGTGCCTCTCACACTTGCTTTTATACGCATTTAGCTTTTGATGACCTTGATAATTCTTGACATTTGTTCTTCCTGATCTGCTGCTTTTATTTGAATAGTCTCTAATCAGCTAAATAAAGACATCTCTGACAAAGTGAAAGGGGGGAAATAAATAAAAACAAAAGCACAGAGAATGCCTTGCAGCAGCTTCTTGGCTTTTTAAAAGAGATGAAGGGGGGGGGTTGAATTCTAAAGGATCTCCACATTCATTTTGACCTGGAGCGAAAAGCAGAATGCAAAATTATATCTTTAGCCTTTTCTGCATTTTGCAGTTACCTTTGAAAGCTGATTATAATGAGGGGAAGAGAAAGCCAGTGGTGACTGGTGCCCATTGGGACTGGTAAGGTGGAAGGCAGGGAAGCCAACAGTAGGTGCAGCCAGAGCCAATGAGAGAAAAAAGCGAATTCATTTGAATGTTGTCCCCATCTTCCTCCTGCTGAGTTCAACAAGGCCAACACCCAGAGGAAGGAGGAAGCTGACTGCCAGGGCCACCCACTGAAACTGGTTGTAAGTCACAAGGCAGACAGGTGGAAACTGGCTGAAGGCATACTGAGATTGATGAGCCACTGCCCCATTTGCCCTAATGGACCAGCCTCCACTTGGGGGAACTGAAGGGTGCCTTATCCAGCACTTTCCCAGGATGATAGTGCATCCCAGGTCCGGTTCAAATCGTCCTACTTGCTTCTTTATGATGTGGTGCAAGAGCTGTCCCCAGCTGCATGTGTGTCATGCAGATTTGAAGGGTCCTGGAAGGAATGGGGAGGGCAGCCGAAATGATTCCCACACACTTACTGAAATTTCAACAATAATGCTGGGAAAAACAGAAGGGAGCAGAAAAAGAGGAAGGCCAAACAAGAGATGGATTGATTCCATCAAGGAAGCCACAGACCTGAACTTACAAGATCTGAACAGGGTGGTTCATGACAGATGCTACTGGAGGTCGCTGATTCATAGGGTAGCCATAAGTCGTAATCGACTTGAAGGCACATAACAACTGAAATTTCACTTTTAAAAAATGGAACAGGAGATTAGAGGGCAGTTGGTGCCCATTGGAACTGGTGGGGCGGAATGCAGGGAGAGCAGCGGTAAGTGGAGCAGGCAATGACAGGCAGAGCCAACTCATTCTAGTTCTCTCCCCATCCTCCTTAACTGCTGAGTTCTACAAGGGCAAACAGCCAAACCACACCACTACCTGTCTCAGACTTACCTTATTGGGTTTTAGATGCCAGGCCAAAGCAGAACTCTTTGGAAGGGCTTTTGGGCTGCCCTGATTTCCTCCCTTTCTGCACTGTCACTTAGAGGTTTTCTCACAGGTAAATAAGTTGATGTTGGCACAAGGAATGTAACAGAATTCCATAGGAGACCGTAATGAGAGCAGCAATTGCTGCAATTGGCATGTTTATCTGAGGTCAGGTATTGGAAACCACACAAGCTAATACGAGTGGTATTCGTGATTGTCGGGGGGGTTTAGTTCACAAATATTTTTCCATCATTTTTGAAGTTTCCATTCCACTGAAATACACAGACATTCGTTATGTAATTAATTATGTTTGTTTTGGCCATTGCAGATAGCGGAAGCCAAACTGTAGAAGAACGGAAATGATGCTGATTGTGATGAACACCACATGGAATGGAAACTGCTGCCTCCTTACATCCCTAGTTGGCACTCACCAGGGGCCAACGTGACATTGCTGATTTTTCCTGATGATGCTAATACCAGCAGGAACTGGCAGAGGACCTTGGTGACCAACATAAGCAACTATGTCAAGCACCAACAGCCTGCCAATTAACTTGGAAGTCAGCTGAAAATGGCAGAACTGTCAGAGACAAAAAGGAAGGTCACTCTAGCCAGCCAGGGAGGGGTGTTTTTATTTGAGATGCAGAGAAAACATCTGGAGGTGAATTGGAGAAGGATAAATGGAGCAGAAAGGAGGCTTGAGGGTGGTTGAGATGACAGATGGATGAGGGAGAGGGAAGTGTGTTTGTTCGTTCTAGAAATGGGGGAAAGCTATCATGGGGACTCAGGCTGGGCACAGCGGAGGGGGTGAGGGACAGGGACAGACCACAGGTCAAAGGGGACTGTAGCTATAGGCAAAGTCAAGCTTTTGAATCTGATATTCCTGTACATCTTTCAAAAAAGGGTAAGACCATTCATTCATGTAAGTTAACACACTCTCTGGATGCAGAAGGAGTGACAAGAAGGTCACTGCCTTTCCTTTCCCCTGCTCTTGCTCTGGGCCCCAGTGTGGGGGGAATTGGCTGGTGCTATGCACATCTCCCCCCATGCTCCACCTAGAAATGTGGCTGCCCTACCTAACAAGGAAGGCTGGCTACAGGGCTGGGGACAGGAGAGCAGACATGCATTTGCAGATCGACCTCGACAAGCCCATATTAAAGACAGACTGAATGGGAAAATGGGCACTGGAGAATCTGTCAAGGACTGAAGGGAGAAGACCAGAGAAGCAGGGCATAACGTTCCTGGAATAACACTTACTTGCCAGCATCAGGGGCCCAGTCCTCGGTGGCAGGAGATACCACAGAATGGGGAGAAACTATCTGTGAGATTCTCTGGGCTTGCCTCTGGCAGTCAGCCCTCCTACTTACCTTTCCTGCACCAATAATGGCTTCAGGAGGCACGAGATAGAATGCGAGGCCTCAATAGCATCTAGGTCGGAGTTCACAACTCCTTGCCGAAGTGACTGCAGGGTGTTGTTGGCCAAAAATTGTGAAACGGAGGAGTGTAGATCGCTTGACCAATGAATTCTCCGTTCCGCGACATGGGTTTCATCAATGATTACTAATGGCTGAAGGGGCAGGGAGTGCGCGAGTCTCAGGAACAACAAGAGTGGAAAGTGATCACTTTCCACTCTATTCCCAACCTCAAACCTAATGATGTCTGGGAGCAAAGAGGTGGAAGCTAACATGTAATCTATAGTACTAGCTCCCCGATTGGTCAGATAAGTAAATGGTCCTTTGGACGCATCAACACCAGAGCCATGGAGACATTCCAAATGATGGAGATGCAAAAGTTCACCCAGTCTCAAGCCTTGTTTGTTACACATTTTGTCCCCAGTGAACCCAACAGAAATGTCTCTCGCCTCTTAATTCCAGGTGTGGGCAGAACTTCTAATGCCCCCCTCCTGGGGGAGAAAATCCCGACTGCATGCCCCAGAAGAGCTCAGAAATATGGTGCCATGTGTTTCCCACAGCTTCCTGATGAAAGCTGATCATTGCAGTTTGATGCTGCACTGGTCTGACCTTTGCAGTATTTTATATGTTGAGCAGCTGGCCGCTCTTCCCTTTCCCAGAGGCTAGCGAGGCTGTAAACAGGAAGGAAAGTGGAATAGCAGCCAATCTAATTACAGAATATCAAAAAGGTCAAAGGAGTGCAGTATGCTACTCTGATTTACAGAATCCAAGAGTCGTCCAAAGCCCTAGTGATAAAAAGGAATGGTTATCGGGAACAACAACATACTTTTCTAGTGAGAAGCATAGAAACCTCATTCGTTGGGTGATGTCTCTGAATGGATGTTTGTGGATTTTGGACAATAGGTGCACAAAACCTGCATGCTCCAAGAAGGATATCACCTGCATTATACACCAAGGCTATGGCACAGTAAAGATCCTCTGTGGCACAGAGTGGTAAGCGGCGGTAACACAGCCGAAGCTCTGCTCACGGCTGGAGTTCGATTCCAATGGAAGGAGGAAGTCAAATCTCCGGTAAAAGGGGTCGAGGTCCACTCAGCCTTCCATCCATCTGTGGTCAGTAAAATGAGTAACTGCATATGCTGGGGGGGTAAAGAAAGGCTGGGGAAGGAACTGGCAATCCCACCTCATATATACGGTCTGCCTAGTAAATGTTGCAAGATGTCACCCTAAGAGTCGGAAACGACTCACACTATAAGTGCAGGGACACCTTTACCTTTACCTTATGGCACAGTGTCTACTGGCAGGGTTGCCAAATAACTTGAAAAAAATGAATTGGCTCTGCTTTGTGCCAGGCTACCAAGGGAGAAAAACTATATTTCCAGCATTCCAGTTGCTGGAACTGGCATGGGTTTCTGATTCCATGGTCCTGTTCATTCTGAGTGACTGCTTCTGGGTCTGTTGTACCTTGCCTGAACTCTCTTTGGCTTTGACTATTGCCTGATCTTGCCTCTGGTGCTCTGTTTTGCACCGATTTTCCATGCCTGATCTTGATCTTATTTGGACTGTCTTGCACCTGAAATCCTGCCTTTAATGAGTGTTTTGTGTAAAGGCTTATACCTCTGGAGACTGGGACCCCAGTGCCTGAGGGTACCCACTAGGGTGCATTGAGGAGAACTTCCAGCCACCAAAGTATGGTACTTCCAAAAAATTTTTAACCTACTCCAGGCAACCTGCCACTTTTCATAGAATAAGTTTGAGCAATCTGTGGCCCTTTATATATTGTTTAACCTGCTCTCGTAAGTCCCAGCTAGGGATAGAAGGATTTGTTAATTTCACTTCTCTCATTTTTTCCAGTCTTAAATTCGCTTTGCCACATTTAGCAATTGGCTACGGCAATTTGTGTTTGTAAGTGCATTTTTGTATACAATTTAAATAATGTCCACGTTTTTGTAAGCAGTTTATCCCAATATAATGCATTTTTGTATGTTTTCATTAATATATTCATTTTGTGCATTTCCCCAAATAAATCTATTTTTGTAAATGTTGTTATGTTGGAGAACTGCATCACAAAATTAAAATAAGTGTGAATTTTGAAGGATGGCTGTGGTTCAGCTCTCATATAGTTTCAGAAAGTGCAAACTTGATAAATGCAGCTTTAAATAGGAACTACACTGAATTTCTCTCCCATTCCTCATCCCAGACAGCATAGCAAATGGCCAAGGACAATGAGAGTTACAGTCCGCAGAACACCTGGAGGGTCACAGGTTCCTCATCCCTGCTTTAGATCTAGTGCCAATCTAGTGCATGAAAGATTTTTGAGGGGATGCTACTATCACCCAGAGCTGGGTTTCAGTGAACAGTGGGGGATCTGCTGCCATTTTGCTCCTAATCTAGTATCTTTTCTACTTTAATTGAAAGTGAAATGGGGAAGGAAAGCAAAAGTACATGCTGTGGATGACTGAAATGCAATCTGAGTGGTCAGCAAATTCAGTACCTCAAAGAAGGTATTTTAAGTGTTCTCAGTATTCCAGAACAGGCTTAATTGATCACAAGGATGTTGCTTTATGTGTTGATATTTGTGCTCATGTCTGGCAATTTTTCATCCTTCTGAAGGGTGTTGTGACAAAGTGGCATTATATAATTGCTGTTCACAGGTGGTTGCAGTGTGGTACAAGTGGCTAGAAATAGCTTTTTTGGATCCTCATAACCAAATCTGTCTCTGAGATGGGATTTGTTATTGCTGGTTTATTTATATTGCAGGAGAACCAAATATCCTACCAGGTTTGTTCTGGTACACCACACGGCAAGTCTCTGAGCACTTCAGAAGATGAATATATGAGAGGTCAAGGGCCTAGGGAGTGGGGGGGCAGTAGTGCAATGGAAAGACTGCATGCTTTCCCCAAAATCTAACATACATTCCAAGAGTCATGATTGTGAGCTGAGTTCCCAGGCAAAGCACAATGGTTAGGCTGATATCGCAATGACTACTGGGCTAAGTTCAAGGTGCTGGCTCTGGTGTATAAAGCCCTATACAGCTTGGGAGCAGGATACCTAAAAGTTCGACTCACCCCTAATATCTTTGGTTGATCACTGCACTCTGCAGGTGAGAGGGTCTCCTGTAGATAACATATTATAACATCAAATTACCCCTGAGTTGAGCAGGGCTAGCTCCATGTTTGAGAGGGTCCATCAGTGGGCACTTTACCATCTCAATGAGACCCCTTGGTGGGCAGCTGCAGCAAGCACTAAAAGTGTTCTGATGGAGATGGCATTTTAATTAACCACAGTGCTTCAGAGTCATGCTACATTGCTGGCCAGCATTCATGCGAGTTCTGGGGGGGGGGAGTTTATAGGGGGCCCAGGGTTGGCATCAGCAGTTGGCACCTGTCTGAGGATACTGAATGCTGATGCTGGTCCTGAGTTTGAGTCTCAACAGCACAGATTTTGCAGTGAAATCAGTATATTTGCCATTTAAAACTGTCTGTAAGAATCTTCCAGACTCAATATTCAATGATTTCACATGAATGCCACATCTTCAGGATGAACATATTGTCTACACTGTCTTGGCTTGGTGTTGAGTGCTATTGCATTTGTCAACTGTCTAAACTGTTCCATTTTGACAGCATAGAACATTTATTAGTAGGGGTGTACATTGACACAAGTTTTGGTTGGACTTTCATTTGGCTCTTCAGAAAACAGACTGATTTGGTACAAAGTGCTTTAGAAGCTGTCTGATTTGTCTCTGTGTCCAAATCAAATTCCATGTTGGAAGAACAAAGATTTGCCCCCCCTCTCAGCCCTAATTCATTATCATGGGGAAATAAAAAGGGCATAACTGCTTTTGACCAAATTGGATTAAATTTGCAGGCATAACAGTCTCTCCCGTGTGGATAAAGCCTGCTAATAGCAGTCGTTCAAAGTTGTTTTGTGGTGGACTTTAAAGTCTCTTCACAAAGGAAGCATCAATAATCCCATTTTAGGCTTTTTTGCAAAATTAGATTAAATTGGCAGGCAAGGTCTCCCTTCCTGAGGTCATGCATCCTGCCAAACTTCAGAAGGATAGCTGCAGTGGCTTCACTGCAAGGACAGGTTTTATAGTTTTTAGGTGGTTAAAAAAGGACTCACTTAATCTGTCCTATTTTATAGAACATTTGTATGTAAATAGCATACTTCAGGGTAGCCCTAGATAAAAAACCTGCCAAATTACAGGAAAATAGGTCCAACAGGGGTTTGTGTGCACCTTTAAATTTGATTCTCCCCCCTTGGGTGATGGTGAACTAAAAAGGACTTCCTCCCTCCATGTGGCTTTGTGGACAACATTTTCTTTTAAATAGATGTGCCTCTGAGAAAGTAACCTGCAAAACATCAGAAGGATGAGTGCAGGGGGTAGGGATGGGATGTGTTTTGTTCAATTGTCACCAAACAATACAGAAACTAAGAGCAAAGTTGATTTGACAGGACTGGATTGTGGGCCTGCGGTGCAGAATGCAGGAAGCTGCCTTACACTGAGTCAGACCATTGGTCCATCTAGATTAGTATTGTCCACACTGACTGCCAGCAGCTCTCCAAGGTTTCAGGCAGAAGTCTCTCCCAATCCTATCTGGAGATGCTGGGGATTGAACCTGGGACTTTCTTTGCGCAAGTCATTTCCCAAACAGCCATCACTAACAGAACTAGCAAAGAGGAACAGGCAACAAGGCTGAGCCATTGCTTCAACATCCTTTCCCCAAAGCCCTGTGACTGGAGAGCCCTGGGAAAATCCTTCTCTTTGATTAAAAGCTAGATCTGTCAGAAACAAAATGACTGTTGCTTCTTCTTTCCCCAATGTGGTATTTCCTTAGATGGCAATTTAATTTTCAATTTTTGTACATACATTGTCAGCAAAAAAAAAAGAGAGAGAGAAAAGCTCCTGAATCTCTGGCGGAGATCCTCTTTTTGGTTCAGGGTGCTTTGGCAAGCTCCCTTTAGCTCAGACAAGCCTCATGTCTGTCTGAAGTGGCACACGTCAGGTTGAGATTTGTACAAATCCAATTCAGACCCAATCTATTAGTGGAACTCTGTTTTCTCCCGTGCTACTTTGGAGATGAAATTTGTAAAGATCACAATAACAATAAATAAGCATTGCTTCCTGCATGAACAGCAACACAGTCACTTTCCCTCAGGCCAGTGGAAATTCTGCCTCTGGTTTCCTTGGAAACGTGGCCTTCTCTTAAGTGCAAAATGATGAGATGTGGCATGTGGAATTACAAGCCATGTTGCAACAGGGCAAGAGTCATCTGTAACAAGCACCATTTTAAATAATGCTAAAAGCATTCTGTTTTGACGATTTGGTTACCTCTTATCACCAGCTTGATAGCATGGCTACTGTGATATAGATTCCACCTTTCCTATTCAACATTTATTTTCATTTAATCCCACTTTCATTTAATTTACTAATTCATGATATGTATCAATCATAAACTATCCTGCTGCCCATGTTGATTTGTTTTATTTTATTATAACTGTCTAGGGCAGGAGTGGGAAATCTCAAGCCCAGGGGTTGAATGTGGCCCTGCAGGCCACTTCATATGGCCCTCAGGACTGCCTCCTCACCACACATCCCTACTCCACACCATCCTCAAGCATGTGTGCGTATGAGCATGTATTTGTATGTATAGAAACCTGTGACGTCCGGGTGGAACATGGTCTTCTGTAGAAAGGCAACTTTCAATCTATTGCTCGCCATTTTTGCTTCACTTACTATTGGCATGTGCCCCCTCTTGAAGGTTTGTTCATGGGGAAATCCAGCACTTGGGTTGAAAAACATTCTCTCCCACACTGTAAAGGATGTTGTGGTGACAAAGAAGACAAGGTCAGGTCTGAGGGCAAAGGGATGCTCCTAACAAAGTGTCACCTGTTGCCTCTCCCCACATTTGTAACCTCCTTGTGATGTGATCTATAGCAAGAGGGAGGTGGAAGCCACAAGCGTGTGGCCTCTGGGCAGAGCTCTGCTGCCTCTTCCTGCAAATAGGGTGGGGCTCTTTTGCTTCAGCCCTAGACCTAACTGTCCACGAAACCTGGATGGAGATATGAATTTTCATGTGTTAATCAGAGTTACCAGGCCAGTTCAGTGCACCTTGGATGAGCATCACCATGCAGATAGACATTCTGGTGTACTGTTGGTTCTGCATTAGCCTATGTGCATGGAAATCTAGGCTGCATACACACATACATTTAAAGCACCCCTGCAAGAATCCTGGGAACTGTAGTTTGTCCTCACAGAGCTACTGTTCCCAGCACCCTTCACAAACTACAGTTCCCAGGATTCTTTGTGGGAGAAAGTGCGTTAAATGTATGGAGTGTATGCAGCCATCATTCTCTCTGTCTAGATTATGATGCTTGTGTTTTCTACTTAAAGGCTGTCTCACTACATCTGGTGCAATTCGGGATGGAATCAATAGCCTAATTCTGTCCCATTTCAGTTTCACTGGTGCTCAATAATATTAATTCAGTTTCTTACCCACCCTTCACCCTAATGTCCCGGGCAGGTTATGTCAATTTAAAATGCAATATTAAAATAGTCCAGGAGAAACAGTCACAAGAATAGGGTAGGTCTGAAAAACATACATCTAAGGTGTCATATTCTAATAATTGTAGGTCTGTTCTGTTTCCTCTTGGTGATTTTTTAACAACACATGAAACATCTGCATTTAAACAGTATGCATTTTATACACTTTTCTAGCAAATACGATTTTGTAATGTTTTTCAATGCATAAAACATACCTTTTAAATATAAAGTATGCATTTTTGTGTGGAGCTTTTTGCACACTGAAATTACATCACAAAATTCAGAGAAGCATGCAATCAGACTGGGAGTTGCATTCAAAATGGCCAACAAGTTTAGGAATGGTGGATCAGATCTGCCCACTGCAAAAAGCAGCATAAACAAATTCCTCCTCCATCATTTCTGCAGGCAGAACTGTTTCCTTTCCAGTTTCCTCATTGATGTTTTATGACTGATGAACATGGACAATCCCACCCCATTTCCACTGTTCGGTCAAGACTGCTTTCCCACAGGTCATCAAAGGCACCACCTGCTTTGAAAGTATATTCCAGCTTTCCGGCACTCAGCATTTGTTAACACTAATGAGATTTCATCATCAAACAATGTCTGACTCAGCATTTTGTGGCTGATGGACCATGCTTTACATGCCAATGGAAATCATTTTGCTCAAGTTAATTTAATAAGCAGGAGGCTTTTGAACTTGCAGCCAAGCTGGGCTCCAAAAGGAAATCTGTTCCTAAGAAGTCTCCCCAAACCATTTTTGTTCTTTTCCAATAAGCTTATTGAGAGCCTATCACCGTTTAAGACAGTAATGCTCTGTTCAGGATAGCAGCTCATGCTGTGCGCACATTGCTGCTTAAAGTGGGATAAGCAGATCTCCATTAACATGCACTTCATACATATTTACCTTCCCATGGAGCCAGCAGTGCATGGAACTATGGCTCCGAGAGGAGAGAGGACTAAATTAGGGATGGAGAACCTCAGGTGCCTAATGTGCCCCCCCAGCCCTTTCTATTGGGCCCTTGGGACTCCCCCATGCCCCTTTCCATCTCTAAGCCACACTCCACACTACCCCTGCTTTACACCCTTATGAAGTGTTTTTGCCTGGCTAGGATGTGTTCTTGAATTCTAATAATTGCAGGTATGTGTGCCAGGATGGAGATCAGAGTAGTGTGTGTATGTGTGTGTATATATGAGCCTACCGTGCAAAAGTAAAATTCATATTTGTTGGTCTGCCTATTTTTGCCTTTGGCCCCAGACCAGGAGTGGAAAAGGAAATATGTTGCTAGTAGTGTAAGGATTTCTAGAGCAGCTACAGGGCAACTGATCTTTTCTTTAGATCTGAAAAATTCAGCTTCAGGACCATTTAAGGAGAACTCCAAGGATTTTGAACGGATACCTACATGTCATGATTTCCCCAGGTGAACTGAGCAGAGAAATGGAAAGTCAATAGATGAGTGCAAGGTAACATACCATACCTCTTTGGTGTTTGCTAATTCATTGCAGTGTGCATAATTTAAGCTGTAATGAGAATTCTTGTGTCACATTCCCGCATTGTGGGACAGACTCTAGAGTGAGCGACTGCAGTTGAAAGAAAATAAATATAAAATCTATTTGTTGCCCTTAGGCCAGTTTTGTCCCATTCATCTTCTACTCCGTTTGTCACTCTCAGTGCTTCATTTAGTTGCTCTGGTCAAATTCAAGATTAATGAATTATCCCCCCTTCCCCCCCAAAAAGTTGACTTCTGGGGAGACTTTGTGGTCATCTTCCAGGAAGGGTCCATCACTGGCAACTGGGGGACTGGATTGAAGCCAGAGAGAACCTTCTGTTGCTGTCTACCTCCAACATCCTAGAATACCCACATGGAGTTGTCCTATTAGAATATAGCTGATGTGCATATGGTCTAACATGGGTAAGCTAAGCTCACATTGCACATTCCATTTCCCTCATTAAGTAGGCATTGACCATATGTTCTGCATCACAGACCATAGGGAAGGGGCAGGAACCTCAGGTCCAGGGCCTAAATGTTGCTCTCTGGGGTTCTCTGTCTGGCCCTTGCAACTCTCCCCAGAGCACATCCCCTCCCCAGCCCACGCATCCTGTCCCCAGGCCACATCCATTCCTGTTCTTGCTTGGAACACTCCTTGAGTGTTCTTGCCTGGCTGGAAAGAGTCCCTGAACTCTGATAATACTACTTGCTTGCCTGGACGGAGGACAGAGAGGTGTGTAAAAACTAGCTTACTGTAAAAAAGGTAAAATGTACATTTATTGCCCCATCCTTGCCTCTGGTCTAACCCACCACTGGCCTGTGTCCCCTGGAAGGTTTCCCAGAAAAGAATGTAGCCCTCAGGCTGATAATGTTTCCCCACCCCTAACATAGGACCTACAGTAGACCGTAGAACATAGGAAGTTGCCTTATTGGAAGTCAGGTCCATTTGTGCATCTAGCTCAGCACTGTGTATGCTAACTGGAAGCAGCTCTCTAGGTTTTTAAATGAGATGTCTCCCAGCCCCACCTGAAGGTGCCAGGAATAGAACCTGGGACCTTCTGCAGGAAAAGCAGATGCTCTGGCACTGAGCTATGATTTCATTCATGTGGGCCATAGTTTACCATTATGCCCTTGCATATAAATGGTCTGTATATGTTACATGTTTGTTGTTGCCCACTACGGGATTGCTCTTTGCAATGAAGAGCAAGATAGAAATATTACAAAAATATTGAAATGCAAGGACATCCATGGATGCAAGAAGGCAGGACAGACATGCTGGCTGGGCCAGGAAGGAATGAGGGCAATGGTGTGTTCCAAGGGGATAATTTTCTGCAGTAATAATTAGAAGGGTCCATCACTTTGCTAAATAATTTAGTGGAATTTTACCAGGATGTAACCACATGCTCCCAGCTGCTATTGTGGTATAATGGATGGAACGTTGAATCCAGGTTGGTGGCCATTACTGCCACTTGAGGGAGCAAATTCCATAGTTTATGTGCTGTGTGAAAGTACTTATTTTGTCAGTCCTAAAACTTCCAACATTCAGCTTCATTGGATGTCCACAACTTTTCTCTATCCGCTTTCTTCATGTCATGCATAATTTTATACACTTCTATCTTGTCAACTCTTACTCAAAACCAGCCTGTCCCAATCTTTGGGTCCCCAGATGTTGCTGGACTACAGTTCCCATAATTCCCGACCATTTGCCATGTTGGCTGGGCCTGATGGGAGTTGTAGTCCAGCAACAACTGGAGACCCAAAAGTTGGGAAAGGCTGCTCTAAACTAAAAAGCCCCAAATGCTGCAACCTTTCTTAATAGGAGAGTCACTCTATTGCCTTGATCATTTTTGGTTGCCCTTTTCCTTTCCTCCCACTCTCTCTCCTATTGGTAACTACTGACATAACAGGTGTTACGCCCATGACATTTACTGCGTTACAAGTTTCTCCACTTTTGGAAACCTCAACAATGAAATGGGACCAGGAAACTAAGGGTGGTCAAGGAATGCAGTTGAAATGGATTTTGCTGTGAATTGGTGGGTTCTGATGCACTTGAGCTTCGTCTCATGCCAGATCATTTCTTACATTGGGCGGCTGCTTCTTTCTCATTTAGCCTGTAGCTCAGTGGCATAGCATCTGCTTTGCACACAGAAGGTCCCAGGTTCAATCCCTAGCATTTCCAGGGAGAGAAATGAAGGATTCCTGCGTCTGGCGACAGCTATGCTACTCCTAGTTGAAATAAAAAAATGGGCAAATGCTACCTCAGGTATTAGAAATATGTAAATTTGTGTTATTTAATAGTTGTCATCATAAAACATAATTAAAATGTAATTAAAACAACTTTCTTCATCACATAACATATGTCAGCATATGTGAAGATGAAGATTTATTTATTTATTTATTGCATTTGTATACCGCCCCATAGCCAAAGCTCTCTGGGCGGTTTCCAGCAATCAAAAACATTAAAACGAATATACAATTTAAAACACATATTTTAAAAACCATTTAAAACACAATTTTAAAATTTAAAACAATATAAAAACAATTTAAAACACATGCTAAAATGCCTGGGAGAAGAGGAAAGTCGTGACATGGTGCCGAAAAGATAACAGTGTTGGCGCCAGGCGCACCTTGTCAAGCAAATCATTCCATAATTTGGGGGCCACCACTGAGAAGGCCCTCTCCCTTGTTGCCACCCTCCAAGCTTCCCTTGGAGTAGGCACCCGGAGGAGGGCCTTTGATCTTGAACGTAGTGTACGGGTGGGTTCGTATCGGGAGAGGCGTTCCATCAGGTTCGCATAACATCCACAATCTGAGGAAGAAGACCTGATATACGTCAAAACACATATGGGTCTTTTGCTAAGTTGACCTTTTATCACATTTTTGTATTAAGAAATTATTGTGAAGTTGGTATGTCTAGATATATATGCACACAACAGATTGTGGATGTTATGCAAACCTTCCATCTTCACATATGAAGACATAAGTTATATGATGAAAATAGTTGTTTTAATTATGTTTTATGGTGACAACTATTAAATAATACAAATCTACATATTTCCAATACTTGAGGTAGCATACTAATTTGCTCAGTTTTTTATTTCAGCTTTGGTAAAGATTGGGTTTGGATCCTTTGGTGGTATTTTTTGGGGGTTGCAACTATGCTGCTCCTAGAACAACTAATTCCAACTTCAATGGAAAAGCCCATTGGGTGACCTTGGGCTAGTCACTCTGTCCTACCCTAAGCTACCTGTGTCTTTTGCTCCTGCTCCAGATGTTCTTGCATAATAGCTAACTCCTCCCATTGCAGGTTACTGGCTATGTCACCATTTATCCACAGATCTCCAAGGCAAAAATCATGGGTTGAATCCAACCATGTTGTACGCTTAGTAGTCCCATTGAAATTAATGGACCTTAGTTATGCCTATTCATTTCAGTGGGTCTGTTCTAAGTGATCCACATTTTTAAAAAGCATGCAAGATTGTCACAAACCGTATGTCATCCCGCCTATTTTCTACGACTAATAAACTGCTGGAGATTTTTCCACTCCTTGGAACATTGCTATTTTTGCATTTTCAGTGTGGAAGCTTCAATTATTGTGATTATATAAGTAAAAGGACAAGCTGACACTTACACAGTTGCACTCTTGCCCTTTGATTATATCTCAGATTATTGCTTGCTTTGAAAAAGCTGTTTTCCTCCTGTTTTTCATGAAAATTTTGTTTAGATTTTTGTTTAGAGAGGCAAATCTGGAATTTCACGGTGTTCCTATAGGTCAGTGGTTCTCAAACTTTTTTTGTTTGCGGCGCACTGTAAAACATATAAAAATGTTCTGGCACACTTTGTGTACAAAATTAAAAATATATTAATGTATTTTAAACTATGAATACAAATAACTTAAACTATAGAAAACTATTACTTTCCCTATACAAATGGCTTTCTTCTTATTTTTAAAATATACTTTCATAATATTTGAGGCACACCTAGCCACCTCTTAGGGTGCACCAGTGTGCCTGGGCGCACCGTTTGAGAATCACTGCTATAGGTCAAGCCTGGCAGGTAGCATCAGGGAGATCTTTCTAGGTCAGCAAGGTGTTTAGTTACAAGTGTAAATCCAATCCTGAAGACTGACCTTGTGAAGTATATACCGTACATATTCTTGGGGAGAAACAAAGATCCCACGAAGCTACTGGAAAGCCTCAGGGGCAGGAAATTAATCAACAGCTTAGCAATTGTCAGAATCAGGATTTGAATGTTGTGGTTCCTCATGCTAGAAATGAGCTTAGGATGCCCCCTCCATGATATTAAATTTTATTTATTTATTACATTTTAATTCCAATTTTCCTCCAAGGAGCTCAAGGTAGCATACCAACATGGTTCTCCCTCTCCCAATTTCATCCTCACAACAGGTAGATTAGGCTAAGAGATAGTGACTGGCCCAAGATTACCCAGTGAGCTTAATGACTGAGTGGGAATTTCAGCCATGGTCTCCTAGGTTCCAGTCTGACACCCTAACCCTACACTACACTGGCTTTTCAACATGGATGCTTTAACCTGGATTCCTGCATTGAGTAGGGGGTTGGACTTAATGGCCTTATAGGCCCCTTCCAACTCTACTGTTGTATGATTCCCTGATGATACACTTCTTGTGTATAAAAGCAACACTGACCATGGGCTTAATTACATTTTTTAAAATCCCTGCTGGCTAAAAGGCATCTAGTCTAGCAACCCATATCCAGCAGTGGTCAACCAGGTGCCTCCAGGT
This sequence comes from Rhineura floridana, assembly GCF_030035675.1. Lineage (NCBI taxonomy): Eukaryota > Metazoa > Chordata > Lepidosauria > Squamata > Rhineuridae > Rhineura > Rhineura floridana. The sequence goes on along the minus strand of NC_084495.1, from coordinate 27,926,484 downwards.
AGTCCACAAGCAGAACATGAAGGCAGCACCTCTCTCCTGCTGTTGCTTCCCAATACCTGGCATAGGGCCCTCTTACCTCAGAGGCTGCATATAGCTATCATGATTAGAAGCCATCAAGAGCATTATCCTCCTCCCAAAACAAACAGTTCATGAAGGATAAGGCTACCAATGGCAAAGTATTACAATAGCTATGTTGTACGTCCACTGTTGAAGGTGGGATGCAACTGAATACCAGTTGCTGGGAATCCCAGGCGCGGAGAGAAGTCTTGCACGGGTCCTGAACAGGATGCAGGACTAAAAGGGCCTTTGGACTGATCCAGCTGGGCTCTTCTTGTCTTTTGCGTGGAGCTGTCTGAAGCCATAAAACTAGAAGAACTTCCTTTCGTCTGTTCTGCTAATCGGTTACATTGGATGGCTCTGAGTCCTAGCGTTATGAGAGAGGGAGAAAAAACATCAACTGGGTCCTCTCTTAGTTGCCTTCTCCCCCTGGAATTCAAAAGTGAAGAGCTTGCACATCAGCTTTAAGCTATCTGACCTCTATGGCTGGCTCTTCTGAACCTTTGCATGAATAGGGCAGCACATACAATTAGAGAATAAGACCTCCGGGCTTTTCCATAGGCACAGCTCTTGCCCTTTACTAAGCAGCAGGGACTCCTTCTAGCCCCACTATCTACTATGGATCAATTCACACATGGATGGTCATTGCTTGATTTCATTCTGTGCTGGATGTCTCAGCAGCTGAATGCGCAAATGGACTCTACTGAAATGTGCTGCATCAGTCATAAAGGTTGTCTCTGAGGGCCCATTGTCAGGAGCTGCCAGAACTGGAACAGGGAACCATCAACATTGTGTGTTGCTGCCCTATGTGGTGAGCTATCAGAAATGACATATTCCTGGAAGTGAAATATTCTCAGGCTCTGGACGGGCCCCATCCACTCAGGCTGGCCACCGAGCCCTCCTGTACAGGCAAAGCTAGAAGAGCATTTGTGTTCTCTGAGACCTTGCCTAGCCAATAAGATCTTCCTGGCTGTTTTGTGTTTTGGTGAGTTCCTCAGCTCTGACACCTTGCTTCGTCCCTTGGCTCTGACTTTTGGTTCCTGGCTCACCCCGATACCTGGCTCCAGGTCAGTCTTGACACACATTCAGAAATGCAAGTCATCCATTGAAGTTGCAGTAATCAAGTGCTAAACATACATGTATGAATGCTGAAGCAGTCTGTGGCATTCCTAAACTGGTGCCGACTTTTTCGCTCCGCCGTGTCCTGCCATCCACATTCCAATAAATATAGATAAGAATGGGCACATATATGCCCAGTCCATGCCTTGTCATGCGAATAGGAGTTGCATGTGATGCCTTGCAGACGTGAAATGGTTATTCATGCTGGAACATGGTGCACCACCCAGCAAGGGAATCCATGCTCATTCATAAGTTGCTTCAGTCTTCATCTGGACTGGAGCCAAAATGTTTAGGCTGTGTCACAAAACATATCCCCCCCTTTTGCTGTCATCTGTATGCCGCTGCCCCGTGTGTTGAATTACTGAGCTGGAGATGGCAGCTACCTCAGCAAAGAACCTTTCAGCACTGGGCTGACTCCACCCACCGAGCCTGGCTATTGGATCTCCCTAGAAAGAAATGAGTATAAAAGGCTTCCTGTTTGAGCAACAAGGCTGTCCTGAGCTCTACCATGTTTCGGCATCACGACTTATTCGTTAGTCCCAACTTCTAGCTTATTCCTTTACCCTGCCTCCTGGCCTGTCCTTTGTTTCTGACTTGCTCTGTAGGACTGATTCCTAGCATACTCCTCAGTTTGTCCCACTGGTTTGGCCTTTGCTCCTGATTTGTTCTTCCAGCCCAACTACTGGCTTGCTGCTGGCCGGGCCCTGCTAGCTCCCAATCTGTTTAACAAGTTCCCACGCTTGATAGCAAATATTTATTTATCACACTGGCTTTACATCAGGGCTGGCAGACTGGGGGCAAGCTGGGAGACAGGCAGGCAGGCAAGCTGATAAATAGTGTCAGGCAATCGGAGAACATTTCAGACTAAGAAGCTTGGCCAGAGTCAGTAGCTTTTTAGGATGAGCTTGAAACCTGCTGGCCTCTGGCATCACCTCTCTCTCTCGCACATGTGCACGTGCACACACGCACACGCCTTCTCCAAGTGACCTGTTTATTGAATATTCATCTTGAATATTACATGGAGATTAGCATTCATTCTGAATTGTTTGCAGGGAGCTTCTATGATAATACAAGAGAGCCAGTGTGGTGTAGCAGTTAAGGTGTTGGACTATGACCTGGGAGACCAGGGTTCGAATCCCCACATAGCCATGAAGTTCACTGGGTGACCTTGGGCCAGTCACTGCCTCTTAGCCTCATGAAAACCCTATTCATAGGGTTGCCATAAGTCAGAATCGATGGCAGTACATTTACATGTTTATATGATAATGAGCATTCATCCTGATTTACCTGTGTAGTGTTTATATGCCTTCCTGTTCATCTCACACATACTTCAGTGGAATTCTGCATCACTTTCCTAATCACAAAAAGTCATGTTTGGGTTTATTTTTTTTAAAAAAATAACATAAAATAACTGGGCAATAGAGTACTTTAATCCACTTTAATTGTGCAAACCTAAGTTTCTGGTGTGCACTTGAATCCTTCCTGCAAAATACTGAAAGTCTATAGGCAACCACACTCCAACTGAAGTTATAGCTACAATATCATCTTTTGACCATTTGCAGAGGTGGCACTAAAGTGCATCAAAGGAACTACAATGGTTGGTAAGATACAAGAGTCCCCAGACTGAGAGCCGTGCTATCTTATAGCATGAGGAAGGAAAGGGAAACTTAAACACTCTTTCACATTCAAGGGAGAAAGAGTATATTTTCAGAGAGGGAGACATTTTCAATCATTAAAGCAGGACATCATTTTAAAATTCTCATTTCCAAGGTCATCAATTTACCCAAATGACTGTTCTCATTAATATTTTTCAAGCCATTGAACTTTACTGTCTGATTTAACAAAATGGAGTATGCATGGATAGTTTTGACAATGTATGCTAAGGGTTTATTTTTGAAAAATTGCCCTTTGCAAAGATGACACTCTTACATAAGATACTTTTGTTTATTTTTCAGAAGGAACCATTTTTTATTTTTATTTTTCATTGTTTGTGCCATTTTTAAAAAATGAGCAAGTGAGAGAGAAATCTAGCTTTGTGAGAGTTTCTAATAAAAAATTCTTTAAGCTTAACAAATTATTTGCCAGCATTTGGATCCATTAAAAATATCTGACATTTTATTTTGAAGGTCAATCAACATTAAGCAGCAGAACTTGAAATGATTAGAAATGTTGGCAATACCTAGACACATGTTTGTATGTGTCCTCTGAAGAGCATTTCAATGGCATCCAAAATGACCATTTAACCTTTTCCTTCCTTTAGCAATGGGCTTAAAGTGCATTTAAATGCTGAGCTCCTGCTAGTCTAGATGGAAACAAAAAGATTTAGACATTTCTGTGACAGTCTCCGTCCTTTTCAAACATAAATGCCAATAGCCTTAAGGAAAGCTATTCCTGAAAATGAAAGCAGTTTAATACACCGCTTTCAGTCACTTTTCCTTCTGTGGTGCTTAAGGGAAAATGGAGACCCACTGGCATACTGATGGGTATACATACAATGTGGTATTTTTTTAAAAAAAAAAAACCATCAAAAACACTTCAGACAGCTTTGGTCTGGGTCCTGAAAGGATGCTGTTAATCACAATGCAATTCTAACCATGTCTACTCCTATTGAATTTAATGGGGCTTACTTCCAGGTGAGCAGGGTTAAGATTGTGGCCTTATATTTATTACAGTGATTAACATAATAGAGATATTAAAGACTTTTCTATCTCTGTTATGTTACTCTGTGTGTGTGTTCATCTGTTTTAAATCAGTGTAAGAAATTCAGACTTTCTTACCTTTCTGTATCCTTTTCTACCAATGCACACAGACTTTTGAGACCAGGGGTAGAGACACACTCCCTGTTCTGCCAGTTTCAGTGCATCTCCACCTCTCTCTTCTGAAAATGGGGGCACACAATGCTAGCCAAACCATGCCCCTTTTTACTGTAAAGTCTGTTGGTAGCAGCTCAAGTGCGTTTTTTTTTAAAAAAAATCTTCAAATAGATTTTGCAGCTGATTGTTGTCCCTCCAGGTGTGGCCAATGGAAGCGCTTTGCTGTAGGCGACTAGTGTGCTCACTGATGTCCCCCATCTTTCACCAGTGTCATTCACCTGTCCTGTCCTCTCAACTCCTTTCTGTGTGAATACCGTCTCTCGCCATTCCCAGTTCTCCTGTACCCATGTAGGCATGTGTGAGATTTCCCCTCACCCCAAAAGCCAAACTTCTACTTCCTTCACAGTAACTAAATGGATTGTCAGCATTCCACAACTGCCCTTTCCCCTTTACTAGCTAAAATGTTTGTGAACATTCTGTCACGATGCAGCAGTTCAGTCAGTGACTGTTTTGTGGGTGGGATCAGTGAGTGGGGTATTCAGACAGCAACCAGAGTCTCATAGTTGCAAACTGAAAATTTAGAAAGGAGATGAGTTGTAGGCAGGCCCAGCAAATGCATCTGGTACCCTCAGACAGCTGCTGGGGTCACTGCACCCCATGAAAACCCAATCCTAGCTCCAGGTGTCCTAGCCCCAGATGCTGGGCAGTGAGGCACCATTTTAAATTTTCCACAATGCCTTGAAATGCCCAGTAATAGCATCACTTGTGGTAATTATGGGAAATGAAAATGGCAGTCCTTAGTTAGGTGGGCTGCCATAAAGGTTTCCCACAATGCCCTGCAATTACACTATGTTGAGATCTCTAGGCCATTTGAGAGATTTGAAAAGGTGGCTTTCCAGCTGCCTGCTGCTGCCATTGGGGAAGTCCATACCTGGGGAGGTTGCCCACTGCCATAGAAAAAATCCTATCAGATGGTTCTTCCTCAACGTAGCAGCTGGCTCTGGTTATGGGGCACCTACCAATGGCTGAAGAGACAATGAAGAGTGGTGAAAAGCATTTGCAAAAAATGGTGATAGGAAGAACACCCCTTGGCCACCTTAGAAGGTTAATTATAAAGATAAATGCCAAGTGCCAGCCCTCCAACCCCAACCCCAGTTCACTTGCCCGACTTCAAAATTTTTTGTGGGGGGATGGTTTCTTTCTACTCCTCCTCATGCAAATGCCCCCAAAACAACCCCACCCCAAAATATTAGCTCACCATCAGATCCAAATCCTTGCTGTTCACATTCAGCAACTTATGCATCATTTGTTTCATAGTAAGTTAGGCTGAAATCCTAACCCCACTTATCTATGAGTAAGCCCCAATGAATTCAGTAGGACTTACTTCTAAGTAGAGATGGTTAGGACTATGATGTTAGGGCAATTTTTCTTTTTTTCTTTCCTCTGTAAATTTCAACTTGGCCTTCTTCCAGGTGTGGAGAACCTTTGGCCCTCCAGATGATGCTGGACTACCATCAGCCCCAGAAAGCAAGGCGCCAATGGCCAGGGATGATGGGTGTTGTAGTTCAGCCAAATCTGGAAGGCCAAAGTTTCCCCATACATGCTTTATTCCCTCCTGTTCCATAAAATTTCCCTCCTCTTCCTTCTATAAATGAAGGGAGTGCGGAAGGTTTAGAAAACAAAATAAATAGCAACCTTGCAGAGTCCCCTCTCACACAAAGCCAAACTGATCCCAGCCAAAATGTACTGTAAGGCATGTGATTCGAAGGCTGTGGTTAACTTCTCTGAAGCTTCCGTCATGAATAATAGTAATCAGGAGGGCCTTTAGTTGCTGGGTGTCTGGTCAGGATGTGGCTGAGGCCATTCTCCATGTGGTGCAATTCATGCCGTTGCCATTTCAAGGTCATTGTCTGCATAAGTCTCGTATCTAGTTGGAACATGAAGGTCATACAGGATAAAGCAGGTGGCTACTTACGATAGCAGAAGGACACGGGAGTCTAGTCTGTCTGCATTGTCTGTATTGGAGTCTCTGAGTGAACTGCTAAGGTGCTGGTTTTGAGCCATAAAACACTAAATGGTGTGAATCTTACCTGCTGAGACATTGCTGATCTCCGTAAGTGTTTCTGCTATACTTGCAGTCAGCCCGAGAGTCGCTCAAGCTGAACTCTCCCAGATGGACTGTCTTCTGTTGCAGTCAGTGGTTTTGTTTGTTCATATGGGCTTTTCTTTTTTTGCCCTGTAGTTCCAAGATTTCATGCTCTAAGACAGAACAGCCACAATTATACCATGACAATTTTATATAAGAAACATAGGGTGCTGCTTCATACGGCATCAAATGATTTCTCCATCTATCTTGCTGTTTTCTACCATCACAGCTCTCCAGAAGCTTCCCCAAATTCTGCTAACCAATTCTTCTTGAATGGGAAAATGCAGCTGATGGAACATGCTGTGTGCAAAACATGTGACCAACCAGACAGCCAGTGTAGGATAATGGTTAGAGTGTTGGGCTAGGACCTGGGAGACCAGGGTTCATATTTCCACTCAGTGATGAAGCTCACTGGGTGACCTTGGGCCCATCACTGTCTCACAGCCTAACTGACCTCACAGGATTATTGTGAAGATAACATGGGAGGGAGGAAGACCATGTATGCCACCTTGAGCTCCCTGGAGAAAAGGCAGGATATAAGTGCAATGCTACATAAACAAACAAACCACTGAGCTGTGATTTCTCACTGAATTTAGAGCCAGTCCAAGGAATTTGGATAGCGGAACATCAAAAAGTCACCTTCCTCCTACTATTTAATATACCAGGAACTTCTCCACTACAGATGCAATTGAAGTGAATAAGAACGATCAGGGCTGGACCATGGCTAGCTGTCTGCGGTGAGCCAAGAGCCATGGGATAGGCCAGTAGTCAAGACCAAAGGATAAATCAAGAGGTTGGATCAAGGAGCAAGCCAAAAGTGAAGACTGAGAGACAACCAAAGGATCCAAGAACATGCCAGACCATAGGAAGACCTTGTAGGTCAAGCAAAGCTCAACAGGGACAGGAAGCCTTCGAATACTCTGTCCTGTGAATCCGATGGTCAACTTGGGAGGGCTGAGTCAGTCTGGAGCCTGAAAGCTAGTTAAATGAGAACCTGCCCCCTGCTGTTCAATGGCTGGGGGTTCAACACAGATCCAGCATTTTGTGACACTAAGCAACTGCCAACTATTGGACCCATCTTGCTTCTTTCATTGCTGCATGCACAGGAAATCTTCCTCAGATGGCAAGCCACCAGCTGAACTAAGACTGGGGATACCTAGGTTCATACTCCCACTCAGCCCTGGAGCTCACTGTGTGACCTTGGGTGAATCATTCTTTTTTGCCTAACCTACCTCACAGGCCTGTTGTGAGGATAAAGTGGGGAGACCATGTATGCAGCCCTGAGTTTCTTGTAGGAGGGTAGGACAAAAAATATAATCTGTCTTTTTCTTACTTTTTCACCCTTCATAAAACATCTGTTACCTCAGCAAGGTCTGTGTGTTCATGTCTCACCATGTCTCACCTATTGTCAGGCCCAGGATGTGACTCAGGAACCAGACCAACGGCTGTAGTTAATTCGTGTTTTATTAGGGTAATGTCCAAACAAAGACTGTGTTTTCTCATGAAGCAATACAGGGATACAGGTCCTGCGGCATTGGGAGAAAGTTGACAGAGCAAGGGACTTCTTCCCACCTGTTCTTTAAGAAGGGGCCAAACTGGCGCGCAATCTTTCGCTCCTCCTTAACTGCCCCTCAGGTACTGCCCGCCTTCCCCCCCTTCTCTCCTGTCTTTTCAGCTGTCTGCGTGTGCACGGTGAGGGGGGAAGCTTCACCCCCTCCTCTTCTGAAGTTTCCGATTCCAGGATGGGGGATAGGGGAGGGGCTGATGGTAAACTGCCTCCCCGCTTTTCGGCTGTGAGCAGCCCTCCCTCTTTCCCCTCTTGCTCTGAGCCTGAAAGAGGGGGAGGCGTGAGAATGTCCAGGGAGGACTCAGGCTCCCCATTGCTAAGCGACCTTATCACTGGCAGTTCCTTTGTTTCGTCTTCGCTCCAAAGGCGGGAAGTTCCTCCCCCTTCCCTCTGCCATCCATCCGAATACTCTTCTCCCAACTCTCCGGGATCCAGCTCCCCGGGATTGGGACCCCAGCTCTGCCTTCCGACACCATCCCCCCTCCCAGGCTGTGCCCCCCTCCCCTTGTCTGGCTTGGGACGGTGGGGAAAACGTTGATGGAAAAGTTTTACCAATTCTGGAGCATGCACATCAGCTGCATCTTCCCATGATCTGTCAGCCACCCCATAGCCTTTCCAGTGAATCAAGTACTGCAGCTTGTGGCGTCTGATCCTGGAATCTAAGATCTCCTCAACTTCAAACTCAAGCTGCTCATTTACCAGGAGTGGAGCTCCGGGAGGTTCCTCCGGCCGTAACTCACTGGGAGGGGCGGCTTTCGTTAAGAGGGATCGATGGAACACAGGATGTATTTTAAACGTGTCAGGCAGCTTCAGTCGGTACGCCACGGGATTGATTTGAGTTTCTATTTCGAAAGGACCCACCCTCTTGTCTTGTAATTTTCTACATTTGCCCGGCATCTGGAGGAAGCGGGTGGACAGCCATACCTGGTCTCCCAGTTGAAGGGGGGGGGCTCCTTCCTGTGCAGGTCAGCAACTCGCTTGTACTCCGTTTTGGCTTCATTTAACTGCTGTTTCAGTGTCTGTTGCGCCGCTTGCAATTCCTTAAGGAAGTTCTCAGCTGCTGGTACCAGCATTCCTTCTGCTTGGAAAGACTTTAGGATGGAATCCATAATTAGCGAAGAACGGGGTTTGTTGAGTGCTGGAGTGCAGAGAATTGTTGAAGGCGAACTCTGCAAAATGCAAATATGATACCCAGTCAGTCTGTTGATAGGACACATAACTTCGTAAATATCTTTCCAAAACGGCGTTCAAGCGTTCCGTCTGCCCATCTGTCTGGGGGTGATGGGCGGAGGAGAGTTTTAATTCCGTCTGCAACTGTTTCCACATTGCTCTCCAAAATTTGGCTGTGAACTGAGTTCCTCGGTCTGAGACTACGCTGTTTGGCAATCCATGCAGCCAGTAGACTTCTTTTATGAATAACTTGGCCGTTTCTTTAGCCTCTAAGGCCCCTGCACAAGGAAGAAAGTGTGCCATTTTGGTAAGTAGATCCACCACTACTAAGATGGCTGTCATTCCTTGGGACTTGGGTAGATCAGTTATAAAATCCATGGAGAGGTCCTTCCAGGACAGGCAATGGTTGTAACAGTCCTGCTGGTGTCCCTGTTTGTGTTTTTGTCCGCAGACAGACAGAGCAGGACTTTACATAACTCTCAATATCCCGACGCATTTTAGGCCACCAGAAGTCCTTGGCCACGTTCTGAATGGTCTTGTAAATCCGAAAGTGTCCCGCTGTGATGGAATCATGACACTGGCATAGGATTCTGAGCCTTAATTCCCCTTCTGGCACATATCTGGTGGTTTTGAACCATAACAGTCCATTTCTCCAGTGAAAGGTTACTTCTGAGTCTTGACCTTGTCCCGTCTCCTGCTGATATTTTAGCATGTCTGCATCTTCTTGTTGTGCCTTTTTGAGTTCCTCTTCCCATGAAGGCTGGCATACTCCCAACGTTAATTTCTCTGGTGGGATTACGTACTGAGGCTGGTCCTCGGATTCACTTTCTTTGTATTGTGGCTGTCTGGATAAGGCATCCGCTCTCTGGTTTTTGGCTTGGGCATGGTAAGTAATCTGGAAGTTAAACCTAGTGAAGAACTGGGACCATCTTATCTGTCTCTGGTTCAGCTTTCTGGCTGTTTGGAGGCTTTCAAGATTCTTGTGGTCGGAGCGCACTTCAATTTGATGAGACGTCCCCTCTAGGTATTGTCTCCAGTTTTCAAAAGAGTCCTTGATGGCCAGCAGCTCCTTCTCCCAAACTGTGTAGTTCTTCTCTGCAGGCTTTAACTTCCGAGAGAAGTACGCACAGGGGTGCAGCTCCTTCCCTTCTTGGTCTAATTGTAGCAGGACCCCCCCGATGGCAAAATCTGAAGCATCTGCTTCCACTACGAAAGGGCGGTTCGGATCAGCAAAGCGCAGAATGGGCTCAGTAGCAAACCTTCTCTTCAGCTCCTCAAAGGCCTCGGTGGCGTTCTCTGTCCATTGAAACTTCTTCTTCCCCCTTAAACAGGCAGTCAGAGGAGCTGTTAATTTGGAAAACCCTGGAATGAACTTTCTGTAATAATTGGCAAACCCCAAAAACCGTTGTACATCCTTTTTGGTGACAGGTTGGCCCCAGTCCAATATGCAGCTTACTTTCCCTGGGTCCATCTCCACGCCTTCCGCTGAGATTCGATATCCAAGGAAGTCTAGAGACTTGAGGTCAAATCCACATTTCTCTAATTTAGCATACAGGTGATTTTCTCTCAGTCTCTTCAACACCGTCTTCACATGCTGGTCGTGGTCTTCCTGGTTCTTTGAGAACACCAGGATATCATCTAAGTAACAGATTACATACGTGTCCAACAAGTCTCTAAACACATCGTTCATGAATTTTTGAAAAATTCCTGGCCTTCCACAAAGCCCGAACGGCATGACCAGGTATTCATACTGTCCGTAAGCGGTCAAGAATCCTGTTTTCCATTCATCTCCCTCCTTCATTCTGATCAGACTGTACGCTCCTCTCAAATCCAACTTCGTGAAGATTTTTGCAAAGCACAGTCGGTCCAGCAACTCTGAGATCAGGGGCAGCGGGTAGCTGTTGGGGATGGTGATCTGGTTCAATGTGCGATAGTCGTTACAGGGTCTGAGTCCCCCCCCTTCTTTTTCACAAACAATAGTGGCGCTCCAGCAGGGGATTGTGAGGGGCGTATGAATCCTTGCCTCACGTTTTTATCCAGGAATTCCTTCAGGGCCTCCCTCTCATTCTCTGTGAGAGAGTAGATTCACCCTGATGGGATGCTGGCTCCTGGCACTAGGTCAATCGCACAGTCGTAAGGGCGGTGGGGGGGTAAAGTCTCTGCCTCTTTTTCATCAAACACATCTTTGAATTCTTCATACTTTGGCGGCAGGGTCACTTGCTCGATCTCTTGCACTGCCCCCGCTAAGGTGTTCTTGATTCCTTCAGGTTGACAGTTCTCCTGGCAATACTGTGAGGTGAACCACACCACCGCCTCCTTCCAACTTATTTTGGGTTCATGCTTTGCTAGCCAGGGCATTCCCAGAATCACCTCAAAGTTCGAGAGATCTGACACGTATAGCGAAATGAACTCTTCGTGCCCAGGGATTTGAAGTTTCACTTCCTCCGTGGCTTGTGTCACCCCTCCTGACTTCAGGGGTCTCCCATCGATAGTCTCCACAGCTAGGGGAGCGTCCAGTTTCCACCGGGAAATTCCATGACGCTTGACTAACTTTGCATCAATAAAATTTGTGGAGGCTCCACTGTCAATTAAGGCAGTGGAATTAAACACCACTCCTCTGGAAGTTGTAATCCGAATAGGCAAGACCAACACCCCCTTTGAGGGAGGTTGGATCGTTGGGGGGCCTTTATACAACACTGCCCCCAGTCCACCGGCCTGCACGTAGACAGGGTGTTCTAGTTTCCCGACGGCTCGGCTTTCCCCCCTTTCAGTCCACAGTCTCTGGCCACATGGCCCGGCTTTGAACAATAAAAGCATAAACGTTCCCGGCGTCGTCTTTCCTTTTCTTCTTCTGACAGTCTTGGCCTAGCCCCTCCCTGTCCCTCAGTTGCATTACCTGCCATCCCTGCAGTGGGAAGGGTCTTGTTGCGGGATGCTGAGGCTGAGTATCTCGGGACCTCCTGCTTCCTTTCCAGGCGCCTTCCTTCCATCCGGTGATCTATCTGTAGGCATAGCCGGATGAGCCCTGGTAGGTCAGCTGGGGTGGGGAGGTCCTGGCCAACTCATCCAGGATTTCAGCATTTAATCCACTCCGGTACATAAACATCAGGGCAGCGTCATTGTAACCAGTTTTCTGGGACAGAATTTTAAAAGCGTTAGTGTACTCGGAAACAGTCCCTTTAGCTTGCTTCAGAGCGCCTAGTTGCCGCGCTACTGTTTCAGCCCTCTGCGGGTCTTGAAACATCTCGGTCATCTCCTGTATAAATCCTCTGTACCTTCCTAAGACAGTATCCTTTCTCACGAGATACGGAGTCACCCATTTTGCAGCTTCTCCCTCCAGGAGGCTAATCACGAAAGCTACTTTAGCCCCATCGTCTGGAAATTCCGTGTGCCTGACATCCAGATATAACTCACATTGAGCCACGAAGGTTGCCAACTGATCACTTTGTCCCGTGTATTTTGGGGGCAATCCAATGGGAACCTTTACTACGGCAGCTGGAGGGGCTGTTCGCATCTGGTCTATCGTGGCCTTCAAGGTTTGATTATCTGTCTTCAGCGCCTTGACTGCTGCTAGCAGGGCTTGAACATCCGTCTGCAAATCAGCTACCTTAGTCCTCAAGAGTTCCACTTCTTCCGTCTCAGAAGTGGGGTTCGTCTCCCCCGCTGCTCCCTTTGACATCTTGTCCCAGTCAAGTGAAGAGAGCGTTGAGGGTGATTTAGGTGGCTCTGTCAAGCTGTCAGGCCCAGGATGTGACTCAGGAACCAGACCAACGGCTGTAGTTAATTCGTGTTTTATTAGGGTAATGTCCAAACAAAGACTGCGTTTTCTCATGAAGCAATACAGGGATACAGGTCCTGCGGCATTGGGAGAAAGTTGACAGAGCAAGGGACTTCTTCCCGCCTGTTGTTTAAGAAGGGGCCAAACGGGCGCGCAATCTTTCGCTCCTCCTTAACTGCCCCTCAGGTACTGCCCGCCTTCCCCCCCTTCTCTCCTGTCTTTTCAGCTGTCTGCGTGTGCGCGGTGAGGGGGAAAGCATCACCCCCTCCTCTTCTGAAGTTTCCGATTCCAGGATGGGGGATAGGGGAGGGGCTGATGGTAAACTGCCTCCCCACTTTTTGGCTGTGAGCAGCCCTCCCTCTTTCCCCTCTTGCTCTGAGCCTGAAAGAGGGGGAGGCGTGAGAATGTCCAGGGAGGGCTCAGGCTCCCCGTTGCTAAGCAACCTTATCACTGGCAGTTCCTCTCTTTCATCTTCGCTCCAAAGGGGGGAAGTTCCTCCCCCTTCCCTCTGCCATCCATCCGAATACTCTTCTCCCAACTCTCTGGGATCCAGCTCCCCGGGATTGGGACCCCAGCTCTGCCTTCCGACACCTATGGTTTTACATTTTCATTTGTATACCTCCTTTCTATATGACTGTACTCAAGGTGGTTTACAATCATAGAGATGATAAAATATACCCCCCAAAATCACACTGTCATCTTATAATAGTACCGAATATAACTAAAAATAAACAATTAGCAAAATTCATTTTGTCCAGTTCTTGTTCAAATTAAGGAGCTGTGAGACGACAGAACTTTTAAGTGTGCCTTTAAAAAAATGCAAATGGCACCAGCAACTCAATTCTGATGGAATGAAACAATATCTGCAACTTGAGATATGACCCAGATATTCACCCAACACAGGTGAAGCACTTGTAAGGGAGCAACATTCTCATCTGCTTCTCTGGAATCCCTATAGCCAACCTGAACTTTACACAGTTCCACCTGGAGCTCTCCATGGTCCTGCCCCCTTGCCTGTACTCTTCAGCTTTCCTGTTCTCTCTGTGGACTCCACCAGGAACAGGATGGGAAAGAGGGTGCATTTAAATCATTTCCATGTGCTATTTTCTAGATCAGAGTTCTTTAGCCTTAGGTCTCCAGATGATGTTGGACTACACCTCCCATCATATCCATCCAATTTAGCCAATTGTAAGGATGATGGTCATTGTAATCCAACAATATATGGGGACCCAAGTTTGAAGACGGCTGTTCTAGATCTCACCCCAAGCTGTTATTTGCCCCATGGGGGACATACCTATATGTTTTCACCAGAGGCAGATTTGGAAAAAAAGTATTGAGGAAATGCCTAATATCCCCTCCATCAGCACTACAACCCCAATCTATTTAGGGTTGGGGACACATACTGCATTTTTTTTTAAAAAAAAGCAAAAATACCAGGAGATTCTATCATAGATCTCCTGTATCAAATCCAGCTGGGCTCTAAGTCATGCCATAAATAAATGCTCCTTTTTCAAGGATGGATAGGCTGTTTTTATAAATAGTGGTTCATGCATGTTTTCTTTTACTGCTGTGAATTTAAGTTTCAACTGACATTCAAAACCAAGACAGGCATCTTTTCCCATCAGGTAAATCAAAAGAAATATTTAAGCTTAAACATATCACTAGGCAGCAACTCTGCAAACTCACACGGATGAGCCTGAAAGAGAAAAGTTATTATTGGTCACAATTTATTGGCGATATACATATATATAAAGTTTCTTCCATGGATATGTCTGGAGGAGTAAATTATTATTTGTTCAATGGGAACATTAATGCTTTCTCCTTTTCTAATATATGGCATTTCTTTTGGCCCTGCATACTCTGCTTAGATGACAAATTAATACAGACAGATAAACACATGTCAAACCTTGAAGGAACTCAGAAGCACATTTACGAGCAATCTGCCCCCTGAATGGATTGTCTGTCAGTCACACAGTCTTCATCACCTCCCACTAGCAGAGCTACACTGCTCGGCCTGATTAACCAGAGGCTGCAAGTGGAGCTATATTTCAGTCAAGAATCACCAGGTCTCAGTTCCTGAACCAATTCCCGGGGGGGATTCAGTCCCCCCAAAATGTTTAGTGTCCTCTCCCCAGCAAGAGTCTGTAGAGAGACCTGGGAGAACACAGCAAGAGTTCAGCCAATAAAGCAGTACCAAGGACCACTCCAAGCAGAGCTTGGTTAGAGCAAACTATAGGCTGGAATGCAAACTGAGATCTTGCTCAGAAAAATCAGACCATTGGTCCATCTAGCTCAGTACTGTCTACACCACTGGCCCACACCCAACTGGCCCCTTGGAAACCGCTGAGGGTCTTGGTGGATCACTGGATGATTTGCCTGCCTGTTGCACCAATTGTAAAGGTGCCATATGGTTTTTAATTGTTGTTTGCCACCTGGGCTCCTTTTAGGAGGAAGGACGGGATAAGCATTTAATAATAAAATTAATCAGATATAAATTATATCTTTACTATTGTTCACATTGCCATTCCTCCTTCCAAGTGGCTCCTTTCTCTTCCAGTCACTTCCGGTCTATCCTGTTCACCTGTTGGGCAGACCACCAAGTTCTGATAATGATGGAGCAGCTGCTGCACCGGCCATTCTCAGCTGCTGCTCCTGCTGTTTTTGCCAGGCCCGGCCTCCAAGAGGTCTTCTGTATCTTTAAAAGTTGTGCAAGGGGAAGGGAGAATTCCACCTTGTGGTTTTTCCCATTACAGTGTTGCAAGAACACCTGCACTTGGCTGACTTTCTCTTCTCCTAAAGATACAGGATCAGTCTCAGGCCCTGAACCCGGCAACCCTAATGAGGAAGGACTATCGCTTAGTGCTGGATCAACTGTGTTGCATGCAGAAGTTCCCTAATTCAAGCTAGAGCTGGGAAAGACTTCTTGTCTGAAACCCTGGAGAGCCACTACCAGTCAGTATAGACAATATTGAACTAGACTGACCAATTGTTGACTAAGCAGATTCCCATGTTCGTAAGAACAACCCTGTTGGATCAGACCAAAAGGCTTATCTGGTCCAGCATTCTGTTTACCACAGGTAGCCAGCCAGACATCCAGGAGAAAGCCACAAGTAGAATATATGGACAAGGGTATTCTCCCATTTGCAATTCCCTACAAATGAAATTCAGAGTCATAGTGCCTCTGGTCCAGGAGGTATTACATATAGCTATCATGTTGGCTTTAATCTGTATAACCCCCCTTTAAAGCTTACTACAATCTGGGGTCATCCAATGAAGCAGAACTCTGGGAGACTCAGGACAGACAAAAGGAAGGACTTAGTTGATGGTGGACATAGGCATATTTTGAGGAAGCAAATCTCATAGTTTAACTATGTGCTATGTCAAGGTATCATTTTTTTCATCTGTCTCCAGCTTCATTGGATGACCCCCAGGGACTAGTAAACTTTCTCTGCACTTTCACCACCTGTTGTAGCTTAGTGGTTAAGAATGCAAGTGGGGAAGTGCCTGGTTAAAATTGCCCTTCTGCCATTAATGAACTCATAATCTCTCATCTGATGAGAAGCAAAACACCAGCTTCCTATTGCTCTTTCCCATGAACTTAAAACAAACTACACACATGTTGTTTCTGTCAATAATGGATTGTATCCAAAGTAGTGTTAAGTCACTCATTCTGTTAGTGCAAGAGTTTACCTTTGTGCAATGGAATTTCCCCTCTTCTCTTGCCCCTACACACACCTAAATCTGTTCTGGGGTTTCCCCCCAACTCTCTGTAGCAGATTTGGAGAGGGTATGGACCATACATAGGGGGAACAAGTGCATTGAACATGGGATATTATTATTATTATTATTATTATCATCATCATTATAAAATTTGCTAAATGATACTGTTGAGGAGTAAATGCTATGAGAATAAAAACCTTACAGGCTTACTCAGAAGTAAGTCCCGCTGGGTACGATGAGGCTGACTCCCAATTAAGTACGTATAGGATTACAGCAGCCTTAATGTCTTTCTTAGTATTTAACTCTTAACTACCCAGAGTTAACAAATGCCAATTCTTGTTTGGAATCTTAGCCAATTGCTGATTTGGAACTATAGCATTACTGTTCCTTCAAAGGAGAAAACTACCGGGAATATACATTTTGTTGTCAAATATGTAGTGCCAGCACTATGTACATTGAGGGAAACACCAACAAAATAGCGACAAAGAGTAGATCTAGATTTTTTGGGTGGGGGAACTCTGAAAAGTAAGGGTCAAACTAGAAATTGTGGCAAACACAGGTCTGTCACTGAAAATGGCAGCCACACATTTGATGGCTGTGCCTATTCTGTCACATAGAGTAGAATTAAGCTTATGAGATGATGTCATGGCATCCTGCATTTCCAGCCTGTGCTCGTCTTTGTTTGCTGACAATTACAAAGGGTAGGGAAACATGGAATATTGCCATGTGACAACATAAAATAATTCTGCTATATGCTGTAGAAGGGGAATCTAGGCATGAGGCTGCCATATTGGGTCATTGCACACATTTACCATAGCATCTAGTTGACTCTGATTTTCTACATTCCAGCAGTTGAATTCTGGGAAGCAGAACGGGGCTGTAGATTGGCTAACAAATATAGAATGTTAGTGTTTGATGGGACCTTAGAGGTCATCCAGTCCAACCTGCTGCTCAATGTAGGAATCTTTACAACTATGGCATCCAAGATAGATGGCCACCCAGCCTCTGCTTAAATACCTGCACCAAAGGAGAGCCCACTACAACCCATGGCAGTCTGTTCTGCTGTCAAACAGCTCTTTCCTAACATTTAACAAAAATCTGCCTCCTTGTCATTTCTACCCATTAGTTCTAGTCTGTTTTGCTCCATCTTCTATGTTACATCCCTTCAGATATCTGAAGGCAACTATCATGTCTCCCCTTAGTCTTTTCTTCTCCAGGCTAAATGTATCCGGCTCTGTCAATGGTTCCTCATAGTACCTGGTGTCCAGACCCCACATCATCTTGGTCCTTCTCTTCTGGACATGCTCCAGTTTGTCAAAGACCTTTTTAAAATATTGCACTCATGACTCCTGGACATGACTCCTATGACCACCTTCTCCAACCCAGTGCCCTCTATTTGTTTCGGACCATAATACCCAACACTCCTGACCACTGTCCATGTTGGCTGGGGTTGAAAGAGCTGGAGTCCAAAAAATCTGGAGGAACCAGGCTGAGGAGTGTTGCCCAATGACTTTGGCTCTGTTAAGATATGCATTGGACTTTCCCCATTGCAGACTTCTAAATAGACTGAAACAATACTTGGGTCAATGGTGCCATGGATTTTCTTTACTAGAATATCTGCTTCTGACCTAAAATGCCTCAAAACCAGTTTTTTTCAATGAGGTCAAAGGGGCTAATTGTCAGAGGAGAACATTCATACTCCTTACACACCATTGACTCTGATCTTCTGAGTAGCTTCTGGCATGCTGGAGGGATCCAGTCTGGGATTAATAGCACAATCGACGTGAAAAATGGTTTTATTCCCTCTGTTCTGCAGATTCTGAGCCAGGGCACGTTGTGTATTTCCCCTTGTAGTTACACTCGCTGCGTGTTGTTAGTGATTTCCCACTTGGATCTATAGTGAATTTAGCATAATAAGTGATTTATTCCGTGTTTGATAAATAACATTTTATGGCAATTCATCTTATCGAATCACCCAGGTCTGCTGACTGCCACTGTTGGGAGTTGTGCCTAAGCAAAGAAGGAACGTTCAGGCGAGTTTTGTGTTTCACAGCAGAATTGTCTTTGCAGTCATATCAGCAGGTTGATGCATCCAATTTGGAACACCATAAAGCCTTTGATTGCCTGGCTCATGTCATAGTGCTCTGGCCGAAAGTTATGCCTCTGATTAAGCCAAAAAAGTAATTTGGTTTATGGTTTGCTATTAGGTATTCAGCATTTGTAACAGAATGCAGTAGTGTATTTCATTAGAGCCTGGCCTCTAGAAAACTCTGGAATAATTCTCTGAGTTATTAATTGGTCATTAAAAAGAAAACTGTGAGCCTTTTTATTTTAGTTCTTTCAAGAACATTGCCCTGTTACGGGCTCTCCCTTGATCAGAAACATTTAGCTCCAATCCGATTCCTACTTACCTGGGAGTAACCCCTGCAAAACTCAATGGGACTTACTTCTGAGTTGATATGTATAGGACTGTGCAGATAATGTGCCATGCAACATTGAAGTCGCAGTCCTGTCCATTGAGCACAGGGGGGCATTCTAAGTAAAAATGCAGAGGAATACACTGGAAAATGGTTATGAGCCAGTGTGACATAGTGGATAGAATACTGGATTAGAGTGAGACCAAGACTCAGAGCCCGGCTCACCATGAACGTTATTGAGTGATCATGGGTTAGTTACTTTCAGGCTGCCAAAGCTATAGAAAGAGTAGATCTGTGGAGGAGAGTCTCCTGGAGGTGCCACAGCTAGCTGGGATTTGTTTTGTGGCCATTCATAAAAGAGCCTTCATGGCGGTGGTTCCCCAATTATGAAATTCCCTTCCCTCTGAAATATGGCTGGTGCCATCACTTATCAAGCACCAGCTGAAGATATGCTTTTGCTCAGACATTTAGTAGGTAGTAGAGCAGCCTTTCCCAACCAGTGTGCCTCCAGATGTTGTTGGACCACAACTCCCATCAGCCTCAGCCAGCATTGTCAATGGTCAGGAAAGATGGGAATTGTGGCCCAACAACATCTGGAGGCACACTGGTTGGGAAAGGCTGTAGTAGAGGCTGCTGGGCCGGTCTGCCATTTATACTGTATCTTCCTGGTTACAGAGTAGTTCACTTTCTGGGTAAAATTGTTCCCTCTGACTACAGGTTTGAGCTGCCAGTCATACTGGAGTCCTCCCTTTGTTCTCTCCCCTCTCTGTCATTGGCGCTCCATTCCTACATCACCCTATCCTGACGTTATACATTATGCTTCACCTCTGACAACCCAAACTTCCTTCCCACACACCCCACGTTACCTTTGGATTTGTGAATGTCTGATGCACATCCATTATATCTGTCACTATATCTCTGAAGGAATGTTTATAATCTCCTCTTATGGAAGAGGTATTCCCTCTTGTGCGAAAAAGAAGGGGGGAGTACTTATTCTAAGATGGTTCCCACACATACATGTTGGAAGTTCTTCTAATAAAGTAATTGACAGCGTTTTTAGGGTGTATATAAAAAAAGCTGCCTGATTAAGTGGGACATACTTTTAGACAACAAAGATGTTTTTAATTGACATATCTAATTAGTTCTATTGTATCATGGGGGATATTCAGGTTCACTGACCAAATTGATGGAGGCGTTTCTGAGCAACTTCCATTTCTCTTTCTTTCTCTCCCTGGTGCCTGGGTGATACTGCAATGACATCATCCCATGTGTGTGGAACCTTGGAAATGTAGTTTTCCTAGTGCACCTGACTTCTCAATATAGACATCATCTGATGATGCCTGGCACATTGGGTTGTATTGAGTGTTAGTCTTACTCAAAATAAACCCATTGAAACTGATGGAGTTGACTTAAGGCTGCGATCCAATACATGTTTACTCAAAAGTAAGCTCCATTGGGTTCAATGGGTCTTACTCTCAGCTAAATGTGTATTGGATTGCTGCCTAACTTAAGTCCCTTGATTGCAATGGCTATACTCTGGGTAGAACTTAGTTGGATATGTCCCACTATCATCACAGCTTTCAAGGTGCCAAGGTGGAAGGGACAGAGCCACAACAGATCAAACTGTAATCTGAGACAAGGAACAAAGTCTGGGAAAATGGAGTTCACTTCACAATTGGGGATAGCATTATGAACAGGCATATTCTGCCCTGGGCTCCCACTGGAAGGAAGGCCGAGATATAAATCAAATCATCATCATCATCATCATCATCATCTGGGGCAGATAATTATAAACTCTGGCAACATTGCTAAATACATCATGTGAAGGACTAAGGACACATCAAAGACATCTACTGGAGATAGATTTTGATGCCATTAAAGTGAATGGCTGTCCGTGAATGGAAACAAGTGAGGAATAGGAACAGTTACTTACATTGGTGCCCATTGAGACTGGTGGGGCAGAAGGCAGGGAGACCAAAAGTAGGTAAAGCCAAAGTCAATGACAAGTGGAACCAAAGCCAATGACAGACAGTGCCACACTCTGATTGGTTGTAATTAGAAGGCAGACTCTGGTTGGTGGGGCACAGCCCCATTCATCCTTATGGACCAACCTCCACTGATTACTTAGCTGTCATCCTGCATGGTACACGGCAAGATGGGAGCCAACTGTTCCCTTGTTTGATCGTTCACAATTGTTCATTGTTGGGGCCTTGCTGGTACTGCATAATTCCAAACAGTGCATCACCAAAATTACGTCTCTCTATGACAGTAAATTGTGCAAGCAGTTTTTCTGTTTTACTTAATCAGCTATTGATTTATTATGCAGCGTCATAAAAGCCATCTGCTCACCAACCTGAAATCTCCCCTTTCGCATTTAAAGATGTATACATTGCGTTTTCCTGACAAGGTGCCCTGTGTTTTCTTACTCTTTTCAGTCAGCATGTTTCTTCTTCTTCTTCTGGGCTGCCATTGAGTTTGCTCAGGACCAATCATGACTCCAAACTGCAGGCTGGCATCCAAGCTGGGTACACTGCTGCTGTGAAACGAGGCAGGAGAGAGCTGTGTCAAGAGTAAAGAGAATATTTCTTCATTGGAACATCAGAACACAAAAAGAGCCCTGTTGAATCAGGCCAATGGCCCACCTAGTTTAGTATTCCCTTTTTACAGCCCCTCCCCAGATGTCCATGGGAACTCTGCAAGTAGAACCGGAACACAAGAACACTTTTCCCACCTACAATCCTCAGCAACTGGCATTCAGAGGCATTCTGTCTCCAACAGTGGAGGTAGAATATAGCCATTGCAGCTTATAGCCTTATCATTTATTAATTTGTCAAAAGCCATCCCAGCTGGTAGCTCTCATTATATCTTGTGGGAATGAATTCTACAGTTTAACTATGTGCTATGTAAAGAAGTACTTTCTTTTGTCTGTCCTGAATCTTCTGACATTCAGCTACATTGGATGACCCCGACTTTAACGGTTTAACCATTTCCCAGCCACTTTCCTTGCAGTCAAGGTTCCAGACATGACATTGCTGTGTCATGGTGAAATGCAGCTGGGGTGGGGGGGAGATGCTGGGGAAAACTGGGGGAAAGGGGGGAAGCAGCAGATATGGGAAAAATTAAGCACCTTCCATTTGCCTAGTGATTGGGGAGAAATCCAGTTCATTTCACATTTTAATGCAAACCTACCTAATCCACATTTCCTGAAACAATGCGCAAATTGAAACACAGCTTTTTAAAAAACCTTTTTACTTTCTCCCCATTTTGCGATGCAGTTCTTCAAACAAGACATGTACAAACATGAAGGTAGCATGCATAAAAACATTTACATCAATGAAAAAGAACCTACAAAATTGTATTACATTCCTTGCAATAATTTGTATATCAGGACAACGGCACACTAAAATGCTGACAAACTTTTCTGAAGACTGTTGATTAAATTCAAATGAAATAAAATCACGAACTGGTGTGGAAATCTGGCAAATTGAGCCTAAGATTGAAAACATGAGAAATGGAAAGAAACCAGCTTTGACAGATTTGTTCATTCCTGCTTTTATCCTGCGCTTCTCTGATATAAACATTTCCCCGGTCCCTCCATTATTTTGCAGCTGTTCAGCAGTAATCCAGGTTTCCAGCACTGCATATACATGTAGATCCAGTCTGAGACGGTAAGCTTTACATGTTTGAAGAAGCTCTGACTTAAGCTTTAGTACATGGCCAAATAATTGCTTTTTTTTTTACTGGCGCATTTCTCAGTTTCTCAGTTGCTGCTGGTGAGACGGGGCAGAGCTGCTTCTCCTGTCGCTGGCAAACACGAACAGGGCCAGAGTGGAGCAGAGTGATGGGGATAGTAAGGTCGGTACTGCATGGACCCACTTGTGGCAGCAACCAGTTTGGCTGCATCAGTGCATCCACACAGCCCGAACCTCGACACCACCCTGCCCTGGTCCTAGTCCAGCCTTTCCCAACCGGTGTGCCTCCAGATTTTGTTGGACCACAGCTCCCATCAGCCTCAGCCAGCATTGCCAATGGTCAGGAAGATGGGAGTTGTGGTCCGGAAGATGGGACTTGTGGTCCAACAACATCTGGAGGCACACCGGTTGGGAAAGGCTGTCCTAGCCAGTTAAGCTTCAGCAACCCTGGTGTCAGGTAGGGATGGAAGGACCTGTCAATTTCTCTTCTCTCCGTTTCTCCTCTTTACAGCCGTAAGTCCAGTTTAAACCCAATTTTGCAGCAATTGACAAAATAAATAAATAAATAAAACTAAATTACAAAAAAAAAATCCTCAAGAAAATTCTTCAGTATTTTGGTGTGAATTTCTTCCAATAAATACATTTTTGTATGCAGTTTTGATGATTGTAAACATTTTTGCAACCAACTTCTCCTTGTATAATGCATGTTTGTACGTTATTTTCACTGTTATATTCATTAGGGTGCACATTTCCCCTAAATATACGCAATTTTTTTTGTAAACATTGTTTAGTTGGAATACTGCATCAGCAAATTTGGAGAAGTGCAAATCTCGAAAGATGGCTGTGTTTCGGTTCTCATATGGTTTCAGAAAGTGCTAATTTGAAAGATTTGGCTTGAAATGTGAACTGAATCAATTTCTTCTCCATCCCTAGTGTCAGGAAAGTGGTTTTGCAACTCCACTGCACTAGCCACTGCTGAGATTTCCCAGCCTCCTTTTAATCCTTCCTAATGCCTTTGATATAGCACAGCACAGAAGCATTAGGGAGTGAATAATAATAATAATAATAATAAACATACAAATAAAATCATCTATCAGTCGCTTTATGCAATAAAATGTCTCAAAGTGCTTTGACAAGAAGAAATCAACACACAGAAGCAATTGAAGACAAGGAAAAAATTAAACCAGTGAACAATACAAAGAACATAAAATGTGCATTCAGCAACATATTAATAAGGACAAGTCCTACCCACCCCACGGAAAGATGAGTGCCACCATAGGAGGCAACTTCATTCACAGTAAAAAGGTAAAGGTGTCCCCGCACTTGTAGTGCGAGTCGTTTCCAACTTTTAGGGTGACATCTTGCGACGTTTTACTAGGCAGACTGTATATATGGGGTGGGATTGCCAGTTCCTTCCCCAGCCTTTTTTTACCCCCCAGCATATGCCGGGTACTCATTTTACCGACCACGGATGGATAGAAGCTGAGTGGACCTCGACCTCTTTTACCGGAGATTTGACTTCCTTGCATTTTGGATTCTGAGCTGCTCTGTATAAACTAAGCTTAGTTAGATTCCCTATTATATTGAACAGGAAACACTAAGTTTAGTTCAATATAATGGGGAATCGAAACTATAATTCTCCCCCTTTGGTCAAAGTAGATGAAATGCACAAGCACTAGAGCCTGCCAGCTTTTAGACAAATTGGTCTAGGGGCTTTTTGTGGGGGAGTAAAAGGAATTCACTTTCCTCCATAATCCCTCAGGGGAGGAGAGATTATTTTTCTCTTGCTCTTTCTTACCTTAAAATAATTAAAAAATTAAGAGGTGGCTGATTAGGGTATATCCTTGCTTGTACATTTGTAAAAACTTTGCAGTTTCACATGGGCTTTTCCTTTCTGGTGATTGCCGCCTCCAATAGATTTCCCTGGCCTCTTAAAGGCCTCATAGTGTTAGACTGTCTTGAACGCTGTATGTGGAGTTCTGAAGAGCTTTGGCATTTTTGTTGTTGTTAAAGTCTTTGAAACGTAAACTCTGAAGTAATTTGATTATTATTGGTGGTGGTGCTAACAATTGCATTGTTTTTAAACACTTTGTGCATTAAAACACTTCCATCTGCAGCTCACGAGCAATGATCCAAGCAATGACCTCAGCAGCACAGGGGCTCCCAACTCAAGCAGGGGGCTAAAGGAGAGGAGAAGTAGGGCAAGGTAAAGGTTCAGGATTCAGATAGCACCCTGGACAGATCCATGTAGAACTCAAGCTGGAGATTAATAAGTGTAAGGCTTAAACGTTGTTTCAGCAACAGCCAACCCCAGACTGAGCCTTAAGCAGAGCACACTTCAATGAATCCTGTAAAGCTCTAATTGCTCGGCTTCTGTGGAGATACCATATCGAGCTATCAGTGTCAATGCAGCAAAAAGCAAGTCCCCTTGTGTCTCAACAAAAGCAATTCTAAACTTTTCCAGAATGCGATTTTTGAAATTATCTCCCCGCCTTCACGTTATAGTAGATAACATTTTGATTTAAATAATATTGCCTGAGGTACATTATAGTTTGATCTCAAACTGTTGCATGACTCTGTCAGCTAATTCCATTACACAGTCATAAATTTTTATTTGAGGACTCCTTCATTTGAAGTATGTAGGGCACCATCCAGCTAAAGTTAATCACATTTAGTCCCTCTGAAGTCCTGTTGATTACAATGGAAGAGATTTTATCTCATGTTTAATCATGTACTCTTTGAAATCAATACAGTTTAAAATGCTTACCTTGGTAGGATCATGCCCTAATAATTAGCATGAAAATGGCCCATTGAAAAACAGATTCAGCAGTAACCTCTAAAACAGGCCTTTTCCAGGCTGATCGCCACGTGGACCCATGGTCCACCCGTTAGAGGCCACATGTCAAAGTGGGTGTGGTTGAAATCTAAATGTGAGTGTGGGCAATTTTTATTCTTGTTAAAGGGTCCTCTGGGTGGGTTTTGGGGGGCATCACAGAAACCCTTGGACCTCACAGAGTCATAGCAACAGGCTTATGGGAGTGGTCAGTAATTTTTTTAAAAAAATGGCAGATGGGGCAGAAGGTCTTAGAGAGGGTTATGCAGTAATAAAACAATACAGTACAATGTATAAATACTTCTTTAAAAATAGCTAAAATCACTTCAGTATAATCAGTATAACATCACTAACAGGAGGGCAAACAGTCAAATCTGAAGAACCTGCTGGTTATCTGTAGATTAAGGACAAAACGCTTATGTCTTGACCTGCCGGAACTTTGATCTCCAGACTGCAAATCCTGACTTTATTTTTACTGTTCTGCCCTGACATGGAATGGTCTATCCCCCTGATATTGCTTATGTGGTAAGACAGCTGCAGCTGTTTCTGGACAGGGATAGTCTGACCACTGTTGTCCATGCAATTGGCAACCCTCAAGCTGGATTACTGTAATGTGCTCTATGTGGGGCTGCCCTTGAAGTTGGTCTGGAGGCTGCAGCTGGTGCAGAATGAGGCAGTGAGACTGCTTACTGGGGCAGGATATTGCCAACATGTCACCCCGTTGCTGAAAGAATTGCACTGGCTGCCCCTTAGCTACTGAGCCAAGTTCAAGATTCTGGTTTTGGTGTACAAAGCCCTATGCAGCTTTGGACCAGGATACCTGGTCCCTTATATACCCCTTATATACCCAGTCACTGAGCTCTGCAGGTGAGGGCTTCCTACAGATACCATCTTATCAGGAGGTTTGTTCAGCACAACATAGGAAGTAGATCTTTAGTGTAGTGGCACCTACCCTTTGGAATTCCCTCCCCTTAAATATTAGGTGCCATCTCTGTTCTCTTTTCAGCGCCTACTGAAGACCTTCCTCTTTCAACAAGCCTTTTAAGTAAAGACCTTATCCCAGTCTGCATCTGTGTTGGAATTGCTTTTTAAGATGGTTGTAAAGCTTTTTTTATATAAAGATGCTTTTAAAGATGTTTTGTTTTAATATATTTTTAAAGGCGTTTTGTTTTAATATATTTTAAAGCCTGTTTTTAAGATGCTTTAGAGTGTTTGAGTGTTTTGTTTGCCACCCTGGGCTCTTTCTGGGAGGAAGGGTGGGATATAAATTTAATAAATAAATAAGTAATAAAATGTGTGCATGGAACTTAGCTTGTATTAGGCTTGACCCACCAGCTATGAGTGCACCACCAGCTACAAGTTAAGGGACATTCCCAAAGAAAAAAGAGGGCCCCAGTGCAAGCAGAGCCCAGGGGGAGTATAGGGAACCTAGCATAGGGAACCTTGGCATGGGTGTCTTCTAAGATGTCCCTCAGCTGGAAGCTGGAGACTTGCTAGCCTTCACATCAGCTCATCCTCCTCTTAGGGTCTTTCACATTCACCTCCTGAACTGATGGTGCAAAGCCAAATAGAAGCCCATACCAGTAGACATATTGCTTGCATATACAAGGTCTCCCTTCCCATAACACAGGGGTGGGGAACCTCTGGGCCATGGGCCTAATGTGGCCCTCCAGGCCTCTGTCTAGCCTTCCCCACCCACACCCCCTCTTCTCAGGCCACACTTCTCACCAGCCTTGCTTCATCTCTCCCTTGAGTGTTTTTGCCAGGCTGGGATGTGTCCTTGAACTCTGATCATGCCTCTTGCTGCCCTAGAAGGAGACTTGAGATGAGTGCATTAGTGTGTGCAGAAACTAGCCTCCTGTGCAAATTTGCCTTTCTTGCTCCACCCACTTTGCTTTTGGCCTCACCTATCCCTGCCATGTGACCCCTGGAAGGCTGCCAGAAGGGAATGCAGCCCTTGGGTTGAAAAAATATTCCCCACCTCTGCCATAACACCACCCCTGAGTGAGAATTTCTGATTTATTTATTTATTAAATTTATATCCCCCATTCCTCCCAGTAGGACCCCAGGGCGGCAGGATGGGAGCTGTAATCCAGCAACATCTGGAGGCCTTGGGTGCGAGACAGGAAGCGTCTGAAGCTTAGATGGGCATTTAAGTGTTTTTAGACTCCAGTTTTGCCTGAGATGTCCCCAGAAGGGTGGGGCTGGAAACCAGTTGCTCCTTGTACCCGACTGCAGTGGTGTGTTGGGCTGCTCCCTTTGTGGTTTAGCACTTTGATTGGAACTGCTTGAGTCTTGCGTTGTTAAACAACGCCCTACCTCTCTCAAAACCTTATGAACTGAGACACCCAGCACCAGTACACTAGATATGAGATCCATCTAACCCAGCTACTGTTTAGTCTGAGAGCCAGACACTTTATTGGAAGTAACTTAAAAAGCAGCACAGAGTAACAGAAGAGACCAGCTTTTCCTAGTCTGGTGCCCTCCAGGTGTTGTTAGACTACAAATCCCATCTTCCCTGGTCACTGGCCATGCAGGCTGGTGCTGATGGGAGCTGCAGTCCAAAACACTTGAAGGACAACCAGGGTGGGGAAGAATGGAATAGACTGATGAGAATGCGTATGGTAGAGACAACCAATGGGATGGCTTTCCAGATGTTGTTGGACTTTGATCTGTATCAGCTGTAGGCAGAGTAGGCAGTGGTCAGGGAGGATGAGAACTGTAATCCAGCAATATCTGGAGGCCTTGGGTGGGAGGCAGGAAGTGTCTGAAGCTTAGATGGGCATTAACAAACTATGGTGGTTTTGTGTTGAAATAGGCCATTATTATTATTATTATTATTATTATTATTAAAGTTCAAAGCAAAAAAAAAGGAATATGACAATGCGAGAATATTCTAGGAAGGAAGGAAGATTATAAATGCCGAGAGTTAGGGGCATGTTTGTTACATAGAAGAAACAACTGACCTGTTATAGTCAGATGCAAGCAGCTGCTCTGCTGTGCGAGAAACTTCAGATAAATGGTAATCTCTTGCCCATGCGTTTGAAAGAATTCAGCATGACCCTCTCCTGCCTGCCTCTGCTGCTCTTGATACAGAGTCTTTGCTACGAAATGGGATGCTAAATTCTTCGGCGCTTGCAATTACTGAAATCTGCGCACCGTTTTTCTTCACTGAAACGGTGCATTTGTCATACAATGGTGTTCCTTAAATAGGTGCTTTTATTAGAAAAGGATGTTTGGGGGTTGGGTGGAGAAGGCAAAAGTATTAAGCAGGCAGAAAAATCTTTTCTCCTTTTAATGCATACATGGACTTTTACAATCCTCTAATTATAGAGTCTGATATGGGGAGAGCATATAAAAGGCTGAAATTTGGCACAGTTTTGTCTCATTGGGCCATTTGGAAATGCTGTCGCTTCACAATGCAAAGGGGGAGTATTTTTATGTGCCTCTCCAGTAGTTTGATATATACATAATCTTTGAGGCTGTGATCTGACAGGGATGGGAAGAAAAAAATACCATTGGGGGGGTGGGGGGCAGGAGAAGAAGAGAACTTTCATGATCCAGCCAAACTCAAGCACTTTCCATGGAAGAATTAATTTTGTACACGTAAAATCAATGTGGCTTTCAAGGGTTTTGGCTTACCAGATCATGCCCATGGATTGGCAGAAAATTACTGGAAGCATATTAGAAGCTGCATGGATGGGAGGATCTGTCAGTTTCAGTTCTCTTTGCTTCTCATTTTTCCAATCTTAAATTTGGTTCTCCACATTTCTGCAGCAATTTTTGTGTGGTATTTTTTTACTGGGGTTTGACTAGCGTCGTGTGCCCCCGTTTTCAGAAGACAGAGGTGGGGACATTCTGGAGCTGGCAGAACACAGCTGAGCGAGCCTGGGGAGATGGAGATTGAAGAGTTAGGAAATATCGAATGTGTCGGTGTCGGTGGCCTCCTCCTGCTCCTCCTCGGGCCCGGCATTGGCGCTGCCACCTGTGCTGGCGTGTCTTTGGGGCTGCGACCTGGAGTTCGTGATGCAGCGGGTGTCGGCGATGATGGGCTGCAGCTCCTTGCAGGACTCAGTGGACTTCAACATGGCTTCATCTCACGCCGCCACCTGGAGCTCGCCTTCCACGACCCGCACTTCTACCTATGCTGCCTCAGCAAGAACGGCATCCTTGTCCATGGCACCTTCCAGCACGGGGATGGCCCGGTCTCCAGCTGCCCCCACATCCTTCTGTTCACCATTTTTTGGGATCCCCGGTGAAGCTTGTGAGACTTTGGGGGCGATTTGTCTGTGTTGGACCCTGGGTGAGAGCCAGGGTGGATGGGTGGAGTCCTGGGTGAGAGCCAGGAGGTTGAGAGATGTTGAGTGGAGAAGTGCAAGGCAATTATTTTAATATTTATTTGCTAATTTGTGTTATGTATATTGTGGGATAGAAATGGCTTAAATAAATAAATAAATCCTCATGAAAATTCACCAGCATTTCAGTGCAAATTGTTTCCTAAGGACACACATTTTGTATGCAGCTTTGACTGTTGCACACATTTTGCAAGCACTGACCCCTAGTATAATGCATTTTTGTATGTTGTTTTCATGAATAGATTCATGTTTATGTTGTTGTTTTTCCCCTGAGCCGCCTTGAGCTCCTTGGAGAAAAGGTGGATTACAAATGAAATAAATAAATAAGTAATGTGTTTTTGTACACATTGTTTGGCAGGAGAACAGCATCCATAGAAATGATGCTACTTAATCCCAAACCATTTAGTGTTTGTATGGGCAGAACCTTCAGAGCAGAGCATCCCTGGTCACTAACCCCTAGCCTAGTGGGACTTTGTGGAGGGTTGGGACCACTGCCACATCCACTGCCCTTCTGTGCATGGCAGCTAGGGTGGAAGGTAGCAGCAGTCAGGTGGCTGTGCCAGCCTGGATTAGACCTGATGCCATCATGTGATAGCAGTGGGGCCCTCTCAGGGTTCAATGTATCCCTGTCTGAACCCTGGAGAATCTACTGCCAGTCAATGAAGATGATACTAAGCTAGACAGACCAATGGTCTGACCCAGTATAAGGCAACTTCCCATGTTCTGATGAAAAATGTGCCAGTGGACAACATTCCATACGGGTCTAGCAAGGATGCCAGGCCATATCCATAGACCATGCTAGCCTTAAAAGCTTACAGCTGGCTGCCATGCTTATTCTGAGCAGCCCCCAAAAGTGAATACGGCAACTATTGCTGTCCACCAAATCTGATTTTTAAATTAGGAAAATTTAGTCCATAACTGAAATTACTGAAGGGCAAGCTTCCAGCAGAAGCTTTTATGAAATCCTCATTCCGTCGGGTGTCAGAGGGCCGCTCAGATAACGGTGCTTCAATTAGCAGAACTGATATTGATTGCCACACTCTTTGTATTGTGCTCGTAATGCAGGCTACATCATTGAAAACATAAATTGTGGCCAAGTTTCATTCATCACAGTCACGCAGTGCTATCAGAGGCCACCACTGCTTTCAAAACAAATGAAACCAAAGTGACAGATAATTAAGGAATAATATAGACCATTCAAATATCTCTTTAATTAAGAAGGAAGCTCTTCCCCAGAGAATGCTCTGAGCGTTTTCCAAGACAGAGTCCTCATCCACCCCCTCTGAGCTTTGGAAAGGTTTGGATGAGTTAGAATTTTGATTGTGGCTTCAGGGGGTCAGATGCCAGGTTGGAAAGGGAGGCTGCAAAATGTGCAAATGGTTCCCCACTCCATTTTCAATGGTGGTTAATATTTCGAAATGGTGCCAGTGTGTTGGCTCTCCAGGGCTCTTTCTCTGGCCCATGGGACTCCCCCCTCCATCACACCTCCTCCCCAGGTCACATCCCTCACTGACCAGTGCCCCACACTCTTTTTAAGTGCTTTTGCCCAGGTGGAATGTGTTCCAGAACTATGATAATGCCTTACTTGCTGGATGGAGGATTGACAGATGTATGTCCAGAAACCTCTGACTTTTGCATGGTTGGAATGCTGCCTCCTCTACCGAGGTGAGAGTCACATCCATTACCTGCCCATTTTTTGTCTCTGGCTCTGCCCACTGTTGGCATATAGCCCCTGGAAGGGTGCTGAGGAGGGAATGTGGCCTGGGGGCTGAAAAAATTTCCCCATCTCTGAGACAGAGCACTGGAGATTTATTTATTTATTTATAAAAAAGTAGGATACTCAGGATCAAATCCCTACTTGATCCTCTCATTTGATGGCTGTGAGCTGTACTCATATGTGTGAGGCAAGCAATTACATGAGTAATATAGCTGGGCCAAAGATCCGAAGAACCACCTTTGTACAAGCTAAGAACCAGGGTGGGCAGACACCAGCTCAGGAAGGGCCAGGATAGCGCAACGCAAAAGTAATTGTGGGATGTCACCCAAGTATCTTCAACAGCTATAGATGAATTTACGTATTTCAAATATTTCCATGCTGCCTTCTTGGGATAAACCTTCTCAAGGCTGTTTACAACATAAAAGCTAAAACAAAAACACTGTATCCCATTCCAAGAAAATGCAATCAATTGAAGCAGCAGTTCAAAACATTTCACAATCCAGCAATGTAATGCAACTACTTTAAACAAAGGAAGAGAAAACCATTTAAAACAGTAGCAAAGGAAACCTTTAAAACTCAAGAATTCAGCTCAGTTAAAAGCGGCTCAAAACTGCAGTCAGTACTGATGGAGCCAAACATTAAGCCCCTAAATTGAAAAGGACCTGGGTCAAAGGCCCAACAACGTGATTGCTCCTGAAGATGGCCCCATAAGCAGGGTTTCTGTGGCTGATCTTAAGGCCCAGGCAGGTTCAAATGGGGTGCAGGCAGTCCTTCAAATATGTATGATGGGCAACATAAGCCTCATAATCATGTCCCCTGAAAAGTGGGATGGTCTGTAGTTCAGTAGTAGAGCATATATTTTGCATGTAAAAGGTCTCAGGTTTAATCCTTGGAATCCTGGAGAACAGAGGTAAGATCTACTGATAGATCTTTGACAAGGGCTTCTGACTTCCAATTGTTTAACAATGGCAACCACAAAATCACTCTCCAGACCCTAAATTCTGCTGCTCAAATGAAGAATGCTAGGACTAATGAGGTGTGGATTTTTCTGCAGAGTGCGAGCTCAGTTCATCTTCAGTGCTGAAATCAGATACCTCAGCTGAGCATTTTTTTTTTAATTCTGAGTGTATATGGCTTTTGCACTGGTTGGTGGATCTCAGAGTTCTAGAAAAAAAGGAAGAAAAAAAAAGAAGTTCCCACAATCCTGAAGTCTGCCCATCCCTGTATACTGAGCTAGGTGGACCAATGGTCTAACTTGGTCTACTACACCTAGTCAACCTGATGGGAATGACAACAACTCAGTGGCAGAACACATGCTTTGCTTCAGTTTCAGTTCCTGACATCTCCCCTTAGAAAGATCAGGTGTCAGAGCTGGAGAGCTCCTGCCTATCTGAGTGGAGAGACTAGACATAGTAGAGAATGAAAGAGCAGCCCCAAACTATGTACTAACTCCTCTGGGGAGAGTGCTCCCCTTCTAACACCCAGACTTGAGGACTACCAGCCACAGTACTTCTGTCTTGTCTGGGTTCATTTTCAGTTTATTAGCCCTCATCAAACCCATTACTGATTCCAAGCTCTGGTCCAGCACCCAGACAGCTCTCCTGCAGCAACTGGAATAGAGAGATGGAATTGGGTGTCAGTTCTTTGTACTGAATTTATAGGATTTTATTGTGTATATTTACATTTTTCTGTTGTACACCACCCAGAGAGCTATGCTAGTCAGGCGGTATAGAAATTCAACAAATAAATAAATAAATAAAATAAAAATCAGTATACTAATAACACTTTATCCCAAAACTCCAGATGACAGGTCCCAGCAATTTCATATAGATGTAAAATAGTATGGGAACAGGATGGAACACTGAGTGACCCCACAGCTTAAAAGAGATGGGGCTTTTTGCGCCATGTTTGACCTGATATATGGCAGCTTCCTGCATAGTTGGAGAATTTACATGCATAGCCAAACTTCCATAGAAATTTTTAACAGAAAACTATGCCAGCCCCTGTTTCATTGTCCCCCATTGGCTGACCCTATAAATCACAATGCTTCTGTTTCTTCAGCCTCTTGGAGGATCTTTTAAAATATTTAGCAGAGGAATTTCTTTCTGCAATTGTCACAAACCCAGAAAAACTAATAGTCAATGTATGAAATGAAAACAATCAATTTCTACTCAGTGTGTACCCAGCGAGACCCCATTTGAGAAAGACAAAATTGCCCAGTTCAACAGTAAGAAGCTATTTCCCTCTTGAGAAAACAGACTCCAATTATAGATTTATACATGTCACACCCGATATGCAGAATGTGATCAGATCAAATGCTGGCATACACATTGCACCCTGCTACCAAATTACCTTGGAACAACAGTTTGCAATCTTTATGTAAATTAGAATCTCTCTTTCTCTCTCTCTCTCTCTCTCTCTCTCAGTGTTTGACATAGCAATAGCATGAAAAAATGCACACATCGTCTTTTCTTTCTCTCTTGATGGATGTGACTGATGCAATTTTAATAAAGGTCGCTAAGTGTTGTAGAGTGGACTGCAGGAAATGGCAAGGGCTGGAAGGTAAGCAACTTTATCTTGCAACACAGCAAAAATCTATGAGGCCACCTCCATTAAACATCACAATTTGGAAGGAATGTGTGTGTGCGTGCACGCGAGTGTTTCAAAACTAGATTGAGGCTACTTTTATTAATTTTAAATACAGGCAGAGAAAACATTTTTGACTGCTGTGGGCCTGCTTTACAAAACAAAAACAAAACCTTTTTCCTTTTTATCTCATTCCCTTGGCTTCAACATTTCATGGCTTCATTAAGAGCCACATTGTGAACTGACAGGAACTGCCACCTCTACCATATCAGTAATACACAACATGCCACTTCAGGCTGTGTACACACCATCCATTTAAAGCATGTGACTTAGCCAAAAGAATCCTGGGAACTGTAGTTTATCACCACAGAACTACAATTTTAAGCACCTGTAACAAAGTACAGTTCCCAGGATTCTTTAGGGAAGCCATGTGCTTTCAATGTGTTTTAAAAGGATGGTGTGTACACAGCCTCGGTCATGTTCAAAATACATTATGCAGTCACTGAAATATATCTTGATAACTGCCAGCATAATTAAGCCCTTTGAGAGACATTTGGATCCCTGGATATGTTCAGGGGAATAGAGGAAGCTGACTTATGGTCCATCAGGCTTCATGTCATTTGCATGAGTAGCCAACATGGTGCCCTTCATATGTTTGTACTACAGCTACCAATATACTGACCATTGGCCAGGTTGTCTGGGACTGATGGGAATTGTTATCCAAAAGCATGTGGAAGGCACCATGTTAGCTATCCCAGTCTATACTGACAGGCAGTCCAGAATTTCAGACCATAGTCTTTTCTAGTCCTATTTGGAGATGCCATGGACTGAACCTGGGACCTTCTGTAAGCAAAGCACATGTTCTACCACTCAGCTCGGGTCCCTTCCCTAAAGAGTTTCTCTTCACTTCACCACTACAAAGGAAGTGTATTTGTTTGCAGTTTATTGATTATATGTGTTTTATATGTATTGATTATATGAAGTTTTTGCTGCTGTTTTATTGAGTCCATTTTGGGGGTTTTGTATGTTTCAGTGGAATCTTATTTTGATTTTATGTTATGCTTTATGGTCATAAAGTTTTTTAAGTCACTTGGAGACTCCTTAAGTGGTAAATGAGTCATGAACATCATCATCATCAACTTGTTAGAACACAGGCAAGGTTATCCCTACTACGCAGCGAGTACCATGAGAGGGGGATGGATGAAAGCAAGAACTGGTGTCTGAGCATTCATCTTGAATTGCTTGCACAAAACTCATGCAGTGGTTAGACTATGTTCATTTTTTACTGAGCATTCATTCTGATTTGTTTGAAGGGCATGTACATGTCTTCCCACACTTTATCCCAAACTTACCAGTAAATTTTCCCCGCCACTTTGCTAACCACAAACGTCTGTAGATTATTATTATTATCATTATTTAGATTTGTTGTGCTTGGGCAACAAAACACCTTAATCCAGTTTAATCTCGCAAACCTAAATGTATGGTGTGCTCTTGAATCTTTCTCACAAAATAGTGATATTCTGGAGGCACCCCCAATGATGCGACAAGACTTTTTGAAGCATTGGCAGTAGGGTTGCATTTGGGCTTTGCTTCAGGTATCAAAACATCTTGGGAAGCAATGAACATGGATTACTGCAATGTGGAGCTACCCTTGAGGATGGGTAGTGGTGCAGAATGTGGTGGTTAGGTTGCTTGTGGGGACGAACTACCACCAGAATATAACACTTCACTTATGGGACTTGCACTGGCTGCCAATCTGCTACTGAGCTAAGTTCAAGATTTTGGTACTAACATATAAGGCCCTATACAGCTCAGGATCAGGTTACTTGAGATACTTCCTTATCCCTTATATACCCAGTAAGTCACTGTGCTCTGCAGGAGAGTTTCTCCTAAAGGTCCCAAAGAGATCAGAAACCCACTGCACAGAAATTGAGAGGAGGGCTTTTAGTGTGGTTGCTCCTGTTCTGCGGAACAGCATTTCTGTCAAGCTACGACAGGCACTTTCTGTCCGCACTTTGTGGAAACAATTAAATACATTTTTGTTCCAACAAGCTTTCCCAAGTGGATGAACAAGTCTCTGCCACAAGTATTTCCTTTTATTCTTTTTCAGTTCATTTGCTGTTATCTTCTGTGCTGTTTTTAAGTGTTTCTTTTAGCTGTTTTTGCGTACATTGCCTTGAGACATATATGTGGAAGGAAGTGTAGGGATGATTCTACAGTCATGTACAGTGAGATCAAGGGATTGGACCCTGGAACTTGCATTGACGTATGGATAGCTTTTATCCCAGTCTGCATCTGTGTCAGAATTGTTTAATATGTTTTTTAATAATGTTTTTAACCATTTTTAAGGTTGTATTTTTTTTTAAAAAAATGTTTTTTATGCTGTTTTGTTTTAATGTATTTTAAGATCTGTATTTATGATGTTTTAAAGTGTTTTAGTGCTTTGTTTGCCGCCCTGGGCTCCTGCTGGGAGGAAGGGTGGGATACAAATTAAATTAATTAAATAAATAAATAAATAAATAAATATATGCTTCCTCTTGTTTGTCAAAATTCTCTCTAAAGTTGCTGTCCCCTTTCCTTGAATTTCCAGATGACAAAGATGTCACCTAGATACAATGGCTTAGTAGTTCACCACCACCACCATCTATCAAATGTGTAAGAGCCAAGACATTGGGTTGCATTCAACTAAGGTCTATTTGGAGTAGACCCATTGAGATAAATAACCCTATGTCTTTCTATTAACTTCAGTTGGTCTACTTTGAGTAGGGTTAGCATTGAATATAACTCCTTATGAATATTAATCACATCCCCATGCTGTTGGTCTCTTTTTCTTTTTCAAGACAAGAGAGAGGCCAAGGACAAGAGAGTCAACCCTTTAGAGGACCTCTGGCACTGGTAGCTAGATTTGTAATCCAATCTCATCATAGTTCTCTCTTTTCCAATGGGCATCTTGCCTTTGCTTGTTTCTCCATAAGTGTAGATATTTTTCTCTGTTACCTGCTGGGGAAAGAAAAGACAAGAAATACCCAAGAACAACCAACCCAGATACAAAATCAAACTCTTGCCTCTTAGGTGGTTGTTCTGAATCATCAGCTTCTGCCTTTATTTCTGTGAGACTGACATCATTCCCACTTTGCCACAGGGCTTCAAAAAGATGTTGCAGCTGGCAGAATAGCCCTAACAACAATTGTTTCAATTGCAGGCAAGAAAATCAGACCAATCTGATGTTGATCCCATAAATGCTCATCGCTGCCATTCTGATGATAGCAGCAGTAGCCTTAGGAGTTAACCATTATGGTAAGGAAGCTGGAGAGAAGAGACCCAATCAAACAGGCTTTGATATGGTATAATTTCCTGTCTAGAGAGACAGAGAGTGCCCATCCCATCTGTCCCCTTCTTTCATCTGTTCAGAATGTACGGAATCTCCTTCTTCCCCCTTCTTCCTATAAAGGATCAATGCTCATGGTGTTAGCTATAAGAAGATATAGTATAGGGCACACAACATCCTTGCTATTCATCAAGATGTCATCGGCCTGATACATACACTACAGCTACTCTTCCTCTCTAGGGTACTCCCTATTTTCTGGTTCTTATTTTTTGGGAGAAACAAGAATACTATTTCTATTTTGTCTCTATTTTTGCCTTGTTAAAATATTGTTAGTCTGACTGGCGAGTGCTTCTCATTCTTTGAGCCTCCTTCGACTCTCTGAGTAAGTAACAGTTGCATTTAGTCTCTAGCACATATCCAACTGCAGGAATATGAATATTAAGAGTGCAAGCCATAAAGTCCCATTGAACACAGTGCAAATTACTTCTGTGTAATTTGTTTTCTCCTTAATTGATGAATAATGCTTATTTTTATAAAAGGGTGAGTGAGAGAAAGAGAGATGTTCTGCACAGCACTAGTTGTAGCATACTGTAGGACAATTATTTTTTCTAGTATTTATGCAACCAAAAGAAAAGAAAAATATCCTGCTTGGCTTTCAAAGCAGTAGAAGACAGGCTGTTTCAGAGTAAATTAATACAGCAGGCAGGCAGGCAGGAACACATCTTCAACAATGTGTTATACTGGAAGGAAGGGATAGGACTTGTGGCATGGTCTTTAGAATAGTAGAAGAGGCGTGTCAGGTCACTATTGTTGCCTGGGTTGGAGGGGTACTTCTGAATGGCACTAACAGCACCAAATCAAAGATCCACCAGGATGAGAGGGTATGGGTTCAGCAGGCCTGGGGCTTTGCCAGGCGATCCAGGGCTCAGCTGGGGCTTCACTGGTGTAAGTCCCTCACCCTGACTGAGCCGGAGATATGCTGGCAAAAACTCTCAACTCACCTCAGCCGGCGGAACTGAAGCTGGCAGAATTTATGCTGGCACAAGTCCCTCAAAACAGGTGTGGTGGAAGTGGAGTGGAGCAAGAAGAGATTTGCAGCTATCCCAAATCCCTTTTAGCTCAGTCACATGACCTACCAACCTGGTGGAACTTAGCCAGCAAAAAGAGTGGTGTGAGTCAAATTCCTCCCAACTCCTCCTGAACAGAATTTAGAATAGGGCTAACTTAAGCAGCTGTAATTTAAGTTACTATGGTTTGCTATAGTTAGGATTGGGCTGCTAGTGTGTGTGTATTTGTATGCCCATGCACATGCATGCATATCTTACAACAGAAGGAATAATTCTTAATGAACTAGTTCTTTACAGTTGTTCCAAACTTCCCAACTCAAAAGGCTGAGTTTCACATAATAAGAATAAGAATAAGAATGATAACAACAACAACAACAACAATATCCAGCTCTTCTTCCCAGGAGGAGCCCATGTGATGGGAGTGTGGCAAAATACAGTTTCTGGGAACAGGTATTCAGAGACATTGGACTAATTGCAGAACAATCATTCTCATTGAGGAGGCAGTGATGGCCACCAACTTGGATGGCTTTCAAAGAAGATTAGACAAATACAGGGAGCATAAGGCTACCAATGGCTACCAGCCATGATGGCTATGCTGTGCATTCATGGTAGGAGGCAGTATACTTCTGAATACCAGTTGCTGGAAACTGCAGGAGGGGTTTGCGCTCTTGCGCTCAGGTTCTTCTTGCAAGTTTCCCACAGGTACCTGGTTGGTCACTGTGAGAACAGGATGCTGGACTAGATGGGGCATTGGCCTGGTCCAGCAGATTCTTCACATGTTCTTAATCTTATCCTCCCCAGAATTGGTATTGCTGATCATTTTGGGGAACGAGATGATGATGCCATAAATAAAGAACTAGTAAGCCACTTCTTATTTGGAGCAAGGGCTATTATTGTCAGGCATTGGAAGAACATCAATGTTACTACGTTGAAATCTTGATATAAAAAGGTCTGGCAAGGAACACTTCTGGGAAAAGAACAAATTGAGAATACTAAAGAGCCAAGGAAAACAAGATACTTTGTCAGAACCTGGTGGTTCATGCCAATAGAAGAGATGCGGGAGGGCACATTCCCTGGCGTATGCGCATTTATGGACTTTGTAGGGAAATAGATATTGAGGTTTTTTGTAATTAAATACGAATGTAACAGACATATGATCGAGAAGTGCATTTGCATAGGTTTATTTTCTGATTATACACATAACATATGCATTTCAATTAAACTTTATAAAAGAAAAAAGGGGGGGAAGGCCTGTGCTTCAGCCTTAAAGAAAGCATTACACAAGGAGTGTCCACAAATGAGATGGACAAGGAGGAGAGAGAGATTGGCTGCAGTGAATGGCACAGCAGGACAGTGGTAGGTTACAGACTGTGGGCAGAAAACAACGGAGGGCAAACTGATTGTGCTGTAGCACAGGGCATTTCAACAGTTCTTTATGCAGGAGAACGTCATTGTGGATTGTGTCCTATGCAGATGCTTATCAAAATAAATGTGCTTTGCTTACTCATCTCAGCCTGTTGAAATGTGCTGTATAAAAAGAGTCACGCATCCTGCCAGTATGCCATGGTTACCACAGAATATGATTCAACAATGCTAAAAAAACCCATATACACAGAGACAAAAGACATTTCACATTACAAGGGAGTCCAAGTGAACCAATCGACAGCGCCCAAATAAATATTAAGCCAAATGCAAAGAGTCCGTGGCAGCTGTATCATCTTTCAAAAGTGATGTGTTCTTGTCAAGAGATGAAAATGTTCAGGTTTCAGCTGCTTAAAGGAGGCAATGTTTCATGAGAAGATCAATGTCCATCCCACACATCTCCAACACATAGGAAAGAAAGAGACATCAACCAACATGAACAAGGTAAACATATGTATTGACAAGGACATCTCTCATTTCCCATCCTCTCAATCACCTCCTCTTTGAGTCTGTTAGCAAACTACTGGGTTGCATCCAATGTTAGCCATTCTCAGAATAAAACCTTATGAAATTAATGGACATGCCTAACTTAGGTGCATTAATTTCAGTGGTCCACTCTAACTTAGACCATATTCACATCATACATTTATTGCCAGAGTGGTTTACATGCCAGTCCCTCTTCCCAGATAACTCTATGAGAAAAATAGAGGTTGCCTAACAACTCTAATCAGCCTTCATAAACTACACTTCCCAGAATTCTTTATGTTTAAAGTGGAATAGTAGTGGGAAAATGGTGACTGTGGTCTTAGTTGGGTTGTATCCAACTAAGCTCTGCTCAGTGCTGCTTCTTACAAGGATCCACAGGACTTTGGAATCTTCACTTAGAGTGGGAGATATGCAACAAAGATGGATCCAGGAGCACCCCGAGACTATGGACCTGCTCTTCCAGAGGGAGTACAACCCCATCCAAAGCAGGCAACTGACTGATTATCTGAACTCGGGAGCCACCAATCCACAGTGCCTCTGTCTTGCTAGGATTCAGACTCAATTTATTGGCCCTCGTCCAGCCCACCACTCCTATCTTCAACCACAAATCCACAGTGGACCACCTGGATGAAACTCCTAGACCACTGGTGGTATGTGGACCACAGTTTGGGAACCCCTGATACACACCTTACCTGACTGAGAGGAGTGCTTGAAGCTTTTCATTATGAGTATCTATGCAGCAAAATTCACATTCCAAATCTGTATTTCTCTGTATTCCTTCTCTCTATGTATAGCCTTTCATAATCCTCCACAATGAAATTTATCAGGTCAAATAGATATAAAATATCCTATTATGCTCCTAATAATAGTTTGAAGTTCCATGCAGAATTTTGAATCATGTTGCCTCCCCAAATCGTCAGACAGGAGACTCCTTTTCTACCACATCCCCTGTAGCAATTTTCACTGATATTAGGATATGATTTATTTAACTTGACAGGCATGAGATCTCATCCACAAAAATGATTTCAAAGTAGCTTTCCTTTAACTGAGCTGAGCATGTCAAAATTTGACCTTTCTGCCTTAGGATTTTCTGGAACTTTCTACATACCAAAATCTCTTGCGAGAAGAAGCTATCAATAGTACCTGTTTCCAGAACCATTTATCACCTGTCTTAACCCCATAGTAAACAAATATGTTTAAGTCTAGTTATTTTTTAGGACTGAGGAAAAATGTCTCTCTTTTTCAGGACCCAGCCTATTCCAGTGACTGTAGTTTGCTTAACCATTTTTAATATTGAATGTTAAATTGTTGTAACTGTCGGAAGGCAGAGCTGGGGTCCCAATCCCGGGGAGCTGGATCCCGGAGAGTTGGGAGAAGAGTATTCGGATGGATGGCAGAGGGAAGGGGGAGGAACTTCCCGCCTTTGGAGCGAAGACGAAACAAAGGAACTGCCAGTGATAAGGTCGCTTAGCAATGGGGAGCCTGAGTCCTCCCTGGACATTCTCACACCTCCCCCTCTTTCAGGCTCAGAGCAAGAGGGGAAAGAGGGAGGGCTGCTCACAGCCGAAAAGCGGGGAGGCAGTTTACCATCAGCCCCTCCCCTATCCCCCATCCTGGAATCGGAAACTTCAGAAGAGGAGGGGGTGATGCTTCCCCCCTCACCGCACACACGCAGACAGCTGAAAAGGCAGGAGAGAAGGGGGGGAAGGCGGGCAGTACCTGAGGGGCAGTTAAGGAGGAGCGAAAGATTGCGCGCCCGTTTGGCCCCTTCTTAAAGAACAGGCGGGAAGAAGTCCCTTGCTCTGTCAACTTTCTCCCAATGCCGCAGGACCTGTATCCCTGTATTGCTTCATGAGAAAACGCAGTCTTTGTTTGGACATTACCCTAATAAAACACGAATTAACTACAGCCGTTGGTCTGGTTCCTGAGTCACATCCTGGGCCTGACAGTAACACACTCTGGGACCTGCTGGTGAAGAGTGGGTAATAAATACATTTCATCATCATCATCATCATCGGTTATGAAAGTGGGAGGATGCAATTCCACACTGCTGCCTCTAGATTACCCCTGAATGATACTATGTAATGGCATTAGAAACAGGGAGGAATTCAATGTTTTCACAGAGCACCAGCCCCATTTGATGATCCCGCACTTGCTTGCAAATCACAGCACAGTTAAGAATTCAAAAATGTACTTGTCTGGATTTTCTGGTGCAGTTTAGGTCCTCAAAATTGCACCCAAAAATTATGTATTTTGTGTAAAAAAAAGAAATGCGTATGGAGGCACTGCACTGAAAATTACTGAAGAAAATGTTTCTTTTATGTGGAGTATGTTTACAAAATGTGCACAATTTGCCTGCAGATTTTTGTGCATTTTTTCATGAAGTCTGGAAAAAATGATGTGGGACAGATCCATGGCAGGAGCCACGTGTGGCCACTGGACCCACATCTGACTATTGGTGATACTTTAAATTGTTGGAATTTGAAGTTATTGACCATTTTCCTTGCTAGAAGCAAGGGTGATGCTTTGAGATAATTGAACTTTTAAAATTTTAAAAGGGGTAGGCCTAGAAGTAGGCATTGTGAGAGCAGGGGCACAGGATATAAATTCAGAAGAGCAAAATTACCACAGGCCTAACCACAAGTGCCAAAGACACTTGAAGAGAGACACTGCTTACAAGTGCCTGTACGCTAATGCTAGGAGCCTGCGAACCAAGATGGGAGAACTGGAGTGCTTGGTCTTAGAGGACAGCATTGATATAGTGAGCATAACGGAGACCTGGTGGAATGGAGAAAACCAGTGGGATACGGTTATCCCTGGATATAAACTATATCGGAAGGACAGGGAAGGACGTATTGGTGGCAGAGTCGCTCTATACGTGAAAGAAGGCATTGAATCCAGCAAGCTCGAAACCCCAAAAGAGGCAGACTCCTCCACAGAATCGTTGTGGGTGGTGATACCATGCCCCAGGAGGGACTTAATACTGGGAACGATCTATCATCCCCCTGATCAAAATGCTCAGGGAGACCTGGAGATGAGATATGAAATTGAGGAAGCATCCAAACTAGGAAATGTGGTAGTAATGGGTGACTTCAACTACCTGGACATAGACTGGCTGCATATGTGTTCCAGTCATGACAAAGCAGCAAAGTTTCTAGATATTCTAAATGACTATTCCCTAGACCAGTTGGTCATGGAACCAACCAGAGGGACGGCAACCCTGGACTTAATCCTCAGTGGGGACCGGGACCTGGTGCAAGATGTAAGTGTTGTTGAACCGATTGGGAGCAGTGACCACAGTGCTATTAAATTAAACATACATGTAACTGGCCAATTGCCAAGAAAATCCAACACGGTCACATTTGACTTCAAAAGAGGAAACTTCACAAAAATGAGGGGATTGGTAAAAAGAAAGCTGAAAAACAAAGTCCAGAGGGTCACATCACTCGAAAATGCTTGGAAGTTGTTTAAAAACACTATATTAGAAGCTCAACTGGAGTGCATACCGCAGACCAGAAAAGATACCGCCAGGGCCAAGAAGATGCCAGCATGGTTAACGAGCAAAGTCAAGGAAGCTCTTAGAGGCAAAAAGTCTTCCTTCAAAAAATGGAAGTCTTGTCCAAATGAAGAAAATAAAAAAGAACACAAACTCTGGCAAAAGAAATGCAAGAAGACAATAAGGGATGCTAAAAAAGAATTTGAGGAGCACATTGCTAAGAACATAAAAACCAACAACAAAAAATTCTATAAATACATTCAAAGCAGGAGACCATCTAGGGAGACAATTGGACCCTTGGATGATAAGGGAGTCAAAGGTGTACTAAAGAACGATAAGGAGATTGCAGACAAGCTAAATGAATTCTTTGCATCTGTCTTCACAGTGGAAGATATAGGGCAGATCCCTGAACCTGAACTAACATTTGCAGGAAGGGATTCTGAGGAACTGAGACAAATAGTGGTAACGAGAGAGGAAGTTCTAAGCTTAATGGACAATATAAAAACTGACAAATCACCGGGCCCGGATGGCATCCACCCGAGAGTTCTCAAAGAAATCAAATGTGAAATTGCTGATCTGCTAACTAAAATATGTAACTTGTCCCTTGGGTCCTCCTCCGTGCCTGAGGACTGGAAAGTGGCAAATGTAACGCCGATCTTCAAAAAGGGATCCAGAGGGGATCCTGGAAATTACAGGCCAGTTAGCTTAACTTCTGTCCCTGGAAAACTGGTAGAAAGTATTATTAAAGCTAGATTAACTAAGCACATAGAAGAACAAGTCTTGCTGAAGCAGAGCCAGCATGGCTTCTGCAAGGGAAAGTCCTGTCTCAGTAACCTATTAGAATTCTTTGAGAGTGTCAACAAGCATATAGATAGAGGTGATCCAGTGGACATAGTGTACTTAGACTTTCAAAAAGCGTTTGACAAGGTACCTCACCAAAGGCTTCTGAGGAAGCTTAGCAGTCATAGAATAAGAGGAGAGGTCCTCTTGTGGATAAGAAATTGGTTAAGAAGCAGAAAGCAGAGAGTAGGAATCAACGGACAGTTCTCCCAATGGAGGGCTGTAGAAAGTGGAGTCCCTCAAGGATCGGTATTGGGACCTGTACTTTTCAACTTGTTCATTAATGACCTAGAATTAGGAGTGAGCAGTGAAGTGGCCAAGTTTGCTGATGACACTAAATTGTTCAGGGTTGTTAAAACAAA
Organism: Rhineura floridana; assembly: GCF_030035675.1. NCBI lineage: Eukaryota > Metazoa > Chordata > Lepidosauria > Squamata > Rhineuridae > Rhineura > Rhineura floridana. The sequence goes on along the minus strand of NC_084495.1, from coordinate 27,881,513 downwards.
AAGGGATTGCGAAGAGCTCCAAAAAGACCTCTCCAAACTGAGTGAATGGGCCGAAAAATGGCAAATGCAATTCAATATAAACAAGTGTAAAATTATGCACATTGGAGCAAAAAATCTTAATTTCACATATATGCTCATGGGGTCTGAACTGGGGGTGACCGACCAGGAGAGAGACCTCGGGGTTGTAGTGGACAGCACGATGAAAATGTCGACCCAGTGTGCGGCAGCTGTGAAAAAGAAAAATTCCATGCTAGCAATAATTAGGAAAGGTATTGAAAATAAAACAGCCAATATCATAATGCCGTTGTATAAATCTATGGTGCGGCCGCATTTGGAATACTGTGTACAGTTCTGGTCGCCTCATCTCAAAAAGGATATTATAGAGTTGAAAAAGGTTCAGAAGAGGGCAACCAGAATGATCAAGGGGATGGAGTGACTCCCTTACGAGGAAAGGTTGCAGCATTTGGGGCTTTTTAGTTTAGAGAAAAGGCGGGTCAGAGGAGACATGATAGAAGTGTATAAAATTATGCATGGCATTGAGAAAGTGGATAGAGAAAAGTTCTTCTCCCTCTCTCATAATACTAGAACTCGTGGACATTCAAAGAAGCTGAATGTTGGAAGATTCAGGACAGACAAAAGGAAGTACTTCTTTACTCAGCGCATAGTTAAACTATGGAATTTGCTCCCACAAGATGCAGTAATGGCCACCAGCTTGGACGGCTTTAAAAGAAGATTAGACAAATTCATGGAGGACAGGGCTATCAATGGCTACTAGCCATGATGGCTGTACTCTGCCACCCTAGTCAGAGGCAGCATGCTTCTGAAAACCAGTTGCCGGAAGCCTCAGGAGGGGAGAGTGTTCTTGCACTCGGGTCCTGCTTACGGGCTTCCCCCAGGCACCTGGTTGGCCACTGTTAGAACAGGATGCTGGACTAGATGGGCCACTGGCCTGATACAGCAGGCTCTTCTTATGTTCTTATGTAACTCATACATAAGGAATTACTGTGCAAGAATACATGATACTGAGCAAGGCTGACCAAGCTAAAATGTGTCTGGCATTCCGGATGTTCCTAGACCTCCACTGAAGAATATTGAGAACATTTCATGTACTGTGCTGAGCTTTTCCTTTTTACTCATTGATTAATTAAGACATTCATATACCACTTAATTATTTCTTATTAATTATACGTTTCTAAGCGGTATACACAAAACAAAAAATGAAGCAGTAAACCCATAAACGTTTTATCATAAAACTGAACATACCTCAAAATGAAAGACATGTGCCTGAAATTCAGCAAGGAGGGTGCATATCTAATCTCAGTTATAAGGGACCACAACAATGAATGCATGTGAGCCATTGGGAACCACTAACAGAAACTCCCCCAAAGATCCCAATGAGCTGGTTGAGGGATCAGGTGGTCCTTGAGATATCCTAGACCCAAGTTGTTAAGGGCCTTATAAATCAGTACAAGAACTTTTAACCTGGCCCAGTAAGATATGGGTCAGTAACATACGGACAGCCAGTACAAGGTTTTAAGCACCAGAGTTATGTGCTGGTGGTAGTCTGTTCCCAAAAACAGTCTAGTTGCAACATTTCTGCGCTAGCTGGAGCTTCTGGACCAGAGGCAAGGGTAGTCCCACATATAGTGCATGTTTTCATACATGCTGTAGATACATTATTATTATATTCTTACAGTTTATGGATTTTGCTATCTAAATTTCTTGTATTATACAGGTTTTGTTTAAAATTTGTACTCTATTTTTTATTTTTCTATCCTTGTTTTTACTTTTTACTTTCATGATAAGATTCGTCTTTTTTTCTTACATATTGTTTCATATTAGTTCCTCACTTTCAAGGAACTATCCAAGGTGCTTTCAGCACCATAGACAGATCCTTGAAAGTTCAGACTAAAACTCAGAGCAGATTCACTGCACTGACATTGGAACCACCAGCCTCCACTGCCTGTAGTGAGAAAAGTAAAAACAAGCTTGGAGCTGGCCCAAGACTGCAAAATAAGCCTCAAAGCAGAGCAGGGATTTGAACTCAACTCTCACTGTGCTGGTCCTGGTCCAGATACTCTCCAGGGGTGGATAGAAGATAGAGCAAGATGTACTGGTAGATCTCTGGGTGATTTGCAGTAAGATTGGCATGAATTTCTGATGCCCGATTGTTTTCAAATAGTAACAATAAAAGGACTACTGGGGACTGAACCTGGGACCTTTTGCACGCAAAGAAGATGGTGCACCACAGTCCTTTCCTACACTTCCCTATGTGGCTATGAAGCATAACACATCAGAAAACAGGTGTCATCCCTCCCTCAGAGGACTCAACAGAGGATGAAGGGGAATGGGAGACTTCAGACCTAGGAAAAGGGACAAGCAGAGAGGCAGCTCAAGACCCTTTGCCCTCACACAAGGAGTAGGAGCCTGCTGGAGCCCTGATGTCAGATTCAGAGAGCGACTAGGAAGCTACTCTGACCCCAGCAGAGAGGAGATGCCAACGGCTGTTGGAACAACAGAGGCAGTCAACCTGTTTAGGAACCACAAGCTCTCAAAAGAGGAAAGGCTGATTGCAAACACCTGGCCTCAGATGCTGAGCTTAAAAGGCCTTGAGTGGCTTGGGTTCTTGCTGGAAACAATGTTGGACTTCCATCTCAGCTTGTGATCCCATGCCTTCAATCCTGCCCTGTCTGATTGGATCTCCGGAACCTGGATTTTGGACTCCCAAGGACTCATCTGTTCTAAACTCTCTCGGCTCTTCCCATCCGGTATTCATGCTTGCTGTAGTTGTTGGCCTCTCTGCCTCAACTCAGACCTGACAGATTTACATCCTGACTGCTGGCTGTTATCGGCTAATTACTTTACTGCAGCTATTTCAAGTCGGTCAGCAGAGACTGACACCACCGCAACCCCTTAATGTACAGAGATCCATATGTGCATTAGAATCTGTAGTATAGTGGCAAGTTCAGAAGTGCAGGGTCCCTTCATGATAGTCACAGCTGTGCCCCCTCCCATTGTTTTTAGTTTTTGCTGCTGGGTTAAGAATGAGATCCTTGTTAATGCCTTCTCCCACAACAACAGACATCTCTAGGAGCCCATAAGCATGAAAAGGAAGAGTGTTAGCTACTGAGAAGAGTCTTCTCAGTGATTGACTCACCTTTTTCATGCTGATTGGCTCATAGGATGCTGGAGACATAGGGAACTTGCTGGACCCTGCTTGTAAAAAAAGCAAGGGGTCTAAGTCTCCCCAAGACCCTGGATCACTACACCTCTGAAATCTTTGGACTGTGCCTTTCCATGATGGCTTTCTGTATGCTTGTCTAAATTCTCTGAGATGTGCCAGAATGGTGCCAGATCTTGCCAGAATGGTGTCACCTGTGCACAAGAGGACGTTATTGGCTTGCTTGAGGTTTGCAGAAGTACAAGAAGGGGTAAAATAGCTCAGTGGTAGAACATCTGCTTTGAATACAGAAGGCCCCAGGTTTAATCCCTGGCACCTCTAGGGAGAGCTGAGAGAGTGTCCTGCCTGAAACCCTGGTATTCACTGCCACTCTTCATAGACAATGCTGAGCTAGATGGGTGAATGATGACTCAATATAAGGCAGCTTTCTATGTTCCTAATTTTTTTTTAGAACAGGCCACTGAAGACTAAGCATGCTTAGTGGGCACATAATGCTGGCTGTTTGGAAAGAGGAATGGAAAGTGTTTGCATGTGTGTGTGGGGGGGTAACTGAGCAGCTGAAAAGCTAAACACAACTGTTCCACACTGCAGCATTGTGTTGCAGTTTGCATTTGTTCTGTGCCTTTCCAAAAGGATCTTTCATTTGGAAAATGTTTTAATTAAAAACGGTTTCCCATTCAACCTGCTGTCACCTCTAGACAGAACACTAGAATCAGCATCCTGTGCCATTGACATTATTTATTCATCCTAGACTTTCCATGATACTAATAATAATATCAACCCAAATTTAGATACAATCCAAACACAGGTGCTTAAACTTGCATGCTCACTTCAGAATTCTAGCAATCTAATTAGCAATCACTGTGGCATAAGGATTTATCTTGGCTCACCTGAAAAGTCACACAGTATAATGTGGCTTGGGAATGCATGGGAATTAAATGCCTCCAATAAACATTTCACTTCAATTTAGTAATTGTTTCATATTGGAGTACTTAGGAGGTTAAAATGTCTTCTGGAGAAAGGGAAAGGGGAACTATTAACATAAGTACCGATGTTGTCCTCAGTAGCTATAGAAAACAATTGTTTTCCATTTTCTTTATGGCAGCCTTTTACATTTTTAGAACATTGATCATGTCTCTTGCATAATGTTCTCAATTCAGAAAGCTAAATTCACCCAGTTCTACCAGTCTTCCTTTGCACACTAACCCCTTTTGTGAAGCTGTTTGCTTCATAATTCGTGACTGCAATATGCATTTTTGCAGGGGTTTCTTAAGTTTCGGTGACTTAAGTCCAGGTCATATGACCAATCTGGGTAAATGTGCTTCTGTGCAAGGACGGAGAACACAGCAGAAAGCCCTGCCCCCAACTCTAGGCATGTTCAGGTGAACATTGGCCATATTATTATTATTATTATTATTATTATTATTATTATTATTATTATTATTATTATTATTATTATTAGAATTTATTGCCCGCTCTTCACCCAAAGGTACCAGGACGAGTTACAACAGTTTTACAACACATAATTAAAATTAGTTAAAAGCAACCTAAACATGCATTTAGGCTTGCTAGTGCAATCAGGAACTCTGTATATAGGCCACTTTATACTTGCTAAGGGGCTGTTTGTGTGACCAAGGCCATAATAATGGAATAAATGTATGGTGCAACTGTGGACCAATTCAAACTGCATAGATCAATATTGCAGGACCACATTCACACCAGACATTTATTCCACTATCATTCCTCTTTAAACAGTCATGGCTTCCCCCAAAGAATCTAGGGAAGTGTAATTTGTGAAGGGTTCTGAGAGTTGTTGGGAGACTCCTATTCTCACAAGAACATAAGAACATAAGAAGAGCCTGCTGGATCAGGCCAGTGGCCCATCTAGTCCAGCATCCTGTTCTCACAGTGGCCAACCAGGTGCCTGGGGGAAGCCCGCAAGCAGGACCCAAGTGCTACAATGCCCTGTGTGGTTTAACAGTTAGCACCTCTTTGCAAAGAACTCCGACAACTGTAGCTCTATGAGGAGCATGGAAATGGAAATGGACTGCCTTCAAGTTGATCCTGACTTATGGCTACCCTATGAAAAGGGCTTTCATGGTAAGCAGTATTCAGAGGTGGTTTACCATTGCCTTCCTCTGAGGCTGAGAGGCAGTGACTGGCCCAAGGTCACCCAGTGAGCTTCATGGCTGTGTGGGGATTTGAACCCAGGTCTCCCAGGTCATAGTCCAACACTCTAACCATTACACCACTACATCACACTGGGCATAGAGGTCTCCTAACAACTCTCAACACCCTTCACAAACTACACTTCTCAGGATTCTTTGGGGAAAACTGGAATAATAGTGGAATAAATGTATGATGTGAACATGTTGCAATTCAAACTGCATAGGTCAAGTGAGCAGGACTTGCTGTTGTCATTTCATTTCTTCTTCTCCAGGCATTTTGTACTCAGATTTTTCATGTGTGAGCAGAAATCCACTGAACTTATAAGAATGTTGCACACCTGCTGGATCAGATCAAAGGCTTACCTTAAGGGAGTGGAACCTCAGGCCCAGAAGCCAAATGTGCCCCTCAATGCCTCTCTATTTGGCCCTAGAGACTCTTCCCCAGCCCACGTCCTCTTCCAAAGGCCACACCTTCTCTCCCTAGCCCACACCCCTCACTTGCCCTGCTTTGTGCTCTTCTTACCTGGCTCGGATACTTCTGTGGATTCTCACTTGCCTGGAGGGAGGGTGAAGAGATGTGGGTTGTTGGGGGCTAGGAGAAATCTCTGACTTTTGCATGATTTGGATGGACCCAACAATAGAAAGATAAGAGTCACATGCATTTCTCCAACCACTTTAGTCTCTGGCCCTGCCCACCAAAGGCAGGAGGTTGCCCATGAGTGAATGTGGCCCACAGTCTAAAAAAGACTGACTCTGGCCTATCTAGTCCAGCATCCTGCTATCCACATATTCCCAGCCACATGTCCTGGGAAGAACACAAGGTGGACATGAGGGCAATAGCACTTTCCTGCTGGGGTTCTCCAGAAACTTGCATTCAGAGGTATGCTGTGTCTGATCCTAGAGGTAGCGTATAGCCATCCTGACTAGTAACCACTGGCATCCTTATTATTTAGAAATCTGTTTAAGTCAGGTTTATCCAAAATGCTATAGTAATAAATAGCATGATATTCCATGCCAATCCTACTCAGAGTAGACCCACTGAAGTTAGTAGACATGACTAACTTTGGTTTATTCTTTTCAATCTGTCTACTCTGAGTGGGACTTAGCTGAATGCAACCCATAAATGCCAACCTTTTAAAAAACTAAATAACCGTGGCAGAGGTGGCACGGTGAGAGAGCACACAGCTAATTCATAACTCTTTTTTAAATTGCACCCATCCCTTGCTTTTACTACATTTATATCCTGTCTTTCATCACAGAAACTCAAGGTGATGTGCGCTGCTCTTCCCCAACTCATTTTATTGTCACAACAACCCTGTGAAGTAAGTTAGGCTAAGAGAGCATGATTGGCCCCAGGTCACCAGCGAGTTTCATGGCTGAGCAGGGATTTAAACATGGATCTCACCAGGCCCAACAATATAACCAGTACACATACACACACATACACACACACACTAACAGAGTTTAATGATGGTTCAATCATTTGCATATGTTCAGTACATAAGTAACAAATAACATAGCAGGTTACCCTCTGTGGCTAAAACTCTACAACTCAATTTACTGAGTCAACAGCATTGGGAGGGGGGAATTGCCAAGATAGTTCAAAATAAGCATCATTTAAGGAACTTTCTCTCTTGGCACAAATATATTGATAACTCTTTCATAGAGGTGGTTCTGTTTCTCTGCTCAAGTAATTATTAAACTCCAATATATAGGCCTAATTATGCAGTCTTGGAACAGTGACCATGTTAAAATCCACAGAAGTAGCAGAAGAATTTCCCCCAATTAAAACTCTGTATCCATCTTATGGCTCTATTTTTCTCCATTTCCATAAAATGGAAACTGAACAGTTCTTCAATTAAGCTACGTTCGACTGTCATGATTCTGGCAGAATAACATGACTGTGAATGTCAAATGCCACGGACAAGTCAATGTCTATTGTCCCCTAGAGCCATTTCCTTCTTGTACAGCTGGAGCTGTGTGGTTAAATTCTAGCAGCTCTGAGGCTATAGAAATGCAACGCACTGGAAGCAGCTTTAATTTCTAAAATGTAAATGTATTGCCTTCAAGTCGATTCCGACTTATGGTGACCCTATGAGTAGGGTTTTCATGAGGTTGAGAGGCAGTGACTAGGGGGAAAGAAAAGGGAGAGGGAGACTGAGAAAGAGCTGGTTTCTATTTATAAAATTCAGATTCCAAGCGCCATGCTGGCAGACAGAGTTCGTGGCCTAAGATATGAATTGTGGCCAATCAGTGCAATATATCACTAGACCTTAGAACCCCAAATTCTGTGTTTGTGTATGTATGTCCGTTAACTATGTAGAAGCAGACCCAATTTTGTTGTACTGGATGTGTAGAAAAGCCTTGTGGTTTGGGAGGCATCCAGGGCCCAAGTGAACACGGTGTGCAAGCACTTCACTTGCAGGAGCAGGTGATGCAATTTCATGGTGCTAACAGCTGCATCATTTAAGTGTATAGGTAGGATAAGGTGATTTGTAAACACCTTGAAAATGGAAATGGACTGCCTTCAAGTCGATCCTGACTTATGGCTACCCTATGAATAGAGTGTTCATGGTAAGTGGTATTCAGAGGGGATTTACCATTGCCTCCCTCTGAGGCTAGTCCTCCCCAGCTGGCTAGGGCCTGCTCAGCTTGCCACAGCTGCACAAGCCAGCCCCTTCCTTGTCTGCAACTGTCAGCTGGGGGGCAACTGGGCTCCTTGGGACTATGCCGCTTGCCCACGGCTGCACAGGTGGCAGGGCACGTAACCCCTAAGCCACTCACTTTGGAGTGATCTTTAGCTAACCCTTTATACCCAGGAGACACGAGCGAGGATTTGGACTCACAGACTCTGGCCTCCCAGCCAGGCTCTCCTACCCATTGTGTAAACACCTTATAAGTGCTATAAAGAGGAGAGTGTTCTTGCACTCAGGTCCTGCTTGTGGGCTTCCCATGGGCATCTGGTTGACTACTGTGAGAAAAGGATGCTGGATTAGATGGGCCAATGGCCTGATCTAGCAGTCTCTTCTTATGATCTTAAACATCCTGCATCATGTTTAATTTTACTTATTTATTTGGATAATTTATATACCATCCTTTGCATAAGCCATGGGGTAGTTTACAGCTGGCGAATAGATCAAAATCCATACAATAACACAATCATTTAAAAGTATAACAAATCATTAAAGAACCATTACTAATAGCAGCAACAACAATCAACTCTCACCTCCTTCAGATGCCCACTGAAAAAGATGCTCCTTAATTAATACCTTAAAACTATAGAGAGATTGGGCTAGACACACCTCAGTAGGAAAGGAGTTCCACATACAAGAGCTGCCACTGAAAAGGCCTTTTCCCAAGCCCTTCCCCATAAACCTCATACTGAGAAGGAACCACTAGGAGGGCCACATCTGCTGAAGAATATGGTTATGGAAGAAGGCATTCTTGCAGATAGTTGGGTGTTAAGCCATGAAAGGGCTTTAAACATCAAATCAATAATCTGCCCTGCACCAAGTCACACTATTTGTCCAGAGCATTGCCTACTCTGACAGTGGTCCTTCAGGATCCCAGGTAATGGTTTTTCCCATCATCTTAGTGTGGTGTAGTGGTTAAGGTGTTGAACTACGACCTGGGAGACCAGGGTTCAAATCCCCACATAGCCATGAATCTCACTGGGTGACCTTGGGCCAGTCACTGCCTCTCAGCCTCATGAAAGCCCTATTCATAGGTTCGCCATAAGTCGGAACCGACTTGAAGGCAGTACATTTACATTTTCTACATAATGCCAAGGATTGAACCATAGAACGTCCACATGAAAAGTACGTGCTCTACCATTATGCTACAGTCTCAGTCATTAAGATATACAAAGAGCTGCCCTATGCTGAATCATTGGTCCAACTTACCCATCATAATTATTTAAGTTGATGATGCTTCTCTAGCATCTTTCCCAGTCCAAGTACCTGAGACCATTTAGATCATGGTTTGGGAACCTGTAGTCCTCTAGATGTCGCTGTACCACAACCAGCACTTGGAAAGTTGGGGGAAACTGGAATAATAGTGGAATAAATGTATGATGTGAATATGGTGCAATTCAAACTGCATAAGTCAAGTGAGCAGGACAGTTCCCCATGGTTTGGATTGTGCTGCCCGGCAAAATTGCATAGAATAATCTGTCTATTAGGGTAAATTCAAACTAAAATGCAGACTAAAAGAACCCACAAACTCCTGCAGAAATTGTGGAGAATGGAGTTTAAGATTGGAACAATGAGAAACTGAGAGATCCAACATTAACAATTCCATCCATTCTTACCTGCAAGTGTCTTCTAAAATCATAACCTCACACCCCTTTGAGAACATGGCCAGCCAGTACACGAAATACACGAAAGAGCCTAGTTGATTTCTTTTAAGGGCAGAGATTTGATTTAGGGCAGCCTAATTAAACCAAACCTGGCACATATTTATTTCATCTCTTGGATGGCTTTGCCAATAAGAACTACGTTTTTATGAACAGGGTCACAGCTGGTTCCCTATGTCTGCAGCATCCTACAAGCCAAACAGCATAAATGGGGAGTGCGTTAGCCGCTGAGAAGAATTGTCTAACACGCTTCCTCATCCTTTCCTGCTGATTGGAGCCAATCAGAATGAAAGGAGGTGAGTCAGCCACTGAGAAGGCTCTTCTCAGTAGCTAACACACTCCTCTTTCATGCTGATTGGCTCCTAGGGACATATGTTGTTGTGGAAGAAGGTGCACGTGGGAAGGTCTGAGGAGTGTGGAGATGGTGATGGAGAGCAAGCAAGAGAGTGAGGTGGTGTGGCGTAACTATCATGCAGGGACCTTGCACTTCTGAATTGTCACTGAGACCAAGAGAAAGTAATCCAAGCCTTCAGTGCCACCCTGGGTTCTTTGTCATTTAAATAGCCATAGCTGAGCCAATTAAGCCTTTCTGATCACAATGGCACAGACAGGGATATTTTTACAAGAGCCCTAAACGTGTTAATTTGATTAGAAAGCCAGTGTTGCTATTTTCCTTGTTGCTTCTCCACTCCCCTTCCCAGAGGGAACAAACAACAAACAAAGAAGGTTAGCATTATGTGCATTCTGCAGTATAGGTGTCTCAGTAAACAAAGGATCAAGGTGTTTGTGCACAAATGCCGTATGCTACATTGCAGCCTCGTCTCTTGATGGAATGACGGGGAGAAAGCCATCAATGAAATGTGCAACATCAAACCAGCCTGCCTGTGTAGTACCTCTGCATAAGGAGATTTTTCCACTGGGTTTTTAAAAAAATGCTATTTGCATATTTATTGCCTCCATATTTGTGTCTCTCCTCTTTATTGACCACCCTGCCTATTTTATTTCCACCTTATCGTAATGCTCCTTAACCACAGTTGCTTCATGCTCAGATGAAGGGGCTGGAACAAATTTCACACGGTTGTTGCTAGTCAACATTTGTGTCTATGCTTTTGGAGCCAGCCATACAGAGACTTACTTCCAGCAGGGTTGACTGATTCAATTCCCAGGTTATCCCCCCCCCCATCTCAGTTTACCTTCCTGAAGACGCAGCTCAAGAATGACAAAGGGTCAAAGGAGGAACGCAATGGGGGTGAGCAGGGAATGACATTGGGATGGGGGAGAAATTTGATTCAGTTTGCATTTAGGAACATAGGAAGCTGGCCCATCATTGGCCCATCTAGCTGATTGGCCACAGATCTCCAGGGTTTCGGACAGGGAGTCTCTCCCATCCCTACCTGGAGACGCAGGGGACTGAACCTCTAGGGCTTCTGCATGCAAGGCAGATGCCTTACCACTGAACTACAGTCCTTCCCCAAATTTATAGGCAAACCTATCTAATTAACACCTCCCAAACCAATGGCAAACTGAAACACCACCATCCTTTGAAATGCACGCTTCTCCAAATTTTGCAGTGTCGTTCTCCAGCCAAGGAATGTGTACAAAAAATGTATAGAAGGCTACTAACCATGAGGGATGTATGTAGCCTCCAAGGTGGGAGGCCCCCTGCCACTGATTACCAGGTATTGGGGAGCAACTGCAGGAAAGGGGTGCTGCCTCCACATCCTGCTTCGGTTCTTATTGGAGGCATCTGGTTGATCGCTGCAGGGTACAGGTTGTTGGACTAGTTGGACCTTTGGCCTGATCCAGCAGATCTTCTTAAGTCCGTATCAGTCTTGCTACGTTGTACACAGGAAATGTATCATCAGGTACTTCATGGGAGGATGTGAAATATCCACAGCATTTAATTTTGTGGAAGGGATATCTTAAGCTCCTTTCTAGCACAAAGAATCATAGTGTTCAAATCATGCTTCTGAAAATCGCTAAGCTGTTGCTGAATTCCCTGCCCGTGAGGCTTTCCGACAGCATTCTCCCCACTTGTGATTCCCAGAAACTGGCATTCAGAGGCATACGGCTTCCAACAGCGGAGGGAGAACACAGGAATCATGACTAGCAGCCGTTGATAGCCTTATCCTCCATGAATTGGTCTAAGCCCCTTTGAAAAACGTACAAGTTGGAGGCCATCATGACATCTTGTGGGAGCAAATGCCATAGTTTAACTATGTGCTGTAAGTAGGTGAGAATTTCAATTCAGTTCACATTTCAAGCTGAATTGGTTGTCAAATTTGCACTTTCTGAAACAATATGAGAACTGAAACACAGCCATCCTTTGAAATTCACATGTATTTGAATTTCGCGATGCCCTTTGCCAACCAGTGTTATATGATGAGAAATAGCTTGCAAAAATGAATACCTTGGTCAAAACTGCATCCAAAAATGACTTTATTAGGAGAAATTGGCACTAAAATGCTGGAGAATTTTCACGAGCATTTTTTTTTAAATCACAAATTGCTGCAGAAATGTGGAGAACTGAATTGAAGATTGGAAAAATGAGAAACTAAGAGATCCAAAACTGACAGATCTTTCCATCCTTAGCTGTGTGAGAACTACTTTCTTTTGTCTGTCCTTAATCTTCCCACTTTCAGTTTCATTGGATATGTCCAAGTTCTTGTTTTACGAGCAGGGATGGGGTTCGCTACCTGATTCTGTTCTGTTTTTCCATTCATCAAATGGGCTGCCAGTTCCTATTCACTGTAAATTGTGTTCCACTGGTTATCGCGATTCCCAGTTCTCCCTTTCTTTTGCATTATTTTCTCCATTATTCCTTATGCTGCTTTATATTCATATAATGTGTACAGCAGCAGCGGATTACAAAATGATTCTGTAAATAATTCTGTAATTCTTGCCGTGGATTTTTTTAAAAAAACTATGATGTTGCTAACAGCCACCAACACGCACGAAGAGTGGGATCCTGTTCAATGATGAGAAGGATTATCCCAGAATTCAATACCAAATTTGATTTTGCAAATATTTTACGCCATCCCTCATTATGAGAGAAGAAAACCTTCTCTCTATCCATTTTCTCAGTGCCACACATAATTTTATACAGCTGTATCATGCCTTGATTACTCACCTTTTTTTTTCTAAACTAAAAAGGCCCCAATGTTGTAACCTTGTTTCATAGGGAAACTGTGCCAACCCTTTTATCATTTTGGTTGCCATTTTCTGAATCTTTTCCAGTTCTACAGTATCCTCTTTGAGGTGAGGCAGCCAGAACTATACACAGTACTTCAAGTGCAGTTGCACCGTAGATTTTTAAACAAGGCATTATGATATTGGCATTTTTATTTTCAATCCCTTTCCAAATGACTGGTAGCATGGAATTAAAAGGGCAGGAAAACATAGGAACATAGAAAGCTGCCTTTGTTCATCTGGCTAGTACTGATCATCATTATCACTTACCTTTCCACACAAAAATTGTGCTTGAAGCGACTTACACCAAAGTGAACAGCAATTACAAGAACAATTTCATAATAACAAAAATAATAAACCAGTAACATAACAACAAATCTCACAGCAAACACAAAATCTTTTTCAAAACTATAAATTTAACAACGTTGCATCTGTTAGCAGGCAGCAGTACACTTCTTGGCAATATAGCAAAAATAAAAGGGAATTAGACATTTTCCTAGAAACACCTTGCCCATGATGCTACTCGCAGTCCTGCTCCTGCAGGAGCTTCTTATAAGGCTTCCAAGGCTTATCAGGCTTGATGACACTGACTGGCAGCAGCTTCCCAGGGGTTCAGGCAGGAATCTCTCCCAGCCCTACCTGGAGATGTCATGCACGGATTGAACCTGGGACCTTCTGCATGCAAGGCAAATGCTCTACCACTGAGCTATAGCCAGGGCTGGCACCAGACAGTGGCCAGGTTGAGCCCTGGCTGAGGGATCCTGCAGCCCAGAGGGGCCCCTGAAGGGGCCCTTCCTTAGGGTAGGAGGATAGTGCTCCTCTTTCACAATCCACAGCAGCATTGGCTCCCGACACTGCCATAGATTGTGGAGAGGATGCTCCTAGGCACTTTCCCCAATACAGTCAGTGAACATCATTCACAAGGATGGGAGAGGTAGATGAGATGTGTGGACGGGCTTATTAGCCCCATGCCACCTGTATGAAGGGTTTGAGCTATGGCACCATTGGCCTGGAGCATGCTGGTGCCCAAGGGCTCAGTTATGCCTGGCCTTGGCTACAGCCCTTTCCTTAAGACATAGGAACATAGGAAAGTGCCTGATATCATTGGCCCATCGAGCTCAGTATTGTCTACACTAACTGGCAGCAGCTTTCCAGGGTTTCAGGCAGGGAACACTCCCAGCCCTACCTGGACATGCTGGGGGTTGAACTTGGGACCTCTGGCATGCAAGGCATATGCTCTGCCACTGAGCTACTCCCTTCCCACAACCAGCTTTGCCCAGATTGCCTTACAGAGCCATCCCTGCTCGCCATCTCATTCCTGGTTTGATGTACACAAATCCCAGGGCAGCAGGCTGCACGTACACATTTCTAAAAACCCTTCCATTTAAAAATTGTGTTCCACATATGAGAAATGGCATGCTATTTATGCTTGGGATTTTTTCATTTAGAAAAATCTAGGCTGGCTCCCCCACTTCCCACTTGAGAATGAATAGGCTGTTACAGAAGTGGGGGGGGGGACGTGACTATCTTCCTATAAGTTATATTTTTGTGCTATAAACTTAAACAGTTATAAACAGCTTTACAGCTGCTTCCTAGGATATGCAGATAAAAGCAGCAGTAAAATACAAAATCCTTTTAAGCAGATCAGCGCTGGAGAACATGTGGCATATTCGCAAAAGAAAGGAACTAGGGGCTTGTAAAATTTCACGCTCGGCACTTCCATGTTATCTTAGGGAATCCATTCTGAATGTGTTATGCAGCAGAGAGAGAACAGGCACATTTCGTATTTTTCAAGGCAGCCTTGCATTTGGGGAACTGTCCTTGTATTGTAATCTAAGCAATGAAAAAGCAGCAGGCAAGGTCTTTCAAATACTGCATCTGCTCTGTGCCACATTCATTTCATTATTGATTTGTTTTGGGTTGTTGCCAATTAAGTTATACTCACAGTAAATGGAAATGGACTGCCTTCAAGTCGATTCCAACTTATGGCGACCCCATGAATTGGGTTTTCATGGTGGTATTCAGAGGTGGTTTACCATTGCCTTCCTCTGAGGCTGGGAGGTAGTGACTGGCCCAAGGTCACCCAGTGAAAAAGCTGTGTGGCTATGTGGGGATTTGAACCCTGGTCTCCCAGGCCGTAGTCCAACACTCTAACTACTAAGCCACACTGGCTCTCATACTCACAGTAGACCCAGTGAAATGAATAGGCAAAGCTGGCTGCAATCTAAACTCCTCTTATGTCAATAGATGCAACTATGAAACAGTTTAAGACAACAGCACATATATAAAATTCATTCACATCTAAGACAGATGCCAACTGGGATAAAGACCTTAGAAGGCTTGGTGAAAGAGGAATGTCTTTAGTAGGCCCCAAAAAAGACAACAGAGAAGATGCCTGACAGGCAGTGGGAGGGAATTCCAAAGAGTAGGTGCCACTACACTAAAGGCCTGATTCTGACATCATGCAGAATGTACCTCCAGGTAGAATGGTATCTGCAGGATGTCCTCTCCTGCAGAATGCAGTGATTGGTTGTGTATGTAGGGGATGGGATGACCTTTTGATCTTGGAGAAGAATATTTTTTTAAAAGGTTATAAAAGACTTTTTGGTATTATGGGTGGTCTTATCTAGAGTAGACTGATAGAAGCCAATGGACATAACTAACCTAGGTTCATTTATTTCAATGGGTCCACTCTAGGGATAGGTGACAATTTCAATTCAGTTTGCATTTCAAGCAGAATTTATCAAATTCGCACTTTCCAAAACAATATGAGAACCAAAACACAGCCATCGTTCGAAATTTGCACTTATCTGAATTTTGGGGTGCAGTTGACCAACTAAACAATATTTACAAAAATGTATATATTAGGGGGAAGTGTGCATACAAATAAATACATGAGTGAAAATAACATGCAAAAAGGCATGAAATCAGAAACAGCTTGCAAAAATGTGTACCTTTGTCAAAACCTCCTACAAAAATGTGTTTATTTGGAGAAATCTTCACTAAAATGGTGGAGAATTTTCATGAGGACTTTATTTTTCATGAGGATTTTATTTTTATTATTGCTGCAGAAGTGTAGAGGGCTGAATTTAACATTAGAAAAGGTTGAAACTGAGAGAACTGAAACTGACAGATCTTTCCATCCCTAGTCCACTCTCAGTAGGATTTAGCTGAATATCACCCTAAGCATTCTTACTGATCTAGAGCATATGGATGTCGTCCAAAGACCACATTCACCCCATATCTTTATTCCACTATTATTCCACTTCACACAGTCATGGCTTCCCCCAAAGAATCCTGGGAAGGGTATTTTGTGAAGGGTCCTGAGAGCTGTTAGGAGAGCTTTATTCCCTTCACAGTGCACCAATTCACCAGAGTGGTTTAATAATCCATCTTTCTTCCTAACAAACTCTGAGAATTGTAGCTCTGTGAGGGGAAGAGGGGTGTCCTAACACCCAGCACCCTTCACAAATGACACTTCCCAGGATTCTTTGGGAGAGCCATGACTGTTGAAAGGGCAATAAATGCATGGTATGAATGTGGCCAAAGTTACAGATGCACAACTGGAGAGGCTTGCGATCTAAGAGGCAGGGAGACACCGGCAAGGACATGGAAGGAAGAATGTGGGCAGATGAAATTCTGAACATTCTCATCATCATCATCATGGGAACACAAAGCAGCAAAAGCATTTACATTTCAAACCACGCCATTTGTAGACCTGAGTGTCTTCGATCAGATACTGGATTTAGCACTTTGATACCTCCCTGGGGAAAGGATCAGACACTTACCTTGATTCTCTCACCTCCCGCTCCATTTTACACTGGAACATAGAAAAAGAACTTTAAAAAAAAATCAATTACCAAAGTAGTTCAGGAGGGATAGATGGGAGTCCATTCTTCCCTTTCGTCTCTTTCAAAATGACTTACAAAAGTGCTTTTATAGCACCACTAAAAACCTGCCACCACAACCGGTTCACAAAACTTTGAAAACTGCATCAGGAGGCTTTGAATGATTCTTTCAAGAAGATGGCTGGGTCTGGGTTTATGGAGAAATTCTTCCTTGGCTGGCTTTGATGGTCCATGTCCTCAGTTTTGGAGGGAGGAGGAGGGGAAAAAAGGTGCATTTCTTCTTCAATGAGAACGGTATACAACAGCATGAAAAATTTAATTAGGTTCACATTATGCTGCCTTATGCTCACATAAAGTGGATATCAGAAGCCCTGAGCAAGGAAGATGATTTAGTTTGAAAAGGAGGAGGGGGGCTGAGGAAGGACATGAGAGATAAAATTATGCATGGTGTGGTATAAAAGGGAGGCATAGCAGGTGAACTTTCTCCCTCTCTCATAATAACAGATTTTAGAACACGAGAACCTTGCTGGATCAGAAGAAAGGGCCATCCAGTTTGAGGAAGGGTCAGAACTCAGTGGTAGAACATCTGGCATGTAGAAGGTCCCAGTTTCAATCCCTGGCATCTGCAGGTAGTGTTTGGAAAGAACCCTGTCTGGAATCCTGGAGAGCCGCTGCCGGTCATAGTAGACAGTACTGAGCTAGATGGACCAATGGTTTGACGCAATATAAAGCAGCTTTCTGTGTTGTCACCAGGGGTGTAGTTGTCCAGGGTCTTGGGGGGGGCTTACACCCTTTACTTTTTTGGGATCAGGATCCCTACATCTCCGGCATCCTATGAGCTAATCAGTATGAAAGGGGAATGTGTTAGTCACTGAGAAAAGTCTTCTTACATGCTTTGTCCCTTCCTGCTGATTGGAGACAAGTAGAGTGAAAGGAGGTGAGTTTAGCCGTTGAGAAGACTCTTCCAGCAGCGAACACTCTCCTCTTTTATGCTTATTGGCTCTTAGGGATTTCTGTTGTTGTGGGAGAAGTCATTAACAAGGATCTCATTCTCAACCCTGCAACACGAAATGGTGGTGGTGGTAGCGGCAGCAGGGAAGGGGGGAAGGGGGTGTGGCTATGGCTAATATGAAGGGACCCTACACTTTGCAATTTGCCACTATGCTACTGGTTCTCACAATGGCCAAACAGATGCCTATGGGAAACCCAGAAGCGGTGCACTCTCTGCTTGTGATTCTCAGCAACTGATATCCAGAGACATGCTGAACATAGCCATTGTGGCTAGCAGCTATTGACACTGGGTTATCCAATGCAATGCATTGGGAGAAAGTTCAATACAGACCCAAGAAAGTACACTTTCCCACCATGTATAATGAACCCTACGGAACTTACTGCTACAAGATGTGGTGTTGGCCACTAGCTGTGTCTAAAAAAAGAAAGGTTACACAAATTCAAAGGGAGGAAGTCTATGAATGGCTATTATCCATGGCAAATGAGGGCCAAACTGTTATGTCTGGAGATTGGTGCCTGGCTTTTCCCCCCTAAATGTAGCCATGAAGAGGATGCTAGTTTGATTTGAAATTGTGCGGTATTTAACTAGGACAGCCATACTTGACAGAGAACGTTTCCTCTTACTGTTCGGAAGTTTCTCCTATTGTTCAGTGGAGGCTGGTCTACGAGGGCAAATGGGACAATGCCCCATCAAACCTGGTCTGCCCTGGCAAAATTTGATTCAGTTTGCATTCATAGGTGAACCTATCTAATTTGCACTTTCTGAAACAATACACGGACCCGAATCCAGCCATCCTTCGAAATTTGCACTTCTCTAAATTCTGCAAGGCTGGTCTCCCACCTAGTAATGTTTACAAAAATGCATATATTAATGAAAAATAACATACAAAAATGCATTACATTAGAGGAAATTGCTTTGCAAAAATCTGTACATTAGGCAAAATTAGCACTAAAGTGCTGATAAATTTTCATAAGGACTTTAACAAAACCCACAAACTGATGCGGAAATGTGGAGAACTGAACTTGTGATCGGAAAAACAAGACACTGAGTATAATCAAAACTGCCCATCCCATGTAGAGATTCCATTTCTTGAATGCAGCCTTTTGTCAAAACTCCCTGCCAATAACCAAAGCTTAGTGATGGGACAGGAAGGCTCTGTCCCTGCCTGCCTGCCTGCTGCTATCCAGGGAGCATTTGCAGGGAGCATTTTTACACAAGAATTTGTTTTTCTTAATGATCTCTTCTTCCAGTTTGAAATGATGCCACCCACTTTGCCCCCTGTCCCAACTCTGCTGCCTCATTCTTTTGCTTGTGGAAGCCAGGCCTTAGCAATAGATTCTCTGATGTGTTGTTAAATTAACTCATCCCACAGTATTTCCCGCTGTCAGAGATGCAGATGTGCTTTATTTCATTAGGTGTAGCTGTAGGCATGCTGCCATCCTGCCCTGCTGCTGACTTTATCCCATGACTGCTAAAGGCCAAATAATCATAATCATTTCAAGTTGATAGCACAGTGCATTTCCCTGGGGAGTGCTATTCAAATTCAATCAGTCATACTAACAACGGTTTCGTAATTACAGAAAGGGAGTCTAGTACACTGTGTTTTTTTTTAAAAAAAACCCACACATATGTGCAAATCATGTTTGCCTCCTATCAAATGGAATTACTTAAGATATTTTTTTTGCTTCTTTTTTAACAGAGGGTGCAATCTGCCAAACAGGGCTCAATGAAGCCTGTGTCAGGCACAATGGAAGATGCACAGGAGCTAAGCCTGGTTGATTGCACCCATTATGCCTTCTGTGCAAACCATGTTAGTCCATTGACTTGGAAAGATTATAATAATTACTATGTTAATTAAACAGAGCTAAGGTTTTAATATTATACAAACTTGGGGATCCATAGTAACCACTTTGTACACAAAACTGTACAAAGTTCCACTTCCACCCCACCCTGCAAGAGAGGAACACACTTTGTACACTTCCACCCCATCCTGCAAGAGAGGAACATGCTCACCGTCGCGCTGGCGTGTGGGGGAGAGAAAGAGCACTCCTCGCCGCCGCTTCCCGGCTCTGGGTCTCCTGCTCAACAACAGCTGCCGCTGCGGCGTCCTCCTCCTCCTCCAGCTCCAGGCAAGGCCCAGGTCCTCGCCACTGCTTCTCGGCATGGGGCCTCCTGCCCAACAACAGCCTGGCGTGGGGCCTCCTGCTCAACAGCCACCGCCGCCACATCCTTGCCCTTGTAGAACTCAGCAGAAAAGAGGATGGGGACAAAACTAGAAAGACTTGGCTCTGCCTGTCATTGATTCTGGCTCTACCTAATGTTTGAACTACCCACCTTCTGCCCTGCCAGTCCCAATGGACACCAGTCACCACTGAATTGACAATTTCAGGGATAGCAAACTGGTGTCCTCCAGACATCTCTGTACTGCAGTCGTCATCCGTAATCGTTGGTCATACTGGCTGGGGCTTCCATCATCTAGAGGGCACCATGTTGGCTGCCCCTGGACTACATACTTACTAGGAGTACATATAGCAGTTGGTCTTTGTTGTTGTGATTCCTAGAACTTTCTCCCCCAAGAAGTATTGCTGAAAGCTATGCTGTGATCTTCTTGGCCTTCAGAAGAAGTTCATTTAATTCTACCTGGCTTTTTAAAAGCCTTGTAAAGCACATTTAAGGTTGCAACCCTACTCCCACTTACTTGGCAGTGAACTCAATCAGGCTTACTTCTGAGTAGACATGGAAAGGATTGCACGGTTGATGTTCACATCAACATTTCTGATGCTGCTTTTGATGTTTCAATGGTCAGTGTCGTAACTAGGCAGGTGCAGCAGGTGCACAGGCACAGGGCCCAGGACGAAGGGGCCCCTGAAATGGAACCGACCAAAAAAATTGTCAAATATAATAATATTTTCAAATTTAGAATCTTTAGAATCGATGAGCGTTGCAGATTTACAAAAATTGGCTGCAGATGTCGCTATTAAGTATAGCAAAGTTTTAAATATGTACGAACTCACATGTGAAATTCAAAGCTTTAAGTTTGAAGCCTCGACACTAATACAAAACATTAAAACTGCAACTCCACTTGATATTGTACAGGCTCTTCATGACTCTGGATTAATTGAGTCATATCCGAATATCAATGTTGCTCTCCGAATATTTCTCACTCTTCCCGTTTCTACTGCTTCGTGTGAGAGAAGTTTTAGCAAGTTAAAATTAAGAATTATTTAAGATCGACTATCGGACAAGAACGATTATCCAATCTTTCCATAATTTTGATTGAATATAATATCGTTAAAGATTTTAATTATGATGATTTAATCAATGAATTTGCTGAAATGAAAGCCAGAAAAGTGCAATTAAAATAATTAATTTCATTTATAAATACATGTGAATGATCTTGTATATTTCTTGTGTACACAAAAATTATTTATAAACAATTGTTATATTGTATTTGTTTCTTTATTATTTCCCCCCCCCAAAAAAAAAATTAAGGGGCCCAAAAATAAAACCTTGCACAGGGCACATGAAAAGCTAGTTTCGGCACTGTCAATGGTATCTGAAGAACATAAGAACCCTGCTAGATAAAGTTTCAGGCTCATTTAGTCCAGCATCCTGTTCTCACAGCGGACAGTCAGATGCCTCTGAGATGCCTGCAGGCAAGACCTGAGTGGAAGAGCACTCCCCCCTCTTGTGATTCCTAGCAACTGGTATTCAGAGGCACACTGCTTCTGATAGTGGAGGTAGAACACAACCATTGTGGCTAGTAGCCACTGATAGTCTTGCCATCCATGAATTTGACTAATCCTCTTCCAGTGCCATCTTTCAGTGGCAATTACTACAGGAACATAAGAAGAGTCTGCTAAATCAGGCCCCTTATTGTGCCTGTTTGAGAAATGGATGATTGCAATTGCATGTTATGGGACCACGTCTACTTTTTAATATGACATAGATGTTAAGCTCACAGGAGTGGGGAAATGCTCTATGGCATTACTCTCATTCTGGCATGCCAACTGTGGCCCTATTTGGACAGTCAGGTCTTGCCTCAATTATCCAGGTGCACTTCGGTCATGAACTCCACATGGGGCTGGACTGGGCCATGGATTTCATCCTATGTGATGATGGCTAAATTCCAATCAATTTCCGTATGACACAATGTTATGTAGACTACAGGGGATATTTTACATGTATTAGACCCTGATTGCAAATGTCTTCATTATCCAGCAAACATGTTAATTTGACATTCTCCTAATTACTGTGATTACAATTTACTTAGTTCTTTCCTCAGATCCTAACTGATTGTTGCATCCATGTTGTTGCCCCCTTTCCCCTCACAAAGCATTAAATATTCCCCAGTCACATTTAACAAAACAATGCACTGAGAAAGCTGAAATACAGATACAGATTCTTTCTGGATTAAAAAGGACTTGAAAAAGTCATGTGGCTCCATGCAATAATTTACCCAAAAGGAAATTAAAACCTAGTCTAGCTGAGTGTTGTTGCAAAGAATATGAACTGTGAAGCTGAAGATCGCTTTATCTCATTCCAAGCACACACAGAGACATCTTCAATTTGGTGAAAATAATGTTGCCCTGCCTTGCAGTGTTGTTTGTAAGGATTACTGAAATAATATATGCAAAGAACTCTGATCATTCTAAAGTTTATTATTATTCCCAAGGAACAGGGACTGATTGCTAAACCACTCTAGGAGTTTTGGGAGGGGAAGAGGTGTCTCCTCACAACTTTCAGTACCCTTAAAAACTACAATCCCCAGGATTCTTTGGGGGGAGCCATGATGGTTAAAAGTGGTATGATACTGCTTTAAATGTAAGGAGCAGAAGAGCTCTGCTTGATCAGGCCAATGGCCCATCTAGTCCAACACCCTGTTCTCATAGTTGCCAAACAGATGCCTTTGTGAAGCCTGCATGCAGGACCTGAGCACAAGAGCACTCTCTCCTCCTGTGGTTTCCAGCAACTGGTATTCAGAACCATGGAAGCAGAGCATAGCCCTGGTCTCCTCCTGGGAGGAAGGGTGGGTTATAAATCTAAAAATGAATGAAAGAATGAATGACCATGGAGGCAGAGCATAGATACTGTGGCTAGTAGCCATGGCATACTGTACTATCTAGGCAGAGCTTGGAAAAGTTACTTTTTTGAACTACAACTCCAATCAGCCCCAGCCAGCATGGCCACTAGATTGAGCTGATGGGAGTTGCAGTTAAAAAAAAGTAACTTTTCCAAGCTCTGTATCTAGGTCAGAGTATCAACAAGGTCTATGAATTCTTAAACCTCAGGTCCTCTCCATTAACCTCAGCTCACCAGATGCCTCTGTGTTACGGTGGTTGTTTGTATTAAGTTCTTTTGCCATTTTATTCTTCATTTGCTCCACTTCAGTGATGAGAATGAAAGCCTTTACCAAAGAGTGTGAAATTAGCATCCCTGTTGCTTGGGGGTAAACTTGAGAGCTGATTTATAATGTCTCAAACTGAAGACAGATGGAACTATTAAAAAACCTCACTTCTTTTCTCGCATCTACATAAGTGGTCTCATTAATACTGGTGTGCTAACATGCGGCTCCAGCTTTTAAATGTTTTGACGGTCAGAAAGAAGGGGACTGCAGCAAGAGGTCCGGGCCAGATTTTGGATGACGTCTGCTGAGGGTGGGTTGAGAAGGCTCCTGGCTAGGGTTGCCAGGTTCAGGGCCTGAGACTGATCCTGTATCTTTAGGAGAAGAGAAAGTCAGCCAAGTGCAGGTGTTCTTGCAGCCCTGTAATGGGAAAAACCACAAGGTGGAATTCTCCCTTTCCCCTGCACAACTTTTAAAGATACAGAATACCTCTTGGTTGCCAGTCTCCAAGAGGTCTTCTGTATCTTTAAAAGTTGTGCAGGGGGAAGGGAGAATTCCACCTTGTGGCTTTTCCCATTACTTTCTCTTCTCCTAAAGATACAGGATCAGTCTCAGGCCCTGAACCTGGCAGCCCTACCCCTGGCTGCAAAAATAAGAGGAACCAAAGGTGAGGTTTGCAGGGGGGGATCATGACAGGAACGAAATGGGTTTATATCAGGGGTGGGGAACCTGAGGCCCAAGGGCTGAATGTGGCCCTCCAGGCCTCTCCACAGCCTCCTCCCTAGGTCACACTGTCTCCAAATGTGTACACCTGGCAGCAATGTGTCCTGAATGATGATATTGTCTCTTGCTTGCCTGGATAGAGGACGGAGAGGTGACTGTGTAAGGGACACATGCACCATACGTTTAGAAGTGGTATCATACCATTTTAAGCAGTCATGGCTTCCCCCAGAGAATCCTGGCAGCTGTAGTTTGTGAAGGGTGCTGAGGGTTGTTAGGAAACCCCTATGTCCCTTCACAGAGCTATAATTCTCAGTGTGGTTTAGCAATTAATCCATTTTCCCAGGGAACTCTGGGAACTGTAGCTCTGTGAGGGGAATATGGGTCTTTAACAGTCAAGGTCCTCTGCTGCCACCCCCACCCTGTCCCAATAATTTGTTCAGTGATTTAGCAGAGGCTAGGAATCTCAGAGCTTGATCTTTGTTTATTTTAACCTGTTTTTTCACATTGTTGAAATCCCTTCCCTCTTCTTTTTTTTAAAAGACGTGTTTTTCTTCTTTGTCTTTCAGATTATATTAAGATGTTGACTCTCATGATCATAACATGAAGCGTGAATAGCCTATCAGCAATATTACAGAGAGCCATTCCCCTTTAGATAATAAGTGGGTGGGTTTGTTTTTCATTCAGCTGCATTGTAAATGGGTCAGGGGGATAGAATGAGAAGGCAAGGGAAAAAGTATCTCCAGAGTACCATGTGATTAGTGTTTGGATTGTAAACCAGTTCTACTCGATTAACCTCTGGCCCCATCTGGAGTATATATTTAAAGCAGTATCATACCAATTTAAACAGGAATGGCTTCCCCCAAAAAACAATTCTGGGAATTGTAGTTTGTAAAAGGTGCAGAGAGTTCTTAGCAGACCCCTATTCCCCTCAAAGAGCAACAATTCCAAGAGTTTCTTGGAGAGAGGGATTGATTGTTAAACTACACTGAGAACTGTAGCTCTACCTTACACATTACACATACTGTGTATGTATGGAATCACTGCCATAGAATATAGTGGTAATCTCTGGATTAGGGGGCTTTAAAGACGAAGGTCTCTACTTAAAAGACTTATTTTAGTTCATACTTGTTTAGCTCATACAAAGTTCATCTTCTGCCATTTTCCCCAGCATTCACAATGTTACAAACTGCTGCGCTGAAGTATAGAGTCCAAAAGTAAATCAGGGGCCACACAAAAATAATATGTCTGACACACAGAATATCAGTACTTGAAGCATTCTCCATAATTGCGTTTCCATACCAGAAAAGGCTTGGCCTGTTTAATTTGTGCCAGCCACACAGCTGTGGAAGACACAAGGCATCATTCACTTTGTCCCTGCCCCTGTACTTTTCTCTGCGAGCTGCTCCTGTTGGAAGAGGCCAAATCTCTTCGGCAAGGCAGATACAGGAAATGTCTCACATTCCTTCTTTCTGACTGCTTAGCAGCAGTGATTAAGTGACTAAGCAACCTTAGCAACAGCACCACCTCTGTATCTGCCTAAGAAGCCTTAGAATGTTGCCTCCACATTTTGCTTTCTAATTGCTGGTTGGGCATCCTGCTGAGGTGAGGTGGGGTGGGGGTAATGGACATGAAGATGAACTAGAAATCATTCAGAGTTCTACCCAAAAATGAACTTAATTCACCTTTAGTTCCTCCAGCAATTATGGGGTCTACGTTTGGGCGTAATTCAGGGATTTTTGAACCAGTGAACTTTATTCAGCTGAACTAGTTCATTCCAAGCACAGTTCGCCTTTCATATGTTTACTGAGTTGGGGGTTGGGGGAGGAAGTTGCCTGATCAGCCCTCTTGAGCAAGTGACATGCAAACTGAGTCCATATTTAGTTGGTGTGATTAACTTTTCAAGAAACCCACATGTCACAGAGTTCTAGTACTACCTGGTCAGAGGTATAGTTCTGCAGCTATCAGCCACATAGTTGTCAGGGGACACCAGGGGCCAACAGGGTTCCATCCCATCCTATAAAGCCTTGAGCTTTATGAGCCATTCATAGCACGAGCCATAGTAAAGACTGAGCTGCTGTCGTTCTTTTTGTCTGTATAGCCAATGCCATTTGCTCACTCGGTGTTTGCTTGGCATCCAGAGGAGTCTGCCAACCTTTTGTTCATCTCAATTTATCTAATATGGTATATTCCATAAGATACAATTGACTTAGAGCAAAAAGAAAAACAAAGCACCACCTCCAAAAAACACTTCTTGGTCAGGTGAGCAGAGCTAATCAGTCTTTCTGAGAGCCACAACCTAGTAAGTCTCTTCTTGCATGTTGCAGTGAGAACCCAGCCAGGTTTCGCCTGAACATCAGGAAAAACCTCCTAACTGTTAGAGTGGTACAACAATGGAACCAATTACCTAGTGAGGTGGTGGAGTCCAACACTGGAGACATTCAAGAGGCAACTGGACAGCCACCTGTCAGGCATGCTTTAAGTTGGATTCCTGCATTGAGCAGGGGATTGGACTCAATGGCCTTACAAGCCCCTTCCAACTCTACTATTCTGTGATCCCGCATGTTCTTTTCAAACCTGACTGTGATGTGTGATGATAACTTGTCACATGCGGCAAACTGAACAGTTAGCTCCCAGGACTGGGTTGGGTAATAAAATGTAATTTTATATGTCACTGAAAAAATATTTAATTCCTCCCCCCCCAAGGGAACTCATCATCTGAAGAATTATTATCTGCATCAGATGCCTCGGGGTGCTTCATTTACTTCAAGTTCAAATGAAGGTCTATTGTGGGTTCTCTTGTCATGTATTATTTTAGTGATAAGAGTGTTTCCCTTGACAGTTTGCCTGCTTCTTTGATCATACACAGAGAACTTTCCTCAGTGTTCTACAGCAATGATCAAGGACACTTTCCATCCATGGAGTACATCACCGTGCAGGAAAATCTTTGTGTAATGTTACACTGAAAGATCAACACAAAGGTTTATTCTGTTGTGAGTATACCTTTCCCCAACCTTTCAAAATACATGGGATCTGATCCTTTCCTAGGCCACATCTGCACTCTACACTTAAAGTGGTATCATAATTTAAACAGTTGGGGTTTGCCCCAAGAATCTTGGGAACTGTAGTTTCTTAAGGCTGAGAGTCCTTGGGAGACCCCTATTGGGAGATGCCCTATTTTGGACCAACTGAAATTTCCAGACCATTTTCAAAGGCTGTCCCACGTATAACACATTGCAGGAATCCAGCTGGGCAATTGTCTGAGATGGGTTACTGTACCCAGGCTGATTCTGAGCAAGGTCTACTCACTCATCTGCTTGTGATTGGACCCCAGTAACCCCCTTTGCTGTTCGTTATGTGATATGAAGAGTGCAGTAGATGCGTGTCACTCTCAAGGCACATCTATAGCTTTAAAACAAATGATTATCCCAAGAATAGGGTGGGTCCTCAATATATATATATAGTACCAAAGACCACGGTAAAGAGGTCCATCTTCAGCATCCAATGGAAACTATATAATGGAAGGTGCCAGACAAATGCACCTCTCTGTGGAAGACATCCATGCTATGGTCTTTGCGGAGACCTTTTAATTCTTCCAGGCCTTTTAATTTCAGTGACTGCTTTTAGATTGTTCACCAAATTATCCCTTTGCTGGTTTAATGGTGATTTTAAATTCTCTGTAGCTTCTATGGTGGTTTGTACTCTGGATAAGGCACTGCCTCCTGGGTGTTCATCCCTTTGCAGTACAGAAAAAGCAGAGCTGCAATTTCTGAGGAGCCAAGGCACAACTTCAGCACAATTTTTGCACAAAGGGATCTTCACATGGTGGCCTACAGCTGCATGCAGGGGAAAAACAGCCTGGTTGACAATTACTTCTTTGCCTGAATTGAATAATGCTGATGGATTCAGACGAGTATGAGGGTTACAGGATGGTTTGAGAAGGCCTCAAAGGGCTAGGTAAGCAAGCATAAGAAGGCAGCTAACTGATTTCTGTTTGACGAGAGGGCTTATGTATCCTCCCTGCCAGGATGCCTCAGACTCAGAAGTAGGGCAAGAAAGATCTGACAAAACTGCCTCTCATCTACCTGGTACATAGTCCTGCTGGCAGCAATAATGATCAGAAGTCTAAGACTCCTGGCTCCTAGCAGGAGCCATTATTAATAGCTATTATTGATTTTTTTTTAATCCACAAGGCTCCAGGGTAAGGATAGGAACGATTATTTCACTCCAGGTTGCTGTTGATGATGATGCATCATTGTGTGTCATCCTCAACAAGTGAACTGAGACTGAAGGCAGGACTGCAAGCTCCAGTGCTGCTAAATTCACCCACATTTCAATCTTCTTTATCTTATCAATCTCCCCACACACACACACAAACACACAATTGCCAACATGCCTCCATACCATTGCTGCCTATGAACAGGATGCCAACGTTTGTAGGGAGGAGACTATTTTGACTCAGTGGTGATGTTTAAAGCCACTTGAACAGAAGAGCCTACTGGTTAGAGATGGGAATATATCTCAGTTCTAGTCCTCTCAATTACTCATTTTTCCAATCTGAAATTCAGTCTCCATTTCTGTAATTCGTGGGTTTAAAAAAAAAAAAAAAACCAACGCAAATCTTCATGAAAATTCTTCAGCATTGTAGTGCAAATTTCTCCTAATGAATTCATTTCTGTATGCAGTTTTGACTAATATACACATTTTTGCAAGCAATTTCTCTGAATATAACACATTTTTGTGTGTTTTTTTCACTTGTACAGTAATACCTCAGTTAACAAAGTAGATGTGTTCCTGGACATTACTTCTTTAACAGAAACTTTGCTACCAGAGGTAGGAATAACATGGAAAGAATAGGGATAGGTACCTATACCTGCTCATAGATGGTGGGAGCAGCTTCAACAGGGGCTTTAAAGGGTACTGACCTGGCATCCTGGTCCCAAGCTGTATAGGGCTTTGTACCCCAAAACTAGAACCTTGAACTTGGACCGGTAGCAAATGGACACTTTCTCCTAGTATGTACTTTTGTAAACATTGTTTGGTTTGAGAACTGCATCACAAAGTTCGGACAAGCGCAAATTTTGTAGGATGGCTGTATTTCGGTTCTCTTATTGTTTTGGAAAGTGTGAATTTGGTAGATTTGGCTTTAAATGTAAACTGAATAAAATCTTTCCCTCACCCCTATTGCTGGATCAGGCCAATGACCCACCTAGTCCAGCATCCTGTTCTTACAGTGGCTAGTCAGATGCCTATGGAAAGCTTAAAAGCAAGACCTGAGTTCAAGAGCACTTTCCCCTCCTGCAGTTTCTAGCAACTGGTATTCAGAAGCATACTGTCTCTGACCTTGGAAGCAGTGCATAGCTGTCCTAGCTAGTAGCCATTGATAGCCTTATCCTCCATGTATTTGTCTAATCTTTTAGAAAGTCATCCAAGTTGATGGCCATTCCTGCCTCCTGTGAAAGCAAATTCCATAATTTAACTGTATGTTGCATAAACAAGCACTTTCTTTTGTTTGTCTTCCAACATTCAGCTTCATTGGATGTCTATGAGTTCTATTGTTATTAGATAGAGAAAAAACTTTTCTCTATCCACTCTCTCTATGGCCATGCAACATTTTATACACTTCTATCATGCTACCTCTTACTCTAAACTAAAACACCCCAAATGCTGCAACCTTTCCTTATATGGGGGTTGAGCCACCTCCTTGATCATTTTGGTTGCCCTTTTTCTTTCTTTACTGTCTCTGTCCTCTTAATGACTATTGCCACAAGAGGTGTGCCTTGATATTTACTGTGTTGTGAGTTTCAAAATGGAACTGTGGACACTTAGCCTGCTAATGGCCAGACTAGCAGCCCAGCTAGCAGTCTTTCCACAGCCCAACCCAGTGGAACACCTCACAAATGCTTAAACCACACAGGCACATGTTTCTATGTTTTGCCGACAAGATGACTCAGAGGCAGCCAAATCCCCTAACACTAGCTCCATTGAAAGCCAAGACATTTTTGGCACAATCTAAAGTCACCAGGAGACACCATACAATGAATGCTCTCTATGACTTGACAATGTCGGCATTACTGAGACACTCCATTCCATGTAGTCCACAGCACTGTGAATAATTTGCAATGGAAAGTCATAACAATTTGGATTGTGTCTGCTGTCTGCATGTCTATTCAGGGGACTTAATTTATCTAGCCTCTCTTTGTTGTTCATTTTAGAAAGATTATAATGTTGGAAAACAGCTGCCTAAGATCATATGGGGGGGGGCTCTTGAACTTTCTGTACACTTTGAGAACATTTAAACAACTACTGCCATTCATGTGGATGTTTATTTAAACAGACTTGTACACATGAACAGCTTCTGTGTGAAAATGCCCTATAGCCTCTAACAGTTTTCAAAGAAATGTTAGCAAACTGAGTTTGACAAATCTGCAGTAGTCTTGTAGGCTGGC
The DNA here is from genome assembly GCF_030035675.1 of Rhineura floridana. Taxonomy (NCBI): domain Eukaryota; kingdom Metazoa; phylum Chordata; class Lepidosauria; order Squamata; family Rhineuridae; genus Rhineura; species Rhineura floridana. The sequence continues at coordinate 27,851,248 of NC_084495.1, read as the reverse complement.
GTACATACTTAACTACTTTTCTTCTTCATCATCATCATCATCAATGTGTCTATACCTTCTCCCACATCAAGTCTCAGGGCACGGTACAATAACATTAAATTAGGTATCAAAACATTAAAATACAGGAAGACAATGCAATTAAAAAACTGTTGCAGCCATTGTAATGTGTTGTGCTATTTAATTGATTGATTGATTGTCAATATATATATATATATACTGCTTGATTGCCCTCTAAGCAATTTACAAAGATGATAGATGCAACATTATTTTTATTGCTTCTTTTTTCTTTTATTGTATTTCATCACATTCCATAGAATTCAAATTGCAACACAATAACATGCAATACAAGAAATCAAAGAAGCAATAACATGCAATTAAAAATCAATAGGAATATTTAATATGGACATGCCACGGATGGCCTGAATGAAGCATGCACTACTGTTTGGGGAACTCTGTTTTAAAAAACCTCACTGAGGATTCTAACTGCCCCCAAGGCAGGGGTCT